>NC_080675.1:59723497-60038457 GCF_030445035.2 Dasypus novemcinctus
TAAGGCCTTCATTCTCTTTGTGTGTTATTTGCCTTTACGAACAATTGAATGCTTAATTTAGTGGGTATAATTTGTAGAAAGAAATATGAAAAAGAAGCTCCCAATCCTGAGGAGTCTTCAAAAAATATATATTCAGTCTATACTTTGGAACAATGATTTCAATGTTCCATTATAAAAGAATCTGTGCATGTCAGTGCAATTGTCCAAATTTAGTTGTTTTTATCTGATACAATTTTATGGCCAGCAGCTTTCTCCACGAACCTTTCCATTTATTTCCCCCTGATTATGCCAGTGTACATCTATAGTATACATCAAGTGCACAAAAGCACAAAGAGGAAGGTAACTTTTATTTGGAATATTTTCTTCCAATTTTTTCTACGCAAATATCCTTTTTAATAGGAAGGACTACACTGTACATACAATTTTGTATTCAGCTTTTTTTGCCTTTCAATATATAATGAATACTTAATTACTCATCAAGTGTATGCCATGTAAGTAACTCAGTCTTTCTCCCATGGTTGGACATTTAGATTACCTTCTTTCTATCATAGTTTTGTTATGATGAATATCTCTGTGCTGAAAGCTTTATTCTATATTAAAGATCCTTATATTAGGATATATTCCTAGAAATGTCCTATGCAATTAAAAGATGCAAACAACTTTAAGACTCTTGATGTATATTGTCAAATTGTTTTCCAATAAGGCTATCCAGTGTTCTGATTTACATACCATCTGCATTATACGAGAGAGTTTCATGACACCCTTAAGAGCATAAATATTTATTTATAAAATAATTACTGATTTGATACAGAAACATAGTACCTTCTGGTTTTAATGTACATTCTTCATCTCCCCAAGAACCTAACTTTAGCCTTTGAAAAGGGAGAACACCAAGGAAAGAGAATCCCTAATTCAAAAGGACAGCCATGATGGTGGAGGTGGAAGCAAATGGTAGGGGCAGAAACCCAGAACTCGACAGCTGAGAAAAAAACTGAGGAAGATCCCAGCTGCAGAGACATCAGACCCAACAAGAAGAGAAGGAGTTGGAGGCCACAGGAGTAAGCCCTGCAAAGCCTAGGGAGGTTTAGACAAGTCTATGGTCCAGATCACATATAGATCCCAAATAGTTAAATCTACAGAACACAATGTTTTTTATTCCCTATTATGTAGCATTTTTAGGTCCAAAGTCTTAATGAGGCCTGTAGTCTGAGATGTCACTTTGAATATTCTGCTACAGGCAACTTTTGTATTTCATATCAGTTCCTGCTGCCCATTTAACTCTTCTCCCCAATTCATCCTTCCAGCTTAAAATTTCTTTTGAAAAATAATTTGTTCAGAACCCACTGTCCTGATTGGAACCATTTATTCATCCCAGAAGCATGGTACCAAACTAGAAATCGAGAACCACAAATTTGACTTTGGGGCTGAATTAAAATCACCCAAGACAGGACGAAATCAACATGGCCAATCAGACTCCCAGCCAAGGGTGACACAGAGAGTGGCAGATGCTCACAGCCTGAAGCAATTTATTATTAAAGTGGAATCAAAAATCTTTTCCTATATATTTTTTCTGTGACCACTTCATAAAGCCCAGAAGTGAAGAGAAAAAGGAAATATGAAAATATGGGACCTCATCTGAATAAATGAGAATACTTAGCTACAGCTATCTCTAATCATACATGAAGGGAGAACCTTTTTTTTCAGATTGAATTTGAAATTTATTTCATTAAAACTGTTCTCATTCATTCCCACCTATAGGCTTTAGGATTTCATGCTAGTGATTTACTGCCTAGGAAACTGAGAGGAGGAACTTTCAATTTACAGTTCCCTAGCTCATGAATTGTTAATATGACTATTTATCTCTATGCCAAATAAACAAACTTAGCCAAATCCAACCCGCTGCCTGCTTTTGTATAGCCTGTAAACAAAGAATGGTTTTTAGGTTTTTCAAAGGGAAAAAATATCAAAAGTAAAACAATAATTTTGTGACATGAAAATTACATGAAATTCAAATTTCAATGTCCATATTAAAACTGTATTGGGGAAGTGGACTTGGCCCAGTGGTTGGGATTCCATCTACCACAGGTCTGAGGTTCAAACCCTGGGCCTCCTTGACCCGTGTGGAGCTGGCCCATGCGCAGTGCTGATGCGCGCAAGGAGTGCCATGCCACACAGGGGTGCCCCCGCGTAGGGGAGCCCCACGCGCAAGAAGTGCGCCCCATAAGGAGAGCCGCCCAGCGTAAAAGAAAGTGCAGCCTGCCCAGGAATGGCTCCACACACACGGAGAGGTGACACAGCAAGATGACTCAACAAAAAGAGACACAGATTCCCGTGCCTCTGACAACAGAAGCAGACAAAAGAACACGTAGCAAATAGACACAGAGAACAGACAACCGGGGGGGTGAGGTGGGGAGGGGAAGGAGAGAGAAATAAACAAAAATAAATCTTTAAAAAAAACTATTGGATGCAGAGCAGATGTAGCTCAGTGGTTAAGCACCTGCCTCGCATGTATGAGGCCTGGGGTTCATTCCCCAGGACCTCCTAAAACAAACAAACAAACAAACTGTAGGGGAACACAGTGATGCCTATTCATTTACATTGTCTATGACTGTTTTTGTACTACAAAGGCAGAGTTGAGGAGTTGGGACAGAGATTGTGTGGTCTGCAAAACCTAAAACATTTATTCTCTATCCTTTGACTGAAGAAGTTTCCTGACCCCTACTCCAAAGCATTTAGAGACAAAATCCTGTAAAAGCTTAATACTCTCATCAAGAGGTTCTATCAATAGTGGAAGATATGAGAGATGTCCCACATGGAACTATTGAGTTTACATTTGTTAAATTTGTAGATGCTGACAAATCAGGCAGGACCAAGGGAGGGTTGTTAATGAGATGCCAGAAAAAGAATGAAAAAATGAATATAAGTGATTAAGTGGAAGACAGCATTTGAGAACTAAAACAAAATGTTACAAGTATAAAATGAGTAAAGTCTGAGGGCAAGTCTAGTGGGTATTAACCCATTTAAATAGGACCTTTTGATGAGTTTATGTCAGTTAAGGTGAAGCTCTCTCCAATGCCCATATGGGCAAAAGCTATGATAAGGTAGAAACGTGTAGCTGTACAGTAGAGGGTCATGTGTAATGATACTGTTGGGTTGGGTGCTGCCGGTTTGTCAGGGGGGCAGGATGGGAAGGGTGGATTGGACTGTCCATGGAACTGGGGGAAGGGTTGAGAAAGGGAGCAGTTGAACACTGGGGATTGGTGTGTACATGGTTGAAACTACAATGTTGGAAATGCTCTGTTGGCAATATGGTGGGGGTTGCTGGTTTGGGGTGTTGGATATGGGGGGCATTTGGGACAGGGCACACCTGGGGCAGGCGTCTAGGGAGTGTGTGAGTGTTCATCTTGCCATAGTGTGTTGTATCAGTGAGTAGAAACCCACATAATGAGTGGCAAGGTGGACTCCCACCCTGAGGAGGCCCGCTATGTTCTCAAATAGAGGGGTGAGAGTCTCTTGAGAGTATGGACAGTGCCTAATAGGGGAGGACAGACCAGTGTGTCAAGCCCAAAGTGTTGTTGCAAATAACTATGAATCTTGTCCTCCTAGGAGTGAAGCCTGGTGGTTGCTGTGGGTCCCGAGTAGGGAGAGGGAAGAATAGAATAGTTGGAACAGGGGGCATTTTGGGAGCGATGGAAGTGTTCTACATGACCTAGCTGTGATGGTTACAGGCCATGTTAAATTACATCAAAATTTATAAAAGTGTATGGTCCAAAATGTAAACCATAATGAAAACTATTGACCATGGTTAGTATCTATGTTTCAATATTTGTACCTCAGTTGTAACAAACATATCATCCATGTATAAAATGTTATTAATGGGAAGGGGGAAAAGGGGAGGATGTTGGGTATATGGGAGTCCACTGTATTCGGCATGTGACTTTTCGGTAACCTAAAACTTCTTTGAAGACAAAATGGAAAAAGTAAGACATTGGGGGAATAAACAGAAGAAAATGTCACTATACATATAGGACAACAGCTCTTACAGTGATAAAGGCAAAATGTCAAAAAAAATTTATATTTTTTCATTTGTTTCTGTTATCTCAAATTTTTTAAAAAATTTAAATTTGTATTTTTGTGTTTTGTTTCTTATTTTTAAAACTCATTACTATTTCATTTTCCTATTAATTGTACTTGGCTATTTTATTGGCTTCACTTTTGAAGAAGTTTTGGATCACAAAAGGGTTACAGCTGTGGAAGGAGAGGATCATTGGTGCAGGGTGTCAGGGATGGGGAATACATGGAAGGAAGCTCCCCTGGGCATACATATAAAGCATATAAATGTGTTCAAACCTTCATGGGGCATTGTTACAGTGGGTGGAGATTCACACAATAATTGAAGGAATATCAAATTCCCATCCTGAGGAGCTCTGTCATATTCTGTAATGGAACACCAAGAATCCCCCAAGTAGATGACTAGTGAAGAAAGATGGTCCGTTAATGGGCCCTTAATATTGATGACTGTGTGTATGAAATTTTTCTTGAAATGGAAACTTAGTCTAGTATTATAGGGAGCCTATCTATTGCTCAAAGGTGGCCTCTCTCTAAGCCGAACTCAACACATAAATACTTAAATATGCAATGCATATTAAGTATTAATACTTAATACTTATGAACCTCCCTGGCACCGAGGAATTACTACCAAGCACCAACTAGCAATGCAACTGAAAAAGACCTTGACTAAAAGGGGGGAAAGGTAAAGACAAATGAGTTTATATGGCTAAGAGACTTCAGAGTGAGTTGGGAGGTCATTCCAGAATTTACACTTATGCACATCTCAGCAGGATCTCATTGACTGACTAAGTAGATATTACCCCAAATAGTGGGGTACCTGAGGGTTCTGGAAACATCCAGACACTATAGTCAGGGCAGATAGCTCACGAGTTTGCTACCTTGATAGTGGGCCCTACTTTGCAATTTATGCTTCCCAGGGTGACAGAGTTGGACTCAGTTGTTGTTTCCCTACACATGGCTCTTCTGTTCTTCTATTTGAACCTATAATTAGTACTAGAGTTGGTAGGTGTACATCCAAGAGAGTTAAGTCTTTGGGCTATCCATGTGCCACTTGGGCCTTGAATCTCAACGGAGTTGCAACACCTCTCTCCAGTCCACTGGTCTCACCCAGTACAACTAACAAGAAGGTAATGATGGACAACTGTCATGCCAAGGAACCAAAAGTATCTACAACTGCAAGCAGGAGAGTCCCATCCATTGGTCCCATGGATCTAAGCCCCCTCTCAATTAGAGGTGGAATCGACATCACCATCCCAGAATCCCAGGATTGGGGAATGAACTATGGACTAAAGTAGACTTACTGGTATTCTACTATAGACTTATTTTGATTCTTGCAATGGAAGAAATTATATCATTGATGTGGAGGCAGTGGCTCCTGGAGGTTCTGTAGGCAGGGAAAGGGAAAAACAGGTGTAATGCGTGGGGCATTTTTGGGAATGGGAATTGTCCTGAATGATATTGAACAACAGATACAGGCCATTATATATCTTGCCATAACCTATAGAACTGGGTAGGAGAGAGTGTTAAGTAGAAAGTAAACTTTAATCCATGTTTAGTGGCAATGCTCCAGAATGTGTTCATCGATTGCAATGAATGTACCACGCTAATGAAAGAAGTTGTTAATGTGAGGAAAGTGGGAGGTGTGGGGTATGGAGCATATGGGAATCATCTATATTTTTTATGTAACCAAAGTATCTTTATGTATCTATATGTAGGTGTAAAATGGTGACATTTTTGGAACATTGGAATTGTCCTGAATGGTGTTGTAGTCATGGATACAGGCCTTTATATATCTTAACTTACAAAAGTCATAACTTACAAAAATGTGTGGGAGAGAGTTTAAATTATAACCTAAACTATAATCCACACTTAGTGGCAATGCTCCAATATGTGGTCATCAATTGAAACAAATGTACCACACTAATGAAGGATGTTGTTAATGCGGGAAAGTGTGGGAGGGGTAGGGAGTGAGGCATTTGGGAATCCCCTATATTTTTCATGTAACATTTATGTAATCTACACTTGATCTTAGCCAAAAGATTGAGAAGCAATACGTGACCTAAGTATCTTTTTAAAAAAATTTTTTAAAAAGGGTGGAGCTCTCTGTTAATCTGTAGAACTCAACTATGAGAATAGACCACTCAAAGTGATAATTGAATATCCATCTCCACAAAATCTTTTATAGCAAAAGAGAAAACCTAGGCATCTCCTATGTAAACATCTACATGACAATCCTTCCAGATCTCTGTTCTGCCATTACCTTGAGATTAAATGACACAGTCTTTTGAAGTGGCTTCCCAGTGCTTTCACTCACTTTTTGTTTATTTTTATTTGATTTGTTTTTACCAAACACCAAACTATATTTCCTTATTGATGGAATGGTGATAATAAGTTTGGAAAGAAACAATGAAAATATTTGAAGCTTTTCGGAGTCTGTAGCAGTTTGATTTTGTTTATGAATTCCAAAAATAGATATTGGATTTAGAGGTTTCACTCTTACTTGATTAAATAATGATTAAGACTTTGATTGGGTCATGTCAGTAGGATGTTGAGTCCCCACCCCTCACAGAAAAGCCACACTGCAGAAAAAGGAGTTTGGAGTTTTGAGCTGGAGCCCAGGAAACAAGCACACAGAGGAGCAGAGCAGCTGAGCCCTCAGAGAATCAAGCCCTGGGGAGAGAGACAGAGCCATTCGCCTGATAGTCTACAGGCTTTGTGGAGAGAGCAGGGCAGCTGAGCCAGGAGAGAAACAAGCCCCAGGAAGAGAGGAACCCAAGAAGCCTGAACTCGTGGCAGACATCAGCATCCATCTTGCCCCAACGTGTGGCAATAAACTTTGGTGAGGGAATAACTTATGATTTATGGCTTCCACCCCCAAAAAATACCCTTTATAAAAGCCAGCAGATTTCTGGTATTTTGCATCAGCACCCCTTTGGCTGACTAATCCGGAGTCTTTATAAATGTCTTATGTACATACCTTATTTACAGAATTTTTCTGTCATTTATCGATTAATCCATCCACCTAGTCTGTAAAAAAATAAAGCTTCCCCTATGATGATGCTTCATCTGCATTAGCAAGAGACTGAGCTTGGCAATGAGTAATATGGTCTGCTGGTATCAGCAGCAAAAACGCTGCCTGCTCTGAACCAGGAATTGAAACAAAAGCAAACAGGTAAACTATTGGCCCGAGCCAGATGTAACTTTCAATGATACCAGCAAGCTGATTTCCCTTCTACTTTTGGAAATCCTGTGGAAATTGTAGCTGAATATTTCTGAATTGAAATAATGGCTTCCTTCTCAGGAATATTTTATGCAGAGAACTCTTTGCTTTCAACTTTTTTTTTTTTTTTTGCAAAGCAATGATCTTGTTAGCTGTATATCTTGACACCATAGGGAGCCATCTGGTTTTTTTCAGTTAGCAAATGGCCCACAAACTAAATACTGCTTAAAATGCATTCAGTGACTGATGGGGTGCTCAAACACTTTTAATATAGAATAGTTTACATTGTAAATTGCAAATTTCATTTATATATTACATAAATTTGCATATTACATAATCTTGCATTGACCCTTTATAATAGCTCTGAGAGATACAGACAAATAGGATCCATGTTTAACAGATGTGGAAATACAGTTGCAAAAAAGTTAAATGTTGGGTTCAGTCTCATATAAAAGTCAGGAGTGACAATAGGTTTTGACCCATTCATTACTCTTGGTCAAATTACCTTTGTGCCACTCTCTCTGATTAACAAATGAAAAGAGAAGATTACTGTTGGTTATTCTGAAAGAGAAACCCCAGACACCATCACCAGATCATACTCAATGCGAAATTATATCAATTCAGTAGACCTTGCTGCCGCATTTTCTAAAATCACATAGTTTAAAAATTATTTTCTGGAACCTTATGAGTAAAACATAGATAAGATTGGATGATCTTGACCTACTTCCCCCCCACCCCAAGATGGCTCCCTTGTCTATTTTGCTCATTGTTCGCATTCATTGTCTGTTTGTTTTTTTTTAGGAGGCACTGAGAACCAAACCTGGGACCTCCTATGTGGGAGGCGGGTGTGCAGCTGTTGAGGCACATCTGTTTCCCACTCATTTGTTATGTTTTGTTTTGCTTTGTTGCTCATTGTCTGCTTGTTGTTTTTTCTCCTTATCTGCTTGTTGTTTATCTTCTTTAGTAGGGAACAGAACCCAGGACCTCCCATGTGGGAGGCAGGCAAACTGCTTGAGTCACATCCACTCCCCTTGACCTGCTTTTTTTTTTTTTGGTCTGGATGAAACTTTTTAAAAAAATTTTTATTATTACAGTTAATAGATCACAAGGAATGTTACATTAAAAAACATTAAAAAAAAAAACAAAAAATGTAAAAGGTTCCCATATATCCCACTCCCCACTCCCACCCCATTATTTTTGTAAATTGTATTTTTTGAAGACCTATACATCACAAAAAAATGTTACACTAAAAATATAAGAGGTTCCTGTATACTCCCCAACCCCCACCTCACTCTTCCCACACCAACAACCTCCCTCATCATTGCAGCACACTCATCTCACTCAGTGAACACATTTTGGGGCACTGTTGCATTACATAGATAATAGTTTACCCTGTAGTTCACACTCTCCCCCAGTACATTCAGTGGATTATGGCAGGACATGTAAAGTCCAGCATCTGACCCTGCAATATCATTAAGGACAACTCAAAATCCGAAAAATGCCCCCGTATCACATCTCTTCTACCCTCTCCCTGCCCTCAGCAATTACTGTGGCCACTTTTTCCACCGTGATGCTAAAATTTCTTCTATTAGTCATCACAATAGTTTTGTAGTAGAATATCAGTATGTCCACTCTAGTCCATATTTTATTCCTCCATTCTGTGGACCCGGGGGTGATGATGTCCTCTCAACCTCTAGATCAAGAAAGGGTTTAGATTCCACATGGATGATGGATGCAATTCCTCTGCTTACAGTTGTAGGCACTCTTGATTCCCTGGTATGGTGGTTGACCATCTTCACCTCCCTGTTAGCTGACCTGGGTAAGACCAATGAACCAGAGAGTAGGAGTCACCACTCTACTGAGGCTCAGGGCCCAGCTGGCACATGGGTAGTCCAGAGATTCAAGTCTCCTGAGTATGGACCATCCCTAGCATCAACCACAGGTTCAGTAAAAGTGACAGAAGAGGCTTGTATAGAAAAGTCACATCTGAGTCCAGCTCTGTCTCACTCAGGAGCACGAATTCCATAGTAGGGCCCTCTGACTATGGCACAGAGCTCCAAATCCATCTGCCATGACTATATACCCTGTGGATCTCCGTAGTCTTCAGGAGAACCAGTACCTAGGGTTGTATCTACTTTGACTTTTTCTGGGGGCCTGCTGAGTTGTGCATAAGCACAACCCCTCTGATGACCTCCTGACTCTTTTTGGAAGACACTTAGCCATCTCAACTCTTTGTCTTTGCCATTTCCCCGTTTTATTCAAGGTCAAAGAGCAGTTTTTAACACTTGATCCAACATGTAGGCTGAGATATTCTGCTGGTCTGAGTTGACCCTTTTATTCGAGGTCTCTTTCTAGTTGCTTCTCCAGTTAGTGATTGGTAGTAATCCCTCAGGGCCAGGAAGGCTCATCCCCAGGAGTCATGTCCCACAATGGGGGGAAGGGAATGCATTTACATACTGAGTTTGGCTTAGAGAGTGACCACATTTGTGCAACATGGAGGCTCTTAGTAGGTAACTCTTAGGCACCCTGCAGCTGTAGACCTAGTTCATATTTCAGGCACACAGGCTCCTAAGCATAGTCATCAGTATCAAGGGCTCATTATTGGACAATCCTTCCTTGTTGATCTTTGCCGTTACACTTGGGGGATTATTGTTGTTCCATTGGGTAATGTGACAGAGCTCCCCTGGGTGGGAACCCAGCACTCCCTCAGTTGACATTTTTAACTGTAATTACTATAAAAATACCCAAAATACATCCTAACATATTTATGTTCCCTATATACATGCCCTGGAGAACTCCCCCCCACCCATGTGCTCCCATCAATAACACCCCACACCAGAGTTCCTCCCATGCCATAGTTGAACCTCTCTGTGATCCAAAACTTCTTCAACAATGAATCCTAATATATTGCCAAATTCAATTAATAGGAAATTGAAATACAGTGATGGGTTTAAAGTTTAGAAATAAAATACATAGTAATTTAGAAATACTAAAATAAAGTAAAAATAAATTGGTGTATTAATAAATGAAAAATATTATAAAGCTTTGTTTCTAACATTTTACGTTTCATCACTATAATAGGTGTTGCCCTGTATGTACAGTGGCAAGGCACTTTTGTTTCTTTATCAGTGTCTACATCCTTTCTTTCTTTCTTTTTTCTAATTTTTAATTTTGTCTTCAAAAAAGTTTTAGATCACAGTAATTCACATGCACAATATAGGGGACTCCCAGATATCCAACATCAAACCCTTTTCCCTTTTCCCCACCAATGATCTCTTTACATGTTCATGTTATATTTGCTGCAGCTGATGTACAAATTTTGAAACATAGCTGTCAAATATAGTTCCATTTTGGTTTACATTTTTGTTTATATTTAGACTGTACAGATTTCTAAATTTTTAGTTTTCTTATGTTTTACATGATAGTTCACATTTTAGTTTATAGACTTTTATACACTTTAGATGTAAGTTGACATGTCCATCATTGCATGATCTTGTGGAGCACTTCCGTTGCCCCCCAGATGCCCTGCTTCCATCCATGCCATACCTCTCTCTCCCTCCCCTCAGGGCACACTGTGACATTCAATCTTCACTACATAAGGAAACAGATTTACAGATACTGCAATAATGATGAGGGCTTGACATACTAGACTGCCCTAACTAATTGGGAGCCAGCGATCCTCTTGAGAGACACTATTCCCTCTCTTTGGGAACATCAGGTCTCCCCAGGACATGGGTACACCTTCACACCCATTGTATGGGTCTCCATCCAATGATATAACACACTATGACAAAATGAGCACTCATACTCCCTAGAAGCTTGCCCCTGTACCAGATGCCCCCACTTAAGCACCTTAAACACATGATCCTTCCTTATATTTTCTAAAGAGTTTTCTCAACAGTATAGTTTCATCCATATGCCTGACATTCTCCCATATTCAATGGTTCCCCCTAGCCCTCTCCCCAATTTCTTGGGCCATCTGACCCATCCTCCAAACCCTAGCCCCCCTCAAACCCACAAAGCTCCACCCAAAATTATCCCTATGCCCACATCTCATCCCTTCCCTGTACAAATACTTACCTTCAGCTTATCACAGACTTCACTCATATAGGCATCAGCTCACAATCTTCCTCTCCCCTCGAGATTCCTTTAAGCCTATCTTCCAGTCTTTAGCTCTCTGAGACAGCTCGGTTTGCTTGTTTCATATCAGAGAGGTCATGTAGTATTTGTCTGTCAATGCCTGGCTTTTTTCACTCAACATAAGGTCCTCAAGATTCATCCATGTTATCACATGTGTTTGTACTGTATTCTGAGTAGTATTCCATTGTATGTATATACCACATTTTATTTATCCATTCATCCATTGATGGGCATTTGGGTTGATTCCAACTTTTGGCAATAGTGAATAATGCTGCTATGAACATTGGTGCACATATATCAGTTTGTGTCCTTATTTTTAGATCTTCTGTGTATATACCCAGCAGTGGAATTGCTGTGACCTGCTTTTAATTGTTCTTCATTTCCCTGGATTTAGATGACCTCTAGGCATTATGTTCCTTCTATCATGAGCCAAATAAAATCCTCATACATACTGAGTACCTGCCCTTGAGAAATTTACAATTGTGCAAAGGAAGCTGACTATACACATTCCAAATGGAAAACACAATGTAAGTATAATCCGTTTTCTAAATACAATTGTGGTCCCATTAGCTTGCATATCCATATCTTAATGGCTATTGACTGCAAGAAGTCCTGTATTTTCCAAAGCCTCTCTCCTCAAGAAGATTCAAGAATATCCAGGTAGACATACTTGTGTCTAAGACCTGGTCCTGGTTATTGAAGCAGCAGTGGAAGATAGTGCCAGGATTCTGATGGCCCCACAGTGGTGCATCTGCCCTGACAATGGATTGCTGCTTTCCCTGGGTGGCATTGCTCTTTCACTGCCATGGCTGCACATATGCCACCACCAAGAAGCCTGCCTGGGTTCTCCCTTCTAAATTCGATAATGTCTTCCATCTGTACAGAGGAGGGACTTATTCATTCAACAAATTCATATTGAGCATCTATTACATGCCATGCACTATTCTAGCCACTTAGATAGTACAATGATGAACAAGATAAACTCCCTTTTCTCATGGAACTTACATTTCTAATGGGGGAGAGAGACAACAAACATGCACAAGCTCACACATACACACACGTACACACTCACACCAAAAATTACAGATAGTAGAGTGCTGCAAAAGGGGAAAGAGTAGTTTAATCAAGTGATTTAGGTTACAATATGTAAGGAAAGAATGGTATTTTAGATTAAGTAACCATTTTAGATGGAGGAAGTCACATTTTAGCTGAGACATGACTACTAAGAAGGAGCCAGCAATGATGAGAAGGACAAGAAGGGGAAGGTCCCACAGTGATGTTATTTGAGCCCTAAAAGTAGTATGACTCTAGGCTAAGGCTCTTCCAATGACTTCTCACAAGATGCAAAGGCACACACAGCCTGGCTGACTACTCGTGTCAAAGAATAGCTCCAAAATATTTAGTTAGTTATCTCCTCACAAGAAATGTACTTGTATATGGGAAGATGGTCATTAGATCATTATCAACAAGCAAAAACAGGATTTAAAAGAGATTTGGGAGGGAGGGAAAGAAGAAAAACCCCTCAGACAGCTGGAAACAGTAAGCCTTGTTTTACCTTTTGAAGGTAAATCGAATTCATTTGTAGTTAGCAAAGAAGTTGGCCTCTAAGTTTGTCCTGGAGTAAGTCGGCTGGAGTCATTAAAAAAATATTTTTAGTTTCTGTGGATTGTTCAAAATAAATCTAAGAGTTTAGCTGAGGAATAAATGAGATGGTTGACCATATATGATGTCTATCAATGTCCTTTTAACATTTCCATTTTACTGTGCCAGGTCTGTACTGTTTTGTACATCAGAATTTTCTCAATATCTCTCTTTATGTCAAAACAAATTCCTAAGAGAACAAAGTTCACCATGACAACCTCATTCTTTTTTTAATACAGCCTCATCAGTTAACAGCAAAAAAAGGCAAAAAAAAAAAATGTATGATGATAATAGCAAATAGTAAAAGAGCATTTGAAACCTATTTTGCACTAGATTTTTGGACATTCTAGGCCTGATGGGGAGAAAAAAGTCACTAGGGTTGGTATGGTCAGTTTTAGCTAACCAAATGATTATTTTTCTTCTTTACTCATTTATTGATAGTTTTGTCTTTTTGATGCATGTACCCAGAATATTTTAAATATTATCAGACTACATCTTGACTAGCCAGTAAATGGTCTAAAGCAATTCTATTATTTAGGACTATTACAGGCAACAGATTTATACTAGTCTGTTATGCAACTAAAACTATTTGATATTTAGGTCATTGCCAGAAATAAATTGTGTATGACACATTTTAGTTCAGGAATCCTTGTGTAAATAAATGAAATCCACTGTATTGGACCATTCTTGGTAAATTGCCATGTTAAGCACACAGCAAAATGTGAGCAAATAAGAGAATGACTTTGAATACTTGGACATGCTAGATTACCATACCCAAAGAAGAAATCACATTTTGTTGTAAGGACATGAAGACCATTTCATTATTCAAAAGGAATAGACTCAGGGATCTTCGTTGAGGAGACATAAATGTGCTGTTCAGTGGGAATAGGCAATAATAACTATCCGATCTTAATTGATCTAATTGTGGAGGACAAGATTCCTGGGAAAGTTGAAAAATCATGCATGAATACTGCATAGCTTTATGAGAAAATAATCGAAAAATAGTTTACATGATTAGTCACATGTCCCTTTAGCTTCTGCTACCCCTGAATTCCTTTCAGACTCTAAGAAAAATCAGTAACAGACACTAATTAACGGGGCCTTAGAATCCAATGAAAGCATATAAACATGTCAGGGTTAAAATACGTATTCTAGAGAGTTTTGAGGCTGTATATCAAATTTAACACTTAGAAAGATTGGTGATCATTGCAATTCTTGGAGAAGGAAAATTTAGGAGGTTAAAGAATTTTACAGAAAAGGAAGCTGTTGGGACAAGAGCAAAAAAGGATTAACACAAAAGGAAAATAAAGTGAACAAGGAAGAGACAAACAATGAAACTCAAGTCCAACTGTGAGTCCTTTGACTCAGTCATGCATCTTCATCCAAAGTTATTGAAAGGAAACTGTCAGTATTTGACGTCATCTTTTGAATCCAGAGAGGGTTGGAAGGGAAGCTGACTGCTTCCAGTTGTCTGTTTCTGGAGGCCTGTTGGTTGCTATAGGGTCTGATATACAGGGGTCCAGACTTTAGGATCCAAGCTGCAGGTCCTAAGTGTGTTTACTGGGAAGCACGCATCTATGATACAGGCCCTGAAACTTAGGAGCAGTGTTTGTGGTTTAGAGAACATGAACAGCTCTTTTCTGTGACTTTAAGGTTGTCACTGGTGTCTTTTTTAATATATTTAGTTTCCCAAAGCTATATCGTATAAATGTGAATCTTGCCATTTACCTTTTGGAATTGCAGCTCACAAGAACTGGACTTACAATTACATATATACCTGATCATATCTGCAAGACCAGAATGTTATAAACGGAATCTGTCAGAGGAGGAGTCAAGTCGAGTCTCACAGGACTTTCTGTAACAATTTCACACAGTGAAAATTTATGGGGATTTTGACAGGTCCCATTAAAATTGAAAAGTAGAAGTTACCTGTTTAAGATACTTAAAGGGGATAATCTGATGTAGGACAGACTCCTAGGGAATATGTGAATGCTCATTTTGCCAGAGTGGGTTATATCATTGGGTAGAGACCCATATAATGAGAGTGAAGGTATACCCACATCCTGGGGAGGACTGATGCCATCAAATAAAGGAAACTGTATCTCTCAAGAGAAATAGTGGCTCCCAGGGCATTAGGGCAGTTGAGCAAGTCAAGCCCTCAACACCGTTGCAAGTATCTCTGAACATGGCTCCTCAAGAAATGAAGATTGACTGTCACTGTGGGCCCCAAGGGGAGGGGGAAATAGATATTGAATAGATGGAACCAATGTAACTGTGAGGGCAATAGAAGTGTTTCACAAGAGTACATAAGGATGGATATAAAACATGTAATATTACACCAAAAACATATAGGGGCTGACAGACTAATAATGTAATAGGATAACTAAAAATTTAGAAAATTGTATAGCCTAAAGTATAAACCACAATGTAAACACAAATGTTACCTTGTTTGAAAGCTATTGTCTCAATATCTGTACATCAGTTTCAGTAAATATGGTATGAATATGTTAAAAGATTATTGCTGTGGAAGGGAAAAGGTTTTATATTGGATATGTGGGAGTACTGTATATTGTATATATGAATTACTGTGATCTATAGCTCTTGTGAAGAGAAGCTTAATAATTAGGAAAAAAGAAAAAAAAAGATAGGATGTAGAATTTTTCCAAATCAAAGTCTATTCTATATCTAACCTTTAAACTCATTGCTATATTCCAATTTACTATTAAGGGAACCTGGCATTATATTGGGCTTCACTTTTCAGGAAGTTTTGGATCACAGAGTGGTTCAACAATGGCAGCGGAGGAATACTAGTATGGGTGTTATTGACAGGGGACATATGGTTGACAGGGAGTTATACAGGGCATGTGTCCGGGGTTCTTGGAAATGTTTGGATATACTCATAGTGGAAACAATTAAAAACAACAGCTGGGGGGGTGCTGGGTTCCTGGCCGGGGGGGCTTTGTTGTGGTCCCTAGGGGAGCAGTGGCAGTCCCCCAGGTGCAATGGCAAGGACCAGGAAGGAATGAGGGTCCAACAGTGAGCCCCTGATACTAATGACTATGCTTGTGAGCCTGTGCACCTGAAATAAGAACAAGGCCTAGAGCAGCACTGTGCCTAAGAGTTCCCTCCTGACAGCCTCCGTGTTACTCAAATGTGGCCAGTCTTGAAGCCAAACTCAGCATGTAAATGCACTGCCTTCCCTCCAGTGTGGGACATGACACCCAGGGATGAGACTCCCTGGTGCTGAGGGATCACTACCAAGTACCAGCTGATGACATAACTAGAAAATGACCTTGAATAAAAGGTTCAACGCGGACCAGCAGAATATCCCTGTCTACATATAATAACAGAAGTTCAAAATGCTTTTTGACCTAAATTAAGGGGGAAATGGAAAGGACAAATGAGTTTATATGGCTATGAGTCTCTAAAAAAGAGTCTGGAGGTTGTCAGAAGGATTGCCCTTATGCACACCAGAGCAGAGTCTCAGATACAGATAAAGTAGATACAACCCCAGGTATTGGTTCTTTTGAGGGCTAAAGAGACCCACAAGTTTTATGGTCATGGCAGATGGAGTTCACTGCCATGTCAGTTGGCCCTTCTTTGGAGTTGGTGTTTCTGCGTGATGGAGCTGGACTCAGATGTGATCTCTTTTCACAAGCCTTTCCAGTTACTTTACTGGAATTGTAGTTGGTGCTGGGGTTTAAGATATATCTAGGGGATCTGAATCTCTGGACTGACAATATGATAGCCAGGCCCTTAGCCTCAACAGACTTCAGCTCCTACACTCTGTTTATTGGACTTACCCCACTCAGCTAACATGGAGTTGAAGAATGTCAACCACCACACCATGGAGCCAAGAGTGCCTACAACTGAAAGTAGGAGGATTGCATCCAGTATCCATGTGGAATCTAAGCCCCCTCTTGACATAGATGTGGAATGGACACAACCAATCCAAGGTCCATAGGAAGGAGGAATACAGTAAGGATTAGAGTGGACTTAATGATATTCTACTCATGAACTATTGTGGTTAGTAATCCTGTGAAATGAGGAATTTTTTTTTAAAAAATTAACCAGTTTTTTTCCCCAATCATGGTAATTAGAGATGAGGCAAGATTTGGTTACGTGCAGAGTCATTTGGGTAAAATTTTTCCTACCCATAGTTTTTGTGAAAAAACAAACTTGACCCTGACCCTGTCATTTGTTTTTTGTTTATTTGTTTGTTTTGTTTTGTTTTTTTGTTTTTTTGTTTTGGTTCTCAAGTGTAAAGTCTGGAGCTGAGATTTGGAAAAATATCAATAGGCAAGATCAAATTTTGAAATAGCATCTTTTCTTTCCAGCGGTATAAATTGCTATATTTCAATAAATGCACTGTATTCAGAAATCAAATTGAACAATTGTCCTTTAATAGTAATAACACCAGAAAAGGCTGTTTATTTTGTGTGAAAGTTGGCTTGTGTCTTTTCTTTGAGAATGGGCTTCTTTCTTGACTATATAAATTATCTTTGGTTATTGGCTTATCTCCAGTAAGTAGATATTAATTTCAATTTCCTTTTTAAAATTTGTATTGAGGAGCCCAAAGAAATTAGAAAACGCTTTTGCTTTTTATCATGTCAAAATTATGAACATCCCCAAAGGTATATCTAATTTTAGTAAAGGTATTAATTCTTAGCCCTCCGTAATTACAGCAGGCTCACTTCAGCGCTATCTGAGGAAGAAAGCAGAATATTTAGAATCTACTATTCACACAGCTCAAAGAATTATTCTTAAGATATCAGCAATCATCAAAAAATATATTAGTGTTGTCACTGGGATAGATTATCAGTCAAATCAGACAGGAGGGCAGCTGCTAGTCATGAGATATACCTATATTAGGAGAGGAGTAAGGTCACTGAATTTAGATCAAAGCAGCATTAACCAGAATGTAGGAAACTGACAATAAAATAATTTTATAGGTAACAATCAACTGAACTAGACGTGTTGGTTATAGTAGGACTGCTTACAGCAGATAAACAAGGTAAATAAGTTTTAAATGAAGGATTGAGAGAACATCAAGGCAGGCAAAGGTCTTATGATGAATTTCTAGTTTTTAAATATGCTTAAAACATAACCTTTCCTTTTATGCACAAGTCACAAGAACTTGTTTTCCCCCTTAATGAGATAAGTTGTGAGTTTACAAAACAATCATGCATAAAATACAGGATTCCCATACACCACCCTACTACCAACACCTTGCATTGGCTTGGAACATTTACTACAATTGATAATAGCATATTTTTATACTTGTGTTATAAACTAAAGTCCATGGTTTAACTTAGGGTTCACTGTTTATGTAGCATAGTTCACTGGGTTTTTTTTAAACATTTTTATTCCATACAATCTAACATTTCCTTTTGATCCCATTCAGATATATACTTAAGTGCTGTTAATTGCATTCACAATGTTATGCTACAATCACCACCGTCCATTACCAAAACATTTCCAACGTTCCAAATAAGAACTCTATATATTTTAAGCCTTAACTTCCTATTCTGTAACCCATCCTGTCCCTTGGTAACCTGTATTCTAAATCCTGACTCTGTAAATTTGCCTATCCTAATTGTTTCAAATCAGTTAGACCATACAATATTTGGTCTTTTGTATCTGGCTTATATCACTCAACATGATGTCTTCCAGGTTCATCTATGTTGTCTCATGTATCAGGACTTCATTCCTTTTTACAGTTGAATAATATTCCATTTCATATATATACCACATTATATTTATCTATTCATCAATTGATGGACAGTTGGGTTGCTTTCATCTTTTGGCAATTGTGAATAATGCTGCTATGAACATTGGTTTGCAAATGTCTGTTTAAGTCCCTGCTTCAATCCCACTACTAGGCAATATGATAGTTCTATACTTAGCTTTCTGAGGAACTGCCAAACTGTCTTGCACAGCAGCTACACCATTTTACATTGCCACCAGCAATGAATGAGTATTCCTATTTCTTCTCATCCTCTGCAAAAACACTTGAAATTTTCCAGTTTATGGGTGTGAAATGGCATCTCATTGTGGTTTTGATTTGCATTTCCCTAATGGCTTATGATGTTGATCATCTTTTCATGTGCTTTCTGGCCATTTGTATGTCTTCTTTGGAAAGAAGTCTATTCAAGTCTTTTGCCTATTTTTTAATTGGGTTGTTTGTCTTTTTGTTGTTGCAGTGCAGGATTTTGTAATTTATTCTGGATATTAAACCTTTATCAGTTATGTGGTTACAAAATATTTTTTCCTGTTGTGTAGGTTGTTGTTTTACTTTCATAAAAATATCCTTCAATATACTCGAAAGTTTTTAATTTTGATGAGGCCCCATTTATCTATGTTTTGTTGCTTGTGCTTTGGGTGTAAAGTCTAAGAAACGATTGCCTAACACACACTCCTGAAGATGCTTCCCTACATTTTCTTCTAGGAGTTTAACAGTTCTAGCTCTTATGTTTAGGTCTTTGATACATTCTGGGTTGATTTTTGTAAATGATATTACGTAAGGGTCCTCCATCTCTTTCTAGCAAATGAAGATCCAGTTCTCCCAGCAACACTTTTTGAAGAGACTATTCATTCCCAATTGAGGGATCTTGTCCCTTGTCAAAAATCAGTTGGCCATAAATATGAGGCTTTATTTCTGTAGTCTCAAATCTATTCCATTGGTCTATACGTCTGTCTTTGTGCCAACACCATGCTGTTTTTTGTTTTTTTTTAAGATTTATTTATTTATTTATTTAATTCCCTCCCTCCGCCGGTTGTCTGTTCTCTGTGTCTATTTGCTGCGTCTTGTTTCTTTGTCCGCTTCTGTTGTCATCAGCGGCATGGGAAGTGTGGGTGGTGCCATTCCTGGGCAGGCTGCACTTTCTTTCGCACTGGGCGGCTTTCCTTACGGGGTGCACTCCTTGTGCGTGGGGCTCCCCTACACGAGGGACACCCCTGCGTGGCGCGGCACTCCTTGCGCGAATCAGCACTGCACATGGGCCAGCTCCACACAGGTCAAGGAGGCCCGGGGTTTGAACCGCAGACCTCCCATGTGGTAGACAGACGCCCTAACCACTGGGCCAAGTCCGTTTCCCACCATGCTGTTTTGATTACTGCGGCTTTGTAACAAGTTTTAATGTAAGAAAATGTGAGTCTCCAACTTCATTCTTTTCTTTCAAGAGGTCTTTGGCTATTCAGGGCCTCTTACCCATCCACATAAATTTGATAATTGGCTTTTCCATTTCTGCAAAGAAAGTTGTTGGAATTTTTACTAGGATTGTTGAATCTATAAATTGCTTTGGGTGGAATTGATATCTTAATGATATTTAGTCTTCTAATCCATGAACACAGAAAATCTTTCCATTTATTTAGGTCTTTTTTGATTTCCTTTAGCAATGCTTTATAGTTTTCTGTGTATAATTCCTTTACATTCTTGGTTAGATTTATTCCCACTTATTTGATTATTTTAGTTGCTATTGTGAATGGAATTTTTTCTTCATTTCTCTTCTGTTATATACATTGCTTATGTATATAAACACTACTGGTTTTGGGGTATAGATCTTGTACCCTGCCACTTTGCTGAATTCTTTTATTAGCTCTAGGAGGTTATTGTGTATCTATCAGGATTCTGTATATAAGACATATCATTTGCAAATAGGGAAAGTTTTACTTCTTCCTTTACAATTTGAAAGCCTTTTATTTCTAATTATTTTTCTTGCCTATTGCTCTGGCCAGAATTTCCAGCACAATGTTGGATAACAGTGGTGACAGTGGGCATTCTTGTCTTGTTCCTGATCTTAGAGGGAAAACTTTCAGTCTTTTACCATTAAGTAGGATGTTAACTGTGAGATTGTTCATATTTCCCCTTTATCATATTGAGGAAGTTTCCTTCTATTCCTAAGTGCTTTTATCAAGAAGTGGTGCTGGATTTTGTCAAGTGTCTTTTCTGCATCAGATGAGATGATCATATATTTTCATTTCCTCCTGAGAAGGGTTTAACATAGTTAGATATGTTCAAAGTAAGGGGTTACTCTAGTTTTTTGCTGAAGAAAGGAAAAGGCTCATTTTGGTATCTGGATCCCCAAAACAGATATTGACAAACTTACTTCAGTCGCTAGTTTAGTTGACAGAGCTAATTAAAATGTGAAGCACATGAGCCATACTTAGGATATTAGTAACTTTCCTTTCAAAAGTTGAGGGAGGAAATTCTTTTGTTACCCAGAGACCATCTGGAAAAATATAGAGATAGTTTCAATGTAACAGAATCTTTAAAATTTTAATGTCAATTTTGAGCATAAAAAGTGAGGGAAGGGTAGATATATATATATATATATATATATATCAGTTGGTGCTTTAGGAATAATAATGCAGCATTCGTAGGCTGGTTTGGTGTGGAGAAGTTCTTAGCCACAGAAATTAGTTAGGAAAATATTGCAATAGTCTGGGCTGGAGATGATGAGGGCCTGACTAAGAATCTGGCATCAAAGATAGAAAGGAAAGGATAGATATGCTACAATGAATGAAGTGAGAACTGGCAGGACTTAGTGACTGCCTGAGAGAGAAGACAGAGTAGAATCCAAAAATGACTCTCATATTTTTATCCTGGGTCACTGGAAGAAATAGGGGAACCCCAAACAAAAATGAGATGCATGACGGTGGAACTGAAGTACAAAAGGCAAAGAGAGAAGGTAGGCATAACCTTGTGTAGGAGGAATAGAAGGAAATATATAGGGATGTTCTACTCACTCTTACTAATTTATTTAATTTGTGACCTCATTCCATAATGGATCTGAAGCCATTTATAAAATTACATGGATTATAAATGGAAGGGAGTTGGTAGATGAGAAACATAAGCATAAGAAATATCAAATCCAAATGTGCTATTAGCACTTGGGTTGGCATATAGATGCTTTACTGTATGTTATCAGAATCATATTGTAAATTTGACTGTAAACCTCCTAATGACCCTACCAGTAGAGGATTCCTGGTATCCATAAACATGAATCTGCTGTTCAGGTGAAACACAGCTTTTTTGATATTGAAATGTGAATATTTCTTGTGTTCACAGAAAGAGGACACAAGATATAAAGGTGATATATTCTCTGTGTCTAATCTCCTCAGGGATTGGTGATAGAGCTAAAGATATTAGTAAATGAATTCCACCAGCCTTTCCTTTCCTCCAGTTACTTAAAGAATCTTTTAGCTTTTCTCATTCAGTTTCTTCTCTTCCTCCACCACTTGAAGACAGTTTTGTGTTTGCCGACCATTTTATTTCCTTTCACTGGGTTTTGTTAATAAATAATTGAGAGGAAAGCAAAAGGGTTGGAAAAGTCAAAATGTCAATGGGCTAAGGTTAAGAGAGGGGTCCCTTAAGATTTTGGAGGAGAGGTTGCTTAGAGTCTCCAAGAAGCATGAAGGAAGTATAAGCCATATGGTTTTAAGAAACATTCCTGTTGATTGTGTGTATATTTTGTAGTGTTTGAGAACTATTAGTCATGAATTGCATTACTTTGAAATCTTAGTTGTTGCTAGCGTTTGTTCCTTGGATGCTGGCCCCACTCTGAGACTGGAGGATGTGGTTTCATTATGAATACATGAGAGGACCACCAGGTGGGATATAGGACTTACAGTGCTGCATTTGGTTCTGTGCCAGACTGAAATCATCACTGCAGATATAAGACCAAGTGCACAGTTGGTTTTTAAACTAAGGAACAGGGCCAATCAAACATAAGACTTAATATACTTGGAATTGCAAATTACAGGATAATGCAGTGCTGTATGTCACAAAAGAGAGGTTGTTTCGTTAGAAATGAAAGAAAACGAAACAAGGACTCTCAAGAAATCGCCAACTTGAAATCGGTTTCCTTGTCAATACATATCTACTTACTTAAGAAGACTCCAAAAATGGGTAAAGACCAGACTCACACAGCTGTATTGCTGGAGTCTCCTAGTTGCACATTTAGATAAAGGACACTTCTTTGTGAGGGTAACAAAACATGACTGATTGATACACAATTAACCTCACATATTTGAAAAGTTTGGCAATGTTGATACCAATGAAATCATCACCACAATCAAAATAAGGAACTTACAGATGATAATTTAAGAAATACTGCTGTGGGCCATGTATTGCCTTCACCATATTTGAGAAATACAAGCAAATAGTCTACATTATTTTGAAATTACTTTTTGGTTTCTGTACTATGTTCCTTTTCTTTGACTAAGATTCCACTCATATCCTGAACCATTGCTTCAGTAGGGTTACCTCATAATACAGATTTTAGATGGGTGTGGTTTTTTAAAAACATTTTCCTATTGAGAATATAAATGTAGTTTTATGGCTGATGGGTGGCTTGGGAAGGAGACAGAGACATAACATTATAACCAAGTCAGTCAAAGGGGTGCTGATGCAAAATACCAGAAATCTGTTGGCTTTTATAAAGGGTATTTATTTGGGGTAGGAGCTTACAGTTACCAGGCCATAAAGCATAAGTTACTTACCTCACCAAAGTCTATTTCCATGTGTTGGAGCAAAGTGGCTGCCAATATCTGCAAAGAGTTCAGGCTTCCTAAGTTCCTCTTTGCCCAGGGTTCTGTTTCTCTCTAGGCTCAGCTGCTGTGGTCTCTCCGCAAGGCCAGCTGTAGACTATTAGGTGAATGGCTCTGTCTCTCTGCCCAGGACTTCTCCACGTCTAAGGAGTTGTCTCTATTCCTTTGTGTTCTTCTCTTGTGTGTTTACTTCCCAGGCACTAGCTCAAAACTCCAACCTCCATTCTCTATGGTAAGGTTTTCCTACACCATCCTACTGACATGGCCCAATCAAAGATTTAATCATTATTTAATCAAGTAAAAGTAAAACCTCTGAATCCAATACACTCTAATATGCTCAGAGGAAAAGACCATTTTACAAACATAATCCAATATTTACTTTTGGAATTCATCAATAATATCAAACTGCTACACCATGGTTGCTGGATAGTCTGTTTGAGCCAGGATGAATTTCCTAATCTCCATTAGAATGCTGGATTGTATGCCTTTTGACAAGCTGCATTCTTACAACTGAGTTTTTGATAAGTCTTAGACCACAAAGAGTTGAAAATTATAATATTTAGAAAAATGGAGTGGAGATATTCTGGACTAATAGTTTAAAATATATTCAAATGCTTTGGTAATGAATAGAATCAATGGAAAGATTATGATCTTCATTAATGCTGGGGAGCCTACCAAGCACAGCTGTCTTAATGGAGGACTCTACCTCTACATGGCAGAACCAAAATCATCCTCAAAAAATATTTCTGGATACACTTTAACTTATAAATATGTAAATAATCAAGACTCTAAGACTCCAAAGTTCTGTGGCACAGAACATGACTTTGATAATTTTATGTTGGAAAAATAAATAAGATAATATTAATTTCTCACAAAAGTCATAGAAAAATCCAAATAATATTCCCATAGAACTTTTATTTTAAGCAGTATATCTTTCTGGTGAACTCTCCAGTATAAATTAATTAGAACTTCCATCCCCAGGTAAACCACTTAATTTGACCTCCTATATCAGGATGCCAGTAACAGAAACATTGACTCAACTGGCCCAAATTTAAAAAGATTTATTATCCTATATAACAAATGCACAGGTTGGATATCTCCAGGGTGGTTAGTTCAGTGACTATAAAACATCATCAAAGATCCAGGGGCTTTCCATCTTCTCATCATTCCTCCTTAGTATCAGACTCATCTTCAGTCTGGCTCTCCTCTTCCTTGTTACAGGATGGCTGCAGAAGCTCCAAGCATCTCATCCTCATCCAAAAACATCCAGTGGCAGTAAAGTCATTCATCATCCTGGTTTCCCTTTTTAGGGTCAGGCATAATCTTTCCAAAAAGACTTGTAACTGAATCTTCTTCATATCTCTCTGGCCAGAATGATGTTTCTTGTCTGTGCCAAAAAAATTACCAACAAGATAAACGGGATCATCATGACAGATTTATATCAATCAGGTTATAACACTAAACCCCTAGGGGAAAGATGGCTACTGAATCAAAATCAGGCTTCTACAAACAAGGAAGAAGTGGCAGCAACTACTGTCATGCAGAATTGTGGATATAATCTGATTGAATAATGGAAACATATGCCAAAGATGATGGTATTCATTAAGATTCATTCTTAAGCCATTCTTTCTAGCAAAAATTTATTAGCAGGACTTCCAGTTGACAAAGATTGCAGCATAAGATGCTCCAAGTTGCCATCTACATGTAGAGTCTTTGAACAACTTGGAAACTTGGCATAGCCATTTTCCTCAAAACTCTGAAAAATAGTTAAAGGATTACAGTTATCAGCAAGTACCAAATAAAGAAAAAGCAATCTGAAAAATAGTAGGTAAAGCTATTAGTGCCCTTGCTAGCCTCTCCTCTTCCCTCCCCAAAATGGTGTGAAGTCAGTCTGCACTCTCATTGCAGGTCCTGGTTCAGAGGGAGTAACCCCTAAGTGCAAAGAGGGGTACCTGATTGTCAGGGCCAGCTTATCAGGGTGGAAGACTGACAGGCTGAAACAGGAAACTTGTCTTGGGTTGGCATCCCAGAATTTGTCCTGAAAGCAGAGAAGCAGTTTGAAAACAGACAAAGCAGTGTAAGAAACAAATTGAAATGGACTAGGGCAAGGCACGACCTACATTATGTAGGACACCACAGCACCCAGGAGGGGATAAACTCTATGTCAAAGGAAGTGCAGCGAACATTCAAACTCATGTAAACTGCAAAATGGGAAATTCCTAAAGCCACGAACAAGCACAGTCCAGAAAAAGAAGCAGACTCCAAAATTCCATGAAGCCTCAGATAAGAAAGAGAAGACCCTATACTTCACATATACTGCAGACTGATCTTTGTAAGAGGAGGACTAAACTCTGAAAGAAACCACTGGCCTACACAGAGTCAATTTGCAAAGACTGTGAAAGGTGCTTTTGCTTTGGTTTGCTTTTCTTTGTTACCTCCTCAAGGAAATCTCTTGTCATATCACTAACTGGATTCAAACTTAAGGGCAGACAGCTCAGGGACTAAATCCCAGAGTCAAAACACTTTAAAATATTAAAATGTACAGTGTGCAACAAAAGATTACAAGACAAATAAAGAAATAGGAAATGATGGCCTATCCAGAGAAATAAGATAAAAACCCAGAAACAAGACCAGATTTTGGACATACTAGACAAAGACTTTTAAAAAATTATCCTTAATAGCTCAAGAAGATAAAGGAACACAGAGAGAAAGAACTAAAGATACAAATAAACTTTATTAGGATATTTTTAAGATTCTCTATAGGAACCAAACAGAAATACTGAAGTTGAAAACCACAATAACTAAAGGTAAAAATTCCCTAGAGGGTTTCAACATTAGATTGGAACTGGCAAAAAAAAAAAAAAAAAAAAAATCAATGCTTTTGAAGACAAGACAATTGAAATGGTTCAGGTTGAGGAGCAGAAAGAAGAAAGAATTTTAAAAGCCAACAGAGCCCAAGAAACCCATGAGATACCATTAAGCATACCTATATATATATATAGTCCCGGAAGAAGAAGACAGAGAGAAAGGGTCACAAAGAATATTCAAAGAAATAATAGCAGAAATCTTTCCAGATTTAATGAAAGACAAGAATATGCATATTCAAGAAGACTAACAAGACTGAAACAGGGAAAATTCAAAGAGAACCATGCCCAGACACATAATAATAAAACTGTCCAATGGCAAGGACAAGGAGGAAGTTCTGGAGCTGTATGGGAAAAGCAACAAGTTATGCACAGGAGAATCCCAATATTACATGCCAATTTTTCATCAGAAACCATGGAGATAAGAAATCAATGGGGCTAAAAATTTAAAATGCTGAAATAAAACAATTACAAACTAAGAATTTTATTTCTGGTAATACTTTCTTTCAAAAATGAGTGAAAGCAAAAGACATTCACAAATAAATAAAAGCTGAGGGAGTTCATCACCACTGCCAGATTTATACCAATCAGGTTATAACACTGCCAACAGTTAATGCTAAAGGGAATTCCTCAAACTGAAAAGAAGGGATACTAAACAGTGGATCAAAGTAGTATAAAGAAATAAAGACCTCCAGTAGAGGTAACCATCTGGATAATTATAAAATGCTATTATAGCGTCATTGTATTGTATTATTCAGTTTGTATAATAACTCCACTTTTTACTTCTTAACAGGTTCTAAAAGACATGAAAAAGTAATTATAAATCCATAGTTCTGGACATACAATGTATAAAGATATGATGCGTTACAAGTAAAAAAGGTGAAAGGCAAAGAGAATGAAGAGGTATAGAAACAGTCTATGTGTATGCTATTGAAGTTAAATTGATACCAAATAAAACCTGATTGTTATAGATTAAGGGTGTTAAATTTTAGCCACAGTAACCACAAAGAAAATATATGAAAAATATATTCAGAAAAAAATGAAAGTGCCTCACAATGGTACAATACAAAAATCAAATAAATATAAACATAAGCATTAATGGAAGAATTGAGGGTCAAAAAAGTTATGAAATTTACAAAGACAAAACAGAAAAATGGCAGAGAAAGTCATGCATTACCAGTAGTTATTTTTAATGTAAACGGATTAACACTCCAGTGAAAAGGCAGATATTGGCAGAATGGATTAAAAAGCATGATCAAATTATATGCTATTTACAAGAGACTCACTTTAAATTCAAAGACACAAGTGGGTTGATAGTACGTAAAAGGAAGGAAAAAATAGACCACGCAAATAGTAACTGGAAGATAAAACTGGGGTGGTTATACTAACAGCAGATAAAACAGACTAAATTTTTTTAAAAGAGCTGTTTTGAGGGACAAAGACAGTCACTACATACTGACAAAATGGTCAAGTAAACAAAATGATGTAACAGTTATAAATATATGTGCACCTAATAGCAGAGTCCCAAAATATATGAAGCAAAAATTGACAGATTTGAAGAGAGAAATAGACAGTTCTACATTAATAGTACGAGACTTCAATAGACCACTTTCAATAATGCTAGAACATCTACAGATGATCAAAAAGGAAATAAAAAACTTGAATGATACTGTAAACCAATTAGACCTAACAGACATCTACAGCATCATCACCCAGCATCATCAAAATACACATTCTTTTCTATTGCACATGGATCATTTTCTAGGATAGACTGTATGTTAGATCACAAAACAAATCTCAACAAATTCAAAACACTGAAATCATACAATTTATGTCTTCTAACTACAATGGAATGAAGCTAGAAATCAGTAACTGAGGGAGAAATGGAAAATTCACAAACACATAGAAATTAAACAATATAATCTTGCTATGTAGCAATGCTCCAAAATGTACTCATCAAATGCAATGAATGTACCACACTAACGAAAGAAGTCATTGATGTGCGAGGAGGTGTGGGGAATGGGGTATATGGGAACCTCATGTTTTTAATGTAACATTTTGTATGGTCCAATGTATCTTTAAAAATAATAATAATAATACATTTTAAAAATTAAACAAAAGGAAATGGATGTGGCTTACCCAACTGGGCTCCCATTTACCATATAGGAGGTCCAGGATTCAATGCCCAGGGCCTTCTGGTGAGGCCAAGCCGGCCCACGCAGTGAGCTGGCCCACAGAGTGACAGCCCACGCAGGAATGCCGCCCCATACAGGAGTGCCAACCAACGCTGAGAGCTGGCACAGCAAGATGACGCAACAAGAGACATGGAGGAGAGAAAATAAGAAGACGTAGCAGAACAGGGAGTTGAGGTAGCACAAGAGAGTAATTGCCTCTCCCACTCCAGAAGGTCCCAGGACCAGTTCCCAAAGCCGCCTAATGAGAATACAAGCAGACACAGAAGAACACACAGTGAATGGACACAGAGTGCAGAAAATGGAGGGGAACAGGGTAGGCAGGAGAGAAAAAATAAAATGCATCTTTAAAAGAAAATCAAAAGAAAAAAAGTATAATCTTAAACAACCAATGGATCAAAGAAGAAATTGCAACAAAAATTAGGAAATATTTTGAGAGGAATATAAAAGAAAATGCAACATACCAAAACTATGGGATGCCTTCTCAGTAAAGGCAGTGCTGAGAAGTAAATTTATAGTTCTAAGTTTTTACAATAAATAAGAAGAAAGTTCTCAAATCAGAGTCCTAGCCTCATAACTGGTAGATCTAGAAAAAGAAGAACAAACTAACTCCAAAGTGAGTTAAGAAATAAATTAACAAAGATCAGAGCGGAGATAAATAACATATAGAATTTTTTAAAAGCTTTTTTTTTTCAAGATTTATTTTGTTTATTTATTCCCACCTCATTGTTTGCACTGGCTGTCTGTTCATCTTCTCTTTAGGAGGCACTGGAAATTGAACCTGGGACCTTCCATGTGGGAGAGAGACACTCAATTACTTGAGCCACCTCCACTCCCTACTCTGTTGTGTCTCTCCTTATGTTTCCTCTTTGTGTCACCTTGTTGTGTCATCTTGTTGCATCAGCTCACTGCACCAGCCTGTTGAGTGGGCTCGCTGTCTTGCTTGTCTTCTCCAGGAGGCACTGGGAACCAAATCAGGAACTCCCATGTGGTAGGCAGGAGCCCAATTGCTTGTGCCATATCTGCCTCCCCAAAATTTAAGAAAACAATAGTGAGAATCAACAAAAACCGAAATTTGGCTCTTTGAAAACATCAAGAATATTGACAAATCTTTAGCTAGAATGACAAAGAAAAATGAGAGGACACGAATAACTAAAATCAGAAATGAAAGAGGGGACATTCTACCTACCCCACAGAAATAAAAAGGATTATAAGATGATACTATAAACAAATGTATGCTAGCAAATTAGAAAACCTAGTTGAAATGAACAAATTCCTAGAAATACACAAACTACCTCACTGACTCAAGAAGAAAAGAAGATCTCAACAGACCAAGCAGTAACCAAAAAATCTCTCAACAAAGAAAAGCCCAGGATCATATAGCTTCAGAGGTGAATTTTACCAAACATCTCAAGAATTGACACTGATCCTACTTAAACACTTCAAAAAAATTGAAGAGGAGGGAGCACTCTTAAACTCCTTCATTGAGGCTAATTTACCCTAATACCAAAGCCAGATAAAAATACCACAAGATAAGAAAATAGCAGACTAATATCCCATATGGATTTAGATACAAAAATCCTCAACAAAATACTGGCAAACTGAATCCAACAGCACATTAAAAGAATTATGCATTGTGACCAAGTGGAATTTATTCCAGGTATCCAGGATGGTACAACATAAAATCAATTAACATAATATACCACATTAATAGACTGAAGGAGGAAAAAACACATGATGCAGGAAAGCCATTTGACAAAATCCAATATGACTTCTTGACAAAAAAATCTCAGAAAACTAGGAATAGAAGGAAACTTCCTCAAAATGATAAAGGGCACATATGAAAAACATACAGCTAACATCAAATTCAAGGGTGATAGACCGAGAACATTCCCTCTAAGATCAGGAACAAAACAAGGATGCCCACTGTTACCACTGTTATTCATCATTTTACTGGAGGAGGGCCTAGCCAGAGGAATTAGGCAATCAATCAACAATCAATCAATGACATTAAAATTGGGAGAGAAGTAAAACTTTTCCTGTTTGCAGATGATATGATCCTATATACAGAAAATCCTGGGAGGAAAAAACCCAACATGATAAAACTAGAAGTACTAATAAATTAGTTCAGCAGAGTGGTAGGGTATAAGAACAACACTCAAAAATCAGTAGTGTTTCTATAAACTTATAATGAACAATATGAAGAGGAAATCAAGAAAAGGATTCCATTTCCAATAGCAACTAGAAAAATCAAATATCTGGAATTAAATCTAACCAAGGAAGTAAAGGATTTGTACACACAAAACTATAAAACATTGCTAAATGAAATTAAAGAAGACTGAAATAAATGGAAGAACATTCTGTGTTCATGGACTGGAAGAGTAAGCATTGCTAAGATGTTGTTCTATCCAAAATGATTTACAGATTCAATGTAATCCCAATCAAAAGCCAACCACCAAATTTATATGGAAGAATAAAGAGTCCCAAATAGCTGAAGTTATCCTGAAAAAGAAGAATAAAGTTGGAGGACTCACACTTCTTGATCTTAAAACTTATTACAAAGCCACAGTAATCAAAACAGCATGGTATTTGTACAGGACAGACTATAGAAAGATGGACTCAAATTGAGAGTTCAGAAATAAACTTTTATATCTATGTCCAATTGGTTTTTGACAAGAATGCCAAGTCCATTCAAATGGGAAAGAATGTTCTCTTCAACAAATGTTGCTGGGAAAACTGGATGCCGCGTCCATGAAAGAATGAAGGTGGCCCCCTTCCTCATACCATATACATATAAAATGACAACCTACTCATTGGGGAAAACCACATATACAATAAGTATTCAAAGTCCTGAATATATAAGAAAACCCTACACTTCAACAACAAAAAGACAAACAACCCAATTAAAAAATAGGAAAAAGACCTGAATATACATTTCTACAAAAAAGACATGCAAATGACCAAAAAGCACATGAAAAGGTGCTCAACATCATTAACCATTAGAGAAATGCAAATCAAAACCACAATGAGATACCATCTCACACCCACTAGAATGACTACTTTAAAAAACAAACAAACAGAAATTACAAGTGTTGGAAAGGATGTGGAGAAATAGGAACACTCGTTCATCGTTGATGGGAATGTAACATGGTGCTGCCACTGTGGAAGACAGTTTGGCAGTTCCTCAACTAGTTTAGAGTCTCCATAAGACCCAGCAATCCCACTTGCGAGTGTATATCCAAAAAATTGAAAGCAGGGCCTACAGATATTTGCACCCTGAAGTTCATAATGGTATTATTCACAATTGCCATAAAATAGAACCAACCTAATCGTCTATCAACTGATGAATGGCTAAACAAAATGTGGTACATACATACAATGAAATCTTATTCAGCCATAAAATGGAATGAAGTTCTGATACAGGCAAAAACCTGTATGAACCTTGAAGACATCATGTTGAGTGAAATAAGTCATACGCGCAAGGACAAATATTGTTTGATCTTGCTGATAGGAAATATAATCAGAATAAGAAAATTCATAAAGTCAGATACTAGAATATAAGTTACCAGGCATTAGGGTAGAGATAAGAAATGGGGAGTTGATGCTTAAATTTTTTAAAGTTTCTCTTTAGGATGATAGAAAGTTTTGGTAATGGGCAGTGGTGATGGGAGCACAACATTGTGAACATAATTAACCGCATTGAATTATATATTTGAATGTGGTTAAAAGTGAAAATTTTAGGTTGTATATGTTTCTAGACTAGAAATTTAAAATTTATTAGCAGGACTATCAGACCATTCCTAATACATTGCAATAAATAATTAGCAGGACTATCAGACCATTCCTAATACATTACACATTCTTTGTACCAAGTGTATGTGTTTTGATTCTTAATAGCAGGCATTTAGTCATTAAAATTCAAGTTCAAAAGAAAGAACACTAAAATATCTCTCTTTCACAGGGATGGAAATTTAATCTGATTGATTAAATGACCAATCCTATCAACGCTGACCTTCAAGGAGCTATCTTATTGGGGGTCAGTATTGAACTCAACCAACCTAAACATTTCTGACTTGTTACCAGAGACTCACAGGCCAAAGAAAGGACAATAACTACTGCATACAAGTTTTGGTGTTCCTGTCTACATAAGGAAATAGAAAACAGGGTAGATGTGAATAGTTGGTATATCATATATCTGTATCAGGCCTTACTTGCATCTTGTCCAAGCCCTATTGTGGGAACCTGCACTGGCGTGGGCTCTGGTGCAATTCATGCAAATGCACCTTGTCAGGGTTCGCCTTTTCTCCAGGCTGTATGTACCCTCTGGTCTCCAGCCCAATATTTTACCTACTGATACAATATACTCACACATGCACAACCTGGAGGCATGGAAGGCAAACTTTTGACCAACTGAAGAAGAAAACTGGTAGATAAATTCCTTGCCCTTGTCTGCATCCAGGACACAACTTATATCATGGCTTTTCTAAAGACAATCACATAAGATCAAGGTATCAATTAAATTTAGTGGTATAAAAACACTATCATGTATCCTTATATTGGCTCTCCTTCCTTCCCAGCCTCAATCTCCTCGACCCTCACTCCTGCTTCCCAGGATTGTGCTTCCTAATTAAGTAGTAATATATAAAGTAGCTTCAGACTCTGCTTTCTGGGGAATTCAGATTAAGAGAGTAGAGCAGCTAAACCTAAATTCTACCTAATCCTTGTCTAAAATATAGGTTTGAGAAGCCCAGGCCCATAATTTTCTCTATCAGGGAAAACTGACACAGCATTTAGAGGAGACATATTATAAACATATTTAATAAATGAATATAATTTGGAGAGATGAGAAGACTTCCTTGTTTAAAATAAGATAGGCTAGGGAAGAGGATGTGGCTCAAGTGACTGAGCTCCCACCTACCACATGAGAGGCCCCAGATTCAGGGCCCAATGCTGCCTAAAGAAGATGAGCAAGATGGCAAGCTGATGCGAGGGGCAGGTGCAGTGAGCAGACACAAAAAGATGATGCAACAAAAGACACAAGGGAAACATAATGAGAGACACAACAAAGCAGGGGGCGTAGGTGGCTCAGGCAATTAGGCACCTCCCTTCCACATTGGAGGTCATGGGTTTGGTTCCTGGTGCCTTCTGAAAAAAGAAGAACAGCACACAACAAGCAGACACAGCAAATGTAAACAATGAGGGGGAGGACAGAAATAAATAAATAAATAAAATAAGATAAGCTAAACTCTTCTAAGAAGGAGATATAGATTTGGGAGGTTTGTTTCAGTCATTCACTACCTTCTTTGTGATGAAGATAAAACAGATGCTCAAAGGACAGTAGTGGTTGACTGGAAGAAGATAAGAACATGACAGAGACATTTTGCAGAGGCAAAGAGACTGCAAGGTTAGAGAGTGATTTTAAGGTGGGAAGATAAAAGGAGGAGGGCAATTCTCTCTTAAATTCTGCCTGGGCAACTCCATGATCTTGAGCTAATCATGTGACATCCTGACTCTCTAGCACATCATCTGTAAAATAGAATATTTTTTTCTACTTGAAGGCAATGTGGTAGGTCAGGTACTAATTAATTGGAGGGGATGGGTAATTTTGTTCCTGCTCTGCAGGAGAACATTGAATGAACTATTCTTTAATGACTCTACTAGTTCTTAATGTTCTGTGATTCAGGAGTTCTACACATTTCTCAGAGAAGTGAGAGGAATTGTGAAGAGGGTTAGGTGAGTGGGAAAACTCTAGCCCAGGCTCTGTGGTGAATGTTAGAGGGTGCACAAAGGATGATCAAGAGGATTGGTGAGTAGCAATTAAAACCCACCTAAGGTAGTATGAACACAGCCAAGCACACTGAATATCCTGAGATTGGGAGCGGGAAAAGTTGAGAACTGTAGAGGCTCAGACAAGGTAGATTAAATCAAGAAATCTATGGAGCCAGACTCTCAGGTCCAGTCTCTGGATATGGAGATGTGAATACAGAAAGAGATTGGCGTTTCTAGAAATTGAAAGGAAAGGGATATTGTTGACTAGAAATTTAGCTCAAGGTTAGTCTGAAGAAGTAGAATTCAGAAAGTCAATTCAAAGAAGGATATTTAAAGCTTACAGTTTTGGAGGTGAATAGTTTCAATCACTGTGTGGACTGAGGAAATTTCACTTGAAAGGAAGTCAAAAGATCTTCGTTCTAGGCACATGGTCAATTAACAAGCCGTGTGACCTCAGAAAAATTATTTCACCCCTTGGTGTCCTGTCAGTGGAGCAAAGTGTGCCCTAAGGTGCTATTTCTTTTTCAGGTTCCAGTTATGGAATGGCGGTGGTATAGTTGGGCCAGCGTGTCCTGAGCATGGCATTGGGCTGCATAAAACGGCAGCTTCCTGCTGAACTGAGAATTAATATATCAAACCAAAGAAAGACTCAGACAAGTCCAACTTGGCAAGTGTATTAGTCAGGGTTCTCTAGGGAAAACAGAATCAACAGGAGTATGAGATTTTATGAGTCTCTCACGTGACCGTGGGGATGCACAAGTCCAGGTTCTGAGGTAGGCTGCAAACAAGGGACTCCGATGAAAGTCCAATGAAGGTCCTTGATGAGTTTCTGGGAGATGTTGGCTGTCCAAAGATGAACTGGGAAAGTCTCTCTGAATGCTGAAATCACTTCCCCTTTTAAGGCACTCAACTGATTGGACAAAGCATCACTCATTGCTGATGGCAATCTCCCTGGTTGATGTAGATGTAATCAACCATCTATGCAGTAAACTCACTGATGACTAATATCCATAAATGTCCTCGTATTACAATTAGCCCAGTGCTTGCTTGACCAAACAGCTGGGCACAATTACCTGGCTGAGTTGACACATCAGCCTAACTATCACAGCAAGTGATGAATACTGATAAGGAGGCCTATGTGCTGTCCTCCTCCTCAGCAGTGGGAGGAGAGACAGCATTGTTCTATTCCAATTGTTCCCACTCACCACAGAATAAGTGGGGTCTTTTATAATGCAAGTCTATGAGCAGATGGGGAAGGTACGTGAGGGCCAGCAGAACTTCTAAGGAATGCACTGTTACAAGATTTACAGATCAGTCATCAATTCGCTACTAGTTCCTGAGGCTTGCCTTTTTACTATTTAGGAATGGAATGGAATATTGCTGCAACTGGAAGAGGAAAGAACTGGAACAATTGGGGAGAAAATACAAAGTCATATAAGCCACAATCTACCCTGTATTACTCAACCAAATGCAAATGCAAATGCTAATGCAAAATACCAGAAATTGGTTGGTTTTTATAAAGGGTATTTATTTGGGGTAGGAGCTTACAGATACCAGGCCATAAAGCATAAGTTACTTCCCTCACCAAAATTAATTTGAGCAAGATGGCTGCCGATACCTGTGAGGGTTCAGGCCTCCTGGGTTCCTACATTCCTGGGGCTTGCTTTTCTCTACCCAAGGTTCCTTTCTTCCTGGGGCTGGCTTCTCTTTCTTCTCAGAGCTTACTTCCCAGGGCTCCAGCTTAAGGCTTCAGCATCAAACTCCAACATCAAAACTCCATCAAAACCCCTCAACTCTGTTCTTTGCTATGCCTTTTATCTGTGAGTCCCCACCCACCAATGCCCTAATTATAACTCAATCATGCCCAGGTACAGATCAGATTACAAACATAATCCAATATCTATTTTTGGAATTTATAACCATATCAAACTGCTATACACCCCATTCCACAACTCTTACAATCTTCCCACTACCTCTTCAGCATGAAGCCCTGAACATGGATCAGGGCGGTTATAAATGGTGGTACTATGGTATAAGGCCAAAGTCACAATATGAACAAGACAAGCACATGACTACTAGTAATTATAGGAGTTTGTGGGCCCTGGGAGTTGCCACCTAGATGGGCGACTCTTCTTTGCAGTCTTTAACCAATTACTCGAATCCTCAAAGATAAGGGAAGGATCTTCCAGGGGAGACTGGAGATTCCAGATGCTGGCATATATCTGCACACCCAACAATCTGATTGGGCTGTTGCCACAGGGGTGGTTCAGTCAAGGAAGACGTTAGACAAAGCTGTATGACTCAAGAAGAGAGGCCTCAGGGTGTAAGCACAAATGTTTAGTAGGTACCCAGAGGTGGGAGTCTTCCCCCATGAGTAAAATAACAGTAGAGCTTTTTCCCATAGGCCCTAGGATATTTGCTGAGAGTGAGATTCAGGCTTATAATACCACATGTTAACCCTACATAGGAACAGGCAATAAGGCCAATTGTGTATCTTTAGGTTATACTCACACATCACTCTGGCAATTATTGCCCCCGTTGATAAGTCTTTTGTGCAGTTGACATACTGTAATAGAGTCGGAATAGGAAGGTTGGCTCCAGGGTTCCACCAGCCTACTGTATGACACCTTCCAGCACTATGAAACAGAGCCAGTCTGGAGGTAATTTCCACTGTAGGGCTGAAGAAACCAAGCCATCACCAGCTGGTAAAGCCACAGGAGCCTTCAGCAGCAGTGTGTTTCCATCCACTATGGAAGTATGGCCAGGTGATGTAAAGGATACCTTTATTGTTTTGGGGCCATACTAACTGGCCATGCCAGTAACTCAAATGGAGAGACACCATGTGCAGTTGTTGGGCCTAAATGCATGAAATCTATTTGTGTCACTTAAGGGTAGGTTAGTTTATGCATAAGCCCACTGCTGTAAGGCACCAAACGCAGTCGGAGCTATGAAAAGGCCTCACAATCTTGTACAATATGAATATTTAGTGGGGTTGCCTAGTGCCTTGGCCAGGCGCCACCAGCTCCTCTATAGCCACTCTTGTGTAGCTATAGGGCTGCTTCTTCAGCACCTTTAGAACTGGCTAACTTCAACTCTGCGTTCAGGTGTCTATAGGCACTTAAAAATTCTAGGAAGCGTTTTGGTTATACATAGAGTAAAGCGTCTCAGGAGTTAGAAATAACAATTAGTGATCAGAGCCCAGGAATAAATGGGACTGCTGCAAGAACTTGCAATCTAGGTCCTGATTTCCTTGTGGGTATTTTATTTATTTATTTATTTAAAGATTTATTTATTTATTTATTTAATTCCCCCCTTCCCCCGGTTGTCTGTTCTCTGTGTCTATTTGCTGCGTCTTGTTTCTTTGTCCACTTCTGTTGTTGTCAGCGGCACGGGAAGTGTGGGCGGCGCCATTCCTGGGTAGGCTGCACTTTCTTTCACGCTGGGCGGCTCTCCTTATGGGTGCACTTGTTGCGCGTGGGGCTCCCCTACGCGGGGGGACACCCCTGCGTGGCAGGGCACTCCTTGCGCGCATCAGCACTGCGCATGGGCCAGCTCCACACGGGTAAGGAGGCCTGGGGTTTGAACCGCAGACCTCCCATGTGGTAGACGGACGCCCTAACCACTGGGCCAAGTCCGTTTCCCTGTGAGTATTTTAAATAAAGCTGTTTCTAGAGATCATAGTAGACTATAGTAGTTTTGTTTAATTTTACTTTTACATGTTTACCAAGGTTATGTTAATCAACTGGTAAAGCATAACTTATAGACCTGCCTTGATTTTCCTTTAAAGTCCCTTTTTGTTGCAGATAAGCCGACTGCATGTTTTTTAGAGAAGTATCAGAGCAGAACAGTGTAAGTGATAAGGGATTTGGATGTTTTCATAACATATCACGTTCTTCTAAGAATAACTAAAACTATAACCAACAATATCACCATGGATATCAATATTAGGACAAAATATTGACAGTGAGAACCTAAGCCTTTAAGAATTTTTATAAAATCCCTAAATTTTTAAATGGCATATAAGTAATATTTTGCTTAACAGATTTAACCAACAGAAGATTAGGAAATCCCTTCGATTTTACAACACTTCCCAAACATTTCTCATGTAGCTCATAATCTATCAAATGAAATTATTTTTTAAAGTTCTTGAAAGTATTTTTCTTCACATTAAAATGAACAGTTTCCATACTATTCTGTATAAGACACACAGTATTCACAAATAAACTTAAGCAGTACAGGAAAAAACATTTTTCACGATTACTTTATGAATACCTAAGATTGCCAATGGAATCAAGATTATCTTCCCCCTACCACCATCTTAATACACAAATTTAGGTGGCATCTGACAGGTTTCTCTGTGATGAAGCTACTTTTTGTTATCAATAACAACTAATAAATTTCCCCTTAAATTTCTCTGGTTTCCCAGAATCAGTTATTTACATAAAAATCCTTCAGTTTAGAAAATGCTTTTACAAGCTTCCTACAACCTGTAACTTCCTATAGCCTCTTATAACCATTTATAACCATATAGACAGACTAGTTACTTCACCTTAAGACAAATATCACCTTTAAATAGGCTGATGAAATTACAGTTAGCAACAAATGAAATTTTCTTTCACAAGCCCTCTACAACTTTTCGGATCCATTCAGGTCCTGTCCTGCATATTCCTGCCCTGATGAAAACCAACCATTTAATCTTAGGACAAAAACATATACCCTTAAGTAAGCTTATCAGATTTTAGTGATCATTGGCTATGAATTAACTTCCACAAATCTTTTACTTCTTTTCATATCCATTTAAGTCTCGTCTTACATCCCTCATTCTGTTCTGTGAAAAACCTAGTCACTTCATTTTTAGGGCAGAACTACATTCTTTTCTTAATTTCATTAAATACAAACTTACAATTTGTGTCATCTTTAAGATCTAATAAATGTAATGCTAATTTATTTTATTAGTATCCATAAAAACCTAGGGAGATTAAAATTGAAACAATTATAGTTTATGCAATAAATGTTATTTTTTCTCTTCCTCCATAGCAGGCTAAAACCTCTTTTCTGTAATATTCTAAAATTGTTCAAGAGCATACTGACTATTAGGCTCTGGAAAATATATTCTGATTGTTTTGTTTCAATCATAACTTTGAAAAATGTATTCATAGCTTTCAAGGACTTTTTCCTTATTGAAATTTGGGAATTGGATTATTAATGAGTCTCATCCCAAGGTTGTTAAAAAACTTTTTTTTAATTGGAGATTACAGGACAAACTATGCAAACCAATGTTTATTCTGTAACGTTCCCTCTGTCCCTATCATTCTTATTTTTCTTCTTTCAATAGTTTCTATGTCCAGATTTCTATATGACATTTTCATCCTGATCAGCTTTTCTATGTTGAGACTCCAGAAGTGCTCATTTACATATGTGTATGTGTATATGTGTGTGTGCTTATTTAATTTCTCAACAATTTGAATAGAATTCTCTTAAGAATTTTGACTTGTTAATTTGATATTACCATCCAGAGATATGAAAATACATACATTGAACAAACAGACATACATAATGTTAGACACACAGACAGAAAAATAAAATTCACCAATTTGACTCGTAATTCTCAGTCTTTTGGTGTGGTTGTCTCTGGGTTTTCCGTCATTCCACACCTCTGGTTTTTACAGTTTTTTTTTTTAAAGATTTATTTATTTTTATTTATTTCTCTCCCCTTCCCCCACCCCAGTTTTCTATTCTCTGTGTCTATTTACTGCGTGTTCTTCTTTGTTCACTTCTGTTGTTGTCAGCAGCACAGGAATCTGTGTTTCTTTTTTGTTGCATCATCTTGTTGTGTCAGCTCTCCGTGTGCAGTGCCATTCCTGGGAAGGCTGCACTTCCTTTCGTGCTCGGCGGCTTTCCTTACAGGGTGCACTCCTTGCATGTGGGGCACCCCTGTGTGGCACAGCACTCCTTGAGCACATCAGTACTGCGCATGGGCCAGCTGCACACGGGTCAAGGAGGCCCTGGGTTTGAACCACGGACCTCCCATGTGGTAGACAGACGCCCTAACCACTGGGCCAAGTCCGCTTCCCTTTTACAGCTTTTAAGATCACCTCTGGGATCAGTGTTGCCCATAATATCCAAGCTTGTTTTTGAAAATACATTTATATAAAAATTTGGAGAAAAAGTTATCTGGGTTTTATTTGGTCACAGGTTTTTATCAAGGGATATATATTCAGGAAGTTATGCTTTAAATATTTTGGTTTTAATTCAGTAGTAAGGCTGCTCTCCCCCTCAGCCCTTTCATTCCAGGTTTCTGTCAATTCCACCCAACTGTTCCTGGGGCTTTCTAATTTCTTAAGAATGTCTCCCATCCCTTGAGGGGTGGGCAAAGTGGTCTTACCTTTTTGTTCTAACCCTGCTGTGATTGACCTTAGCAGTGCCCTTTGCCTTTTGAAGCACCAGCTTTTCTCAACGTGGCCTTTGAGGAAAGCTGAAGAACTTTTCCTCAGTTCCTGCACTACTTCACTTATTCCTGTAAATTTCAGGTTGGAGTCATTAATCTTTTTTTCTAGTTTTGGGTCTCCTCTGTTGAGTGGGCTATATTTTTCCAGCTATATAAATCTGACCTGGGGAATGGGGTAAGGATGCATACAAACTCTTTGTCTATTCCTGGAGGCATTTCCCAGAGTAGAAATTTGGGGGGCTCTGCTGCTAATTTAAGAGAGCCAACCTGACCAATCTGAGATACAGGATTTTTCTCAGCAGAACGATAGTCCAGTCATTTTCCTCCTTTTTATCTAGCTGCTACAAGAGACCTGTCACTAAAGCAGAGGTGGAAGTCCACGTAACCCTTTCCGTTTGTATCTCCCTCATTGGCAGATTTCTCTGTCTTTCTTGAGACAGTCTGCAGCAGCTAACTGTACTGCGGGTAACCACAGCCAGCAGATGACTGTGACATACACTTACTATCTTTGCTAAACTTCATAGTCTTTTGTTCTTGGAATACACACTCTATTCCTTCCGGCGTTTTCAGGCCATCCGCATATTCATGTGGTGGTCTGCAACCAGCAAGCAATCCGGCGACCCCTCCCACACAGAGGCCAGGCCAACCCAGGATTTCCCCTGAGGATGCTCGGCCCCAGCCCATAATCTGATCTGATTTATCCCGCTGACTATACCAATTGTCCCAAGTATGGCTAGGAGCTGCATAAAACTGAGAATGAATACGTCAGACCACAGAAAGACGAGTCTAGCTTGGCAAGTAATGAGCATTGATTTAGGAGGTTTATGTGGTATCCTCATCTTCGGTGGCAGGAGGAAAGACAGCATTTTTCTAGTTCAATTATCTGCACTTGCCACAAAATGAGAGGGATCTTTTATAATGCACGTCTATGAGCAGACGAGGAAGTCACGTGAGGGGCAGCAGGTATGCATTGCTATAAGATTTATGGATCAGTCATCACCAGTTCACAGCCAGTTCCTGAGGCTTGCCTTTCAGCTATTTAGGAATGGAATGTTGCTGCTGCTGACACAGGGAATAATGCTTACAATTCAATCTATTTATAGAATTTTAAGTTTTGGTGTTGAATGGACGTGGATAACCAAAAGTAACTTGCTTTTGGTCATAGTCGTTGAGCTTTGAGGAAAATATTAAGGTTATTTCATGGAGGAGGCTTGTGGGAAGTAAGGTGACAGAGTAAGAAGCTCTAGGATTCAGTCCTTCCACCAGAACAACTATTAAACAGTCAGAAACTATCAGAAACAACTAATTTGAAACTCCAGAGTCCAGAAGAACATTATATAACATCCAGGGAAGGGTGGGAAGAAGAGGCTGATAAATTATGGTAAAGACAAGTAAATTGCTCTCTGTGTGCTAGTTATCAGCACCCAAACCTCACTCTGAAAGGGACTTGAAAATCGTCTTCCCTAAGACCAGGGGTGGGCATGGCTGATCACCGATCACGACTTCGGGCAGCCATTATTCCAGCCCACGCTGGGCAGAGGTGGCAGTGGAGGAGACTTAGAGGTGCAATGCTTCGTCAGGGCCGTGGGGAACGGTTAGTCGAAGGGTTGTTTCCTGGGCAGGTGAAGAAAGCTCAGCTTTGAGGAGTTGGAGAAGAAACTCCTAGCACCCTTCCTGTCCTCTCCCCAAGGCACTTTGGAGCTGGTCTGTAGGTTTCTGGCCCTGTTCTGGCTGGGAAACACTGACTTGAGAAACTCCTCTCTGACAAGCTCGCCTTCCCAAAAATTGCCCTCCAGTCAAAAGCAGCTTGAGTCAACAAAGTATAAGAAACTGCGAAGGTAGTCTGAGGCAAAGGCTTGCCTACCAGGAAAAGAGAAAACTGTCTCCTGGGAAGTAGATGGAGCATTCAAACTCCTGTAAATGGGGTAACTTTAAAACAACTAACAAGCACAGGCCCCAAAAAAGACAGGGGGCGGAATGCACACTGCATTCACCTTAGGAATATCCTCCTGACAGGAGGTCTGAGACTCAGGAAACCTCTGTCTTATCACCAGTTGTTTACAAAATCAATAAACAGACATCCCAGGGAATAAATCCCAGAGTTAACATTTTAAAATATTAAAGTGTATAGTTGCAACAAAAGAGTACAAGAAAAACAAAGAGTAATTGATGGCCCATCCAAAGGAAGGATAAAAATCCAGAAAACACCATGTGAAAGATGAGAATGTGGGGTCCATAAAATAATTTCAAACTACCACAGTGGTGTATGAGAATCCTGTATTTTATGTATGAGTATTCTGTAAACCCACAACTTCTCCAAAAAAGAAGGAAAAAGAATGTTAAGCATTGAGAATTAGCTCAATTCACTGTTATTTTGTGTTTGATGATGAAAATAATGATACATAATCTTCACTGCTTTCAACATACATCTAAAATAAATGTTTTTCATGAATGTGAGAAGTTGTAAACTTATGGATAAATGTAGGGATTCCCAGTGTTCTCCTTGTGAACTTGGGTCAGTTATCTTATTCTCTTTCTTAGACTTTTGGGTTCTTCCAGATTTTAAGGTTAGGTTAGACAACTACATGAATCCAGGTGTGGACTAAACTATTGTCTAGGTCCCTTCTTAGGTCTGTCACCCTAAACTCGGTTTGTATAGAAATGGTAGGTACACCTAGTGTCAGATTTATGAAAGTTTTCTTACATATTGATACATGAAAATCACAAGAAGTATTAGGTTAAGACTTGATGTTTAGGGAATTAAATCCCCTACGTTCTCCTTTGACCAGAAGGAATGCTGAGAAAGAAAAAGTATGATTCTGCTTCCTTGGGGACATGATAAAATCTGAGACTTGCAAAAGAGCTTAAGTAGTACAACTTGTGTAAGAATTCTTTGGGTGCAGTTAGTATAAACAAAGGGTGCTTGGCAAGAACAGAGAACAAGCAGCTGCAAGAGATTTGCTTAGAAAACCAAAAGATTAAATACCCTTAAGAGAGGAGAGAGAAAGAGGAAATACTCAGTAAAGGACCGAATATGTCCTTTTTCTTTCCTACCTTCTAGGATTAAACATGCCTGATATGGCTAAAAAGACCAAAATATGAACATATCATCAGCAATTCCCCTTTATCTCACCAAATTTAAGCCACAGGGGTCTAAGTTTAAGTCACTAGAAAGAAATCATTTACATTCCCTCACCAGCATGTCTTTTCTCTATGAGATCATTAAAAAGAGAGTACTGATAGTACTTTAGTATTATTGTGAATATTATGAGAATTAATAGGAATATTGATGCATAAAGCAATTGCCTTTAAATGAAATAATTCAAAGTACATACCAGAATTTGTTGGCTTACTATGGAAACTCTGGGAGGACAATAAAACATATAATAAATGTCTTGGAATTCTTGTTAGTTCTTATGATACAGCAGGTACCCATAATGCCAAGTTTCTTAAGATATAAACATGAAATCAACTGGACCTTGTTTCATATTTCCACATAATGTAATGTAACTGATCACATCTTTCTCAAATATTCCTTATTGTTACAACATAATTTTCAGTTCAAAGCTGGGTAATGTGCAATGAATAAATTCATCAGGAAGGTTGTACAATTTCAGGACTTTGCTTGAACATACCAGAAATACAATTGCTACTATGTCATAACATGAAATTGTCAAAATGCAAACTTTTTGACCTATAAGCAGCAAATATTTATTCTAATGGAAAATACAATACACTGTCTCCACATCAATGATACAGTTTCTTCCATTGCTAGAGTCACAATAATTCTGTAGTAGAATACCAGTAAGTCCACTCTAATCCATATTTTATTCCTCCATCCTGAGGACCCTGGGATGGCGATGCCCACTCCACCTCTAACTCAAGAAGGAGCTTAGATTCCACATGGCTGATGGATGGAATTCTCCTGCTTACAGTTATAGATTCTCTTGATTCCTTGCTATGGTAGATGACCATCCCCACCTCCCTGTTAGCTGACCTGGGTAAGTTCAATGAACCGGAGAGTAGGTGCTACAACTCCGCTGAGGCTCAGGGCCCAGCTGGCACACGGTCAGTCCAGAGATTCAAGTCTTCCAAGCATACACCAAACCCAGGTTCAGTAAAAGTGGCAGAAGAGGCATGTGTAGAGAGGTCACATCTGAGTCCAACTCCATCACACTCAGGAGCACAAATTCCAAAGTAGGGCCCACATGATGTAGAGACAGTGGCCAGGGTAGTTGCTGAGGGCAGGGAGAGGGAAGAAGAGGGTATGATATGGTGGCATTTTCAGGACTTGGAGTTGTCCTGAATGATATTTAAGGGACAGGTGCAGGACATTATATATCCTGCCATAACCCACTAAATGGACTGGGAGAGAGTGTAAACTACAGTGTAAACTATAATCCATGCTCTGTAGCAGTGCTCCGAAATCTATTCATCAAATGCAATGAATGTGGCACACTGGTGAAAGAGATTGGTGATGTGGGAGGAGTGGGGGGGGGAGGGAGTGTGGGTATATGGGATCCTCTTTTATTTTTTAATGTAACATTTTGTATGATCTATGTATCCTTAAAAATTTTTTTAATCTATTATTAAAAAATAAAAATAAAGAGAGCAAAAATATAACCCATATTAGATGCTAAAAAAAGAGAAGAAAATATAATACAATAGACAATAGAATAAATACACCAAACAATTGAATATCATGAAGTCATTAGAAAAAGTGGGGGTAGATCTATAAATACTGATATGGAAGCCTCTCTCAAATCGCTGTTAAGTGAAAAAAGCAAGTTCTCAAATAATATATATAAAATGCCACTCTCTTTGCGAAAATACATATATATACTTGTGAAGCAGGCTAGGTAGGAAATCAATAGAGGATCTGGAACCTGGCAAAAAGTCCACGTGGACATTAATAGCCCCAAGATGGCTGCTGGAAGACCGTCACAAGAAATCCCATTCGGAAGGAGATTTCCTCCAGAAGCCAGGAGAGACCCTGGGTATTCTCCAGGGACCTTATCATTGGGCCCTTCCAGGGGATTAATGGGTGGGGGTAATCAATCAAAACAGCGAACAGTTGGGACTCCTCCCATTCCAATAGCAAATGGGTGGAATAATTAATCATTTAAAAAGCAAGCGCAAAGGCCTTTTGCTCTCTTGCCTTCGCACTGTCCTGGTGCTTGTCCATGTGTCTGTTCCTGCCTTCTGCACCCTCCTCTCACCTTTCCCCACCCGACCATGAGGAATACCATGCAACTAAACATGATCTGTTATTTTCTCTCATTTCTCTTCTCACCATTCCTTAATTAATTACTGGCCTAACTAACCCAATGTGCTCTTGAAATTCATTTTTGCAGCATAGTCAAGAACCTAGACAAAATCCAGTTACACTTATATAAATAATAGCTTTATTAATATATAGGAAAAAATCTGGAGGAATAAACCTTAAGTTGTTAACAGTAGCCAATACTAGAAAGTAAAATTATTACAGGAAACTTTTGTGTTCTATGTAACATATTTCTGTAATATTTTAGTTATTTAACAAGCATGTATCTATCACATTTGAAATCAGATAAAGACTATAAAGACTATTTTAAAAATCTTGATACACAGATGGCAAATAAGTACATGAAAAGATGCTCAACATCATTAATAATTAGGGAAATGCAAATTAAGGCCACAATGAGATACCACTCTCTCATCATGGCTAAAGTAAAAAGTAGTGCCATTACTAAACACAGGATGTGGAGATACTGTCCCACTCACACATTGATGCGGGGAATGTAAAATGGTTCAGCCACTCTGGAGAACAGTTTGGAAATTTCTTATAAAGTTAAACATACTTACCACACGATCCAGGAATTCTACTCCTAAGTATTCACCCAAGAGAAAGGAAAACTTATTTTCACACAAAATTCTAAAATCTGTATTTGAACGTTTCTAGCTGCTTTACTCTTTTTTTCTTTGTTTGTTTGGTTAAGTACCAGGCTGGGGATTGAACTCAGGACCTCGTACGTGGATGGCCAGCACTCAACTGCTGAGCCACATCAGCTCCTGAGTTGGTTTTTGTTTGTTTATTTGTTTGCTTGTTGTTGTTTGTGTTTGTGTTTGTTTTTAGGAGGCACTGAGGACCAATTCTGGGACGTCCCATGTGGGAAGCAGGCACTCAACCACTTGAGCCACATCAGCTCCCGGCTTTATGCTTAATCACCAAAATCTGGAAACAGCTCAATGCCTTCCAACTGATGAATGGATAAATAAATATGGTACATCCATAAAATGAAATACTATTCAGCAATAAAAAGGAACAAATTACTGCTACACTTCAAAATATGGATGAATCTCAAGTAAATTATGCTAAGTGAAAGAAACTCAACTCCAAAGACTGTCTGATTCCACTTATATGAAATTCTAGAAAAGGCAAAATGATAGGGTTGGAGAACAGCCGGGGATTAGGGGTGGGATGAGGAAAGTAAAAGCACTAGGGAATAATTTTTTGGCATAATGAAACATTTCTGTATCTTGACTGTGGTAGTGGTTATACATTTGTTCAAACTCAAAGAACTATGCACCAAAAAAAGTTAATTTTACTGTATGTAAATTTTTAAAGATAACTCTTTAAAGAAAGAAATGTAATCTTTTAAAAATATCTAATTAATGTTTTCCCTTTAAACTTGCGGACACTCTAATTAATGCTTTTTTGTTGTTGTTGTTGTTGTTGTTTTTTTTTGGTAAGTCTCCATGAGTCTTGATTCATGCTGTGGAAATTCTGGGTCAAGTTAAGAGAAGCTGCTTTTAAATTGATAAAGGTGGTTGCCAAGGGTAATTTAACTGTGATACTATTGCTACTTGAGGAAAGATTGGGATCTCAAAGCATTAGCTTGGAAATGCTCTATAGAAATTCAATTACCTGAAGTGCAGGTCAACACTCAGTTAATCATGAGTGAGCTGTATAGACAATGGGTGATGCACACCGAGGCTTTAACTCCAGATGGTTCCCCATCCACACTTGACAGTAGCCTTTCCCTTCCCATCAAGTAGTCAAATACAAGAGAGTGTTTGTTCATGTTTGTCTTAAATTATTTTTGCTACTCTTCCCTTCTATTATAAACCATGAATAAATCTGACTGAGAGTGAGACAGTAATTAATGATTTTTCCATCTTGAAATTCACTGAGATAGTATATGTAAAATACTCTTGCATACCCTTAAGATTTTGGGTCTTAATTCAGTGACATTTAAAAGGCACTTGAGGGCCAGAGCAAGATTTTCTCTCCTCTGACAGCTTTGTGGCATCTGCTCAGGCTCCAAAATGAAAAATATAACATTTAAAGTGGGCAACCTGAGAACAACATCTTTAGCAGTTAGCATAGTATTTGGCAAGATAAAAGTACTGTTTTCAATTAAATGTTTCCTTTGTCTTATGGAGGGGCAATGCAAATGATAATAATAATATAAATAATAAGAAAATAAACAATAAATTAAGAAGGAAAGAAGGAGGAGAAGGAGAAAAACAAAACAACACCACAACAAAATCTGCTAAACCTAAGGCTGGGAAGCTGAGCTCTTTTTGGTCACGTCCATTTGCCAACTCTGCCTAGAAATGAGTCCTAGTCTCTTCACATGGCTAATTAATGATTCAGATGTGACAAATTTAGGTTTGTAAATAGAAGAGGCTGAGTCAGATTGTTCTGTGTAAATAAGTCTTTAAAGTGGCAACCATAAGTAATGGTTATGATGCTCCAGATGTTTTTAATGAAGTGACCACTTCACGTAATACATACACAGGAGAATAAACAGAAGGAAGCATCCTCCCCCAGATGTGTTTCTCTCATTTTATTTCCCTTCTGTTAATAGACCACCTTCCCCTCCTTCCAGAAAATAACATGAGGAAGCTAGCTTTCTGCTTATTTGATTCTTTCCGCCATTCTCTTTACTGTGGCCACTAAATGTTTCAAGGGGGGACTAAAAGGACTAAAAGGAGGTCTTTTCTTAACCCAAATGATCAAATTAATGCTCCCACATCTAAGTCCAGTGAACAAGGATCTATTAAGCCCTTCCTATATACTTTGTCTTTGAAGAGATAATAGCCAGAAAGTTCAGGAAAGAGTGCAACACCAGTGCTTTGAATGGTGAGAGGGGATGTTCCTGTGCACATCTCATCTGTTTATCCCAGGCATGGTGTGGGCCAGCGGTTTGACTCAGTGATGGCTAGCCTGGCAACTTGGAGACCTGGTTCTGTTCTGACTGACAATATAATGCAAGTGGCTGAGTCTGAGTCAGAGTTTTGTCACACTAAAATAAGGATGTTAGACCACAGGATTTCTTAGGCTCTGGCCGGTTGTAAAATGCTGTACATCTATGAAATACAGAGAAAATGTATGAAACCTGCAGCAGTTTGATATGGTTCTGCATTCCAAAAATAGATATTGGATTATGTTTGTAATCTGGTCTGTACCTGGGCATGATTAAGTTATGATTACAGCTTTGATTGGGCCATGTCATTAGGGCATGTCATTAGGGCACCCTCCAAGGGGTGGGGACTCACAGATAAAAGGCATGGCAAAGGACAGAGTTGGGGGTTTTTGATGTTGGAGTTTTGATGTTGACGTTTGATGCTGAAGCCTTGAGCTGGAGTCCTGGGAAGTAAGCTCACAGAGGAAACAGAAGCAAGCTCTGAGAGGAGAGGACCTGAGGGAGGAGAACACAAAGGAATAGAGACGGCTCCTTAGACATAGCAGAAACCCTGGGGGAGGGAGAAAGAGCTGTTTGCCTGACAGTCTACAGCTGACCTTGTGGAGAAAACAGAGGATCTGAGCCCAGAGAGGAGAAAGACCTGGGAAGAGAGGAACCCAGGAAGCCTGAACCCTGGCAGATGTCGGCAGCCATCTTGCTCCCACACATGGATATAGACTTTGGTGAGGGAACTAATTTATGCTTTATGGGCTGGTATCTGTAAGCTCCTACCCCAAATAAATATCCACTATGGAAACCAACCCATTTCTGTTATTTTGCATCAGCTCCCCTTTGACTGACTAACACAAAACCCAAATAAATCAAACCAATAATGAACCTCAATGATACATAAGGTCAGCATTCTTCTTGCATCATTAACTTGCCTGTTTCCCAGTATACCGAGTAAAATGTATACAGAGTAAAATGTAAAGGCAAGGGGAGACAAATTATAAAGATGAAAGGATAGCTTAGAAACATGGAGACATTTCTAAAATTCTAGGGCATATGGTATAATTATGTGAAATACTCAGGTGTTTGAGTCAGCCTGCCCAGGTTTAAATCTCAGCCCTACTATTTAGTTGCTGTGTAACCTTTTTCTGAGCCTCAGCTCATCAGATTTAAAAGGGGATAATAATATTATTCTCCTCAAGGAGTTGCCATGAGGATTAAATGAAATAATGCATGCATGCCTGAATTATGAACACTTGATATATGTTTTTATTATTATTATTATTTATAGTGTACATAATGATGCATTCCAGAGCTACATATAACAATGGATGGTAGGCTATAAAAGGGACAGCTGTGGTGGAATGGTAAAGGCAGCAGGCTTGGCATCCTAAGTCCAGGGATTTAGTTCAAGATAACACAGAGGTAAAGAATGTGGCACACATGCAAAGAATTCAAGTGCAAATGACATTAGGCATTGCCACTTATTAGCAGGGTGAGTTTGGGCCTGTCACCGGACTTCCATGAGCCTTAGTCTTCCCGTGAGAATACTTTGCTTATTTCTCAGTGTTGGAATGATTTATGTAAAATAATGTCTGTAAAATCCTGCTTTATAAACTGCAAACTCCTCTACCAATGTAAGAATAGTTATGCACATCAGGTTAGTAAGACTACGAAGTCCCCCATGACAGTAATCTTTCAAAAATGAGAAATCTGTTTTTCTGTCTTCCTGAAATACTTTGCATTTTTGCAATGATTCAAGGGCCATCTTCACAAATATCTATTACTGGAGATTACAACATACCTCTCTGTGGTGCTTCACTGCTTTAACCTGTTGTCACCTACTTAACCTTCTTTCATTCCCACAACTTGAGAAGTGCATAAAGTTGTTTGTTCCCTCTCTGACTCTGTCCTTTCTTCTAATGGGTGTCTTCCTTCACTGCTGCCATGTCCTGGCATCTGCTCCCATGTCTCTTCATGCATGCCATGCAGTTATTATTGGAAATAGATATAAAAATAATACTAACCGCTCATCTTGAATGCTATTAATACATCAAAGGGAGACTTTGAGCAAGGAAGGGGCTTGAGGTAGGTTAAACCAAGTTCTCCAGAAAAGACATATTCTATATATGAATCTGCATTCCTGTGGGTGTGAACATATTTATAAAGAGGACTTTGAAAGATGTTATTTTTTGTTAAGGTGTGGCCCAACTGAAAAAGGATGGGCCAACCAAATAAGAGTGGAATAAGGATCACTGGGAGCCTTATAAAGAGAACCTAGAAGTTGCAGAAGCCAGAAAGGAGAGAGCATTGCCATGTAACAGGAGGCAGAGATAAAAGCCATCTCTAAGGATTGCTGGCAGCCAGCACCAGCATGCTACAGACTCCATGAGAAAGAAAGTCTTGCTGATACCTTCATTTTGGACTACTACTAGCCTCAAAACCATGAGCCAATAAATCCCTGTTGTTAAGCCACCACATTTTGTGGTATTTGTCATAGCAGCCTGGCAAACTAAGACAGGGCATATTTAGGTATTTTAGAAAGCTTAATTAACAGCAGTTGAACTCTGATAGATTAAAACATTTGCTCTAAAGTAGAGCCAGATTAGAACGAGATGGACCAGTATGTGTTATTTAACGTCAGGAAAGCTGGTAAGGGGCTGCTCCTGAATGATGGCAGTGAGAATGGGAAGAAGGCAAGAGACTTTGCAGGAAGTAAATTTTTATTCATTCAATCAATATATATTGAACACCTACCATGTGTCAGGTACTGCATTAGGACATGAGAATCTATCAGTGGTGTTTTAGTTTCCTGGGCTGCTTAAAGCAGAAACCATGAAATGTGTTGGCTTTTAACAATGGGAATTTATTAGCTTACAGGCTTACAGTTTTGAGGCTGTGAAAATGTCCAAATCAAGGCACCATCAAGATGATGCTTTCTTCCTGAGGACCATCTGCCAGTGATCTTGGACTGTCACGTGGCAAGGCATATGTTGGCATCTGCTGTCCTCTCCCTTCTCTTCTAGGTATATTTTATTTCAGCTCTTGCTTCCATGGTTTTCTCTCTCTCTTTCTCTTTATCCCATTTATAAAGAACTCCAGTAAGAAAGTTGGGACACATTATGAATGAGGTGGGTCACCCCTTAACTGAAGTAGCCTTATCAAAAGATCCTACTTACAAAGGGTTCATACACACAGGAATGGATTAGCTTTCAGGACATGCTTTTCTGTGGTATATAAAATTTCAAAACACTACATTTCACCCTTTGGACCACAAAAAGACAAATTCTTTCCATATGCTGATGCATGCAAGGAGTGCCGTGCCACGAAGGGGTGTCCCCCGTGTAGGGGAGCCCCACACACAAGGAGTGCGCCCCGTAAGGAGAGCCGCCCAGTGCGAAAGAAAGTGCAGCCTGCCCAAGAATGGTGCCACACACACAGAGAGCTGACACAACAAGATGACGCAACAAAAAGAAACACAGATGCCCGTGCCACTGACAACAACAGAAGTTGACAAAGAAGATGCAGCAAATAGACACAGAGAACAGACAACCTGGGTGGGGGTGAAGGGGAGAGAAATAAATAAATAAATCTTAAAAAAAAAATTCCTTCCATATGTAAAATACAGTCATTCCATCACAACATCCCAAAAACCTTAAATCATTTCAATAACAATCCTAAGTAGGAAGTCTCATCAAAATCGATTTTAAGTGTGGTCTGTCCTGGGGCACATTTCCCCTCCATCTGTGGACCTGTGAAACTTAGATAACAAGTTATATGCTTCTAATATACAAAGAAGGGACAGGCATAGGATAAACATTCCCATTCCATGGGGAAAAATTTAAGGAAAATGGGGGTCATGGGTCCCATACAATTCTGAAACCCTGCAGGGCATAGTCCTTTAGATTTCAAGGTCGGCGAGTCATTTATAGAACCATGTTTTGTCCTCCAACCCTGGTGGAATGACAGTCCCACCATTTCCAAGTGCTTGCACAGGGGCCATTCTCTCCCAAAATACTGGGGAGCTGCTCTCCCCAAATACTGTGGTGAGGGTTCAACCCTTGTCAAGCATAGAGATGGTGACCAGACTCTAGGCTCTACTCTTGTCAAACACTGGGGTGGTGGCCAAATTCTCTGCAATTCCCCAGACATCTGAGAAAACTGGGATGGTAACACTCTTCTTGAACAATGGAGCTGAAGGCCCGTCCTCTCCATGTGCTGTAGCATACTCACACTTTCCACACACGTGAGGGGGCTTTCTCTCTTGGCCTAAGTCCAGACCTCAGCTTCCATGGCTCTGCCTTTGAACTCATTTTTCCTTCAATTTGTTCATTTTTATGTCCCTTTTAGCCCAGGCTGGCAGTGGTTCTATTCACAAAAATCTCACACACACCAAAAAAAACTTACCGGTTTTGCATGTAGCACACAGAGGTCTAAATCATCAGACAAAAGAACTTTCCACAAATCCTTTCTGGATAACTGCATTTCCAATCCTGACTTGTGCTGAAATGGCTGACTGGATCCATGTTCACTTAAACCCTTGTATGGAACACTACGTTCTAGGGATTCACTTTCTGGAAACTCAGAATTTTTCAAATCATCAATTCCTGTTTTCTTTGTGCCTAGGAATTCAGTTCTCAGCTTATCCTTTTCCTCTCACATTTTACTAAAGTCTGCAAAGAGAAGCCAGACTGCACTTTACATTTTAGTTTAGAAATATCCTCAGTTAAATATCCAAGCTCATCACTTTCAAATTCTGCCCTCCCTCTGACATTAGGACTCAATTTTGCTAAGTTCTCTGCCACTTTAAAACAAGTCACCTTTCTTCCAGTTTGCAAAGACACATTCATCATTTCTGTCTAAGGCCTCATCAGAAATATCTTTAGCATCCATATTTCTACCACAGTCTTTTCAAAGCAATCTAAGACTTTTCTACCAAATACCTCACATTTCTTTCAGCCTTTACCCATTAGCCAATTCCAAAGCCATTCTGGAGACACCTACTTAATATCAGGTATAGCAGTTTGATATTATTGATGAATTCCAAAAAGAAATTTTGGCTTATGTTTGTAAACTGGTCTTTTCCTCTGGGCATATGAGATTATATTGTCAGTAGAGTCTTGAGTACCCACCCCTTGGTGGGTGGGGACTCTCAGATAAGAGGCATGGCAAAGGACAGAGTTAAGGGTTTTTGATGTTGGAGTTTGATGCTCAAGTCTTAAGCTGGAGCCCCAAGAAGTAAGCACACAGAGGAAAGAGAAGCAAGCCCCAGGAAGGGAGGAACCCAGGAAGCCTGAACCCTCATAGACAACGGCAGCCACCTTGCTCCAACACGTGAAAATAGACTTTGGTGAGGGAAGTAACTTATGCTTTATGGCCTGGTATCTGTAAACTCCTACCCCAAATAAATGCCCTTTATAAAAACCAACCAATTTATGGTATTTTGCATCAGCATCCTTTTGGCTGACTAATACATCAGGTATATCCAGGAAACTATTGCCAAGGACTTGATTTTGTTCAATTCCTGACCAAATTCTCTATCTGGTGCCTGACATATCAATACTCAGTTTGGTGTATCAATGAAAGCTCCATAAACCTCAGATGCACACTAACACAATTGACACACTATTGGGAAAATCTAGGAGCTTCATTTTTTTAATTCTTTCCCAGGCCAGGGATCATTCTACTCCCACAGGACTGACCAGAGATGATAAGGTCATTTTCCCCCCCAAAATCATTTATAGATTCTGACTATACCCTTTAAGGATTTGTTTTAACCTTATTGCTCTTATCTCTATACAAGAGATGATTTTTATCTTGAAAATAGATTGAGAGTAAGTTCAATGAATCAGTCACTTTGACCAAAGAAAAACCTATATTGATTTCTGTAAAAACAGTGGTTCTCAATTTTGGCAACACTTTGAATCACCTGAGGGAACTTTAAATATACTGACACCCAAGTCCCCCTCCTCCAGAGATTCTGATTTAATTGATTTGGGTTTTGAGAATTTAAAAACTTCTCCAGCTGATTCTGATGAGCAATAAATTATTGAGAACCACAACTATAGAACGTCTGATTGGGAGTTAAGTCCACATCCTCATGTACTTTGTCAGGATAAGCTAGCTACAAAATTCTTCAAATAAGCTGACCTACTAGAAGTATTTATTTACTGTGACTGCATGCTAAAATCAGTGATTTCCATTTTGGTGTACTTGCTTCTCCTGCCTTTCTCATGGTTAGTACACTGACGTAGCTGCTTCTGAGGTTTGCTCTAGCTTCTTGGTAATAAATCCATCCCCCTCAGCAGAGAGGAGGGGGCTTCTTTTCCACTTTACTTTGGCAGTGGGAAACGTGCCCCACCCAACTCATGGAGCATCTTTATCAGGTTCCATGACCATGGTGAAAAGAAGGGCAGCCAGAGGACATAGCCCACTTTTCATCATTTAGAATCTGAGAACATGTTCTTATCCATGCTAATCTTCGTAATAGTCTTACAGTGTGAAGAAACATGAATAGCGTTTGATGTGGACATTCTCCTGCTTGGGATCTTTCCATACCAATGGAATCAAAGACTGAGGAGAGAACTCGATTTCGGAGACTTCACATTTCTGCCTTTTCTTCATTTGTTTGTTGTTGTTGGTTTTGTTGTGTCTAAGGTCTTTGCTCAGAAGATTTCTGGATCATTTTGGAGTACACAGCTATTTTAGAGGGCTTATTTATATATAACATATTTAGTAATTTATATATGTTGACTATATGAATGAATGATAATGAAAAATGAAGCATAACTATTTTTATGTTTGATGCAGCCCTTGGGACCATTCACATCCTAGCTCAGCTACTGCCAGCTTAAATTCTCAGAATCTTATTTTCCTTATCATGTATGGTTGCTGTAAGGATTGCAAATAATATATTGCAGAGTCTAGTACACAATAAGTGCTTAACAAATTATAACTATTGCAATATACAAATCTAGATTGCAAACTCCATAAGGATAAGGATGTGTTTTCTCTACAAAGTTTAGTTATTTATGGTTCTCTAAGCATGTGTGACATGATAGTCAATAAAGTCAATATAATTATGATTTTATAAATGATAGGGACTATTAAAGATAATTACTTTCATCAGGCCTGAAGAAATAGAGATATGTCTAAAGACTGTGCTATTGAGCAAAGTGACTGGTCTACCAAAGGATCAGACCCACAGTCTCAGAAGGTTAAAAGCTTGGGTCAAGGGTCAGACTGCCTCGATTTGAATTCTGGTTTCAACCCTCACTGGCCTGGGATCATGGTCAAGTTACTTAATCCCTCTCAGCTTAGTTTGTTTATCAGTAAATGGGACATATTGGTTGGATTAATGCAATAATGCATATACAGTCCTTAGCCAGAGCCTGGTTTATTATAGCAGCTCAATTAAGGCTTGCTATTATTATTATTGGCATCATTAGCGTTGTTCTGACTCATGCACCAACTTCTAAGGAAGTGACAGTGTCCAGAAGGTCACGTGCAACAGAAATGAAGTGATTCGATTTGGTGAGAAGCACAGCATGTCTAGGAAAGAAGCACAGTTGAAGCCAAGGACAACAGGCTCTGGAAACACAGTCACAACCCAGTGGAGACTGTACATACTGAGATCATTCTTGGGCAATCACTCAACTCATTCGAAATTGACCAGTCCTTATTTACTCAACATTGTGTTGGATAGCTGTGGGAGTCTTAAAGGAAATGAAAACTAGAACCTTTCAGGAACTTATGACTGGGTGGGGAGAGAAGTCTTTGTGAAGAAGATGGATACAGATGTTATGTAATTAAGTACTTAATTATGTGGGTCAGTCTATGCTTGTAGTAGGAGTTATGAGGGTGGCGAGAGCAATATTGGCCTTTCCGCAACAAAATCTTTCTAGAGGAAAATAATGCCATTAGCAAAATGTCTTCAAATATCATTAGCAGTGGAGATATCTTGTCTACCAACATAAAAACCACCCCTTTTAACCCCTATATTTCCAGCAACAATCCATCTGCAATAAATATGTGAAGAATCAGGGAGTGCACTATTCAAGAAAAGTTCATGAGTTATAAAATATTTTTTATAGCATCTTTTAACAATTCAAGTCAACAAGGGTGTGATGGTTTGAAGCTGTATGCACCCCAGAAAAATATGTTCTTAAATTAATCCATTCCTATGGGTGTGAACCCATTGTAAATAGGATCTTTTTTTTTTTAAAGATTTATTTATTTATTTATTTCTCTCCCCTTCCCCTCCACCCCAGTTGTCTGTTCTCTGTGTCTATTTGCTGCATCTTCTTCTTTGTCCGCTTCTGTTGTTGTCAGTGGCACGGGAATCTGTGCTTCTTTTTGTTGTGTCATCTTGTGTCATCTCTCCGTGTGGGTGGCGCCATTCTTAGGCAGGCTGCACTTTTCTTTCGTGCTGGGCGGCTCTCCTTATAGGGCACACTCCTTGCGTGTGGGGCTCCCCTACACGGGGACACCCCTGAGTAGCACGGCGGACCTCCCATGTGGTAGATAGATGCCTTAACCACTGGGCAAAGTCCACTTCCCTAAATAGGACCTTTTGATGAAGTTACTTCAGTTATGGTGTGTCCCAACTCAATCAATATGGGTCTTAATCCTATTACTGGAGTCTTTATAAGAGAATGAAATTCAGACACACAGAGAAAAAGCAACAGGAAGCAAGACACTATATCAGCAGAACCCAGAAGACAGGAGATGCCACCGTATGCTGGGGATCACCCAAGAACGCCAGTCTTCTGGGAAAAATCATTGTCTTGATTATGCATTGATTTGGGCTTTCTTTTAGCCTCAAAACTGTAAGCTAATAAATTACCATTGATTAAGCCTACCCATTTCATGGCCTTTGCTTGAGCAGCCTAGGAGACTAAAACAAGGTGTTTATTGAATAGCCCTTCTATACCAGGTACCATGCTAAACCCGTGAGATAATCAGGAAAATATGGTCCTACCTTCCAGGGTTGTTTGCCTTCTAATGACCAGGTGTGACAATCAAGGAATACATTTCTAGGGCCCTTCTCTTCCGTATGCTCTGGCTTGTGGTAAAAATAGCCAGAAAGAGAGAGAATGAATAGATAAGGAGCATAAGAAAAAAAGAATACAATAGTAAGCCATTACATGAAAACTACCCTCGAGTCATTTTAAACAGGTGAAGAAGGGACAGATATAAATAGGATTTCAGTATTTTTAGGTGAAGAACTAAGACAAGGGGTGGCCAGGTGTTAACACCACACAAAAGAGACTCTGCAGAATCTGGAAATCAGGGAGGCTGTCAATGTGATGTGATGTCTAAACTGCACACTGCAGAGAAGGAAAGAGTTCATCAGAAGATGGGAAGGGTGTTCCAGGCAAAGAACAGTATAAACAGAGGCATGCCAGGGTCGTGCTGTTCATGTGGAAGGGGAGCTATAAGCAGTTTAGTATTTCTAAAGGTATGAGGCAGGAAAGGGCAGGAGAGGACAGACAGAGAGGATTTTTTCAGTCTTGTTGGACAGCTTAAACTTCATCTTAAAGGTGAGGGAAATTCACCAAAAGGTTTTATTTGATGATATGTGATAATCGTATTTGTGGTTTTGGTGCATATAGAGAAGGATTTAGGGAAGGACTGTATTAGTTAGGATTGGGTATCCCTGTACATAACAGCAGCTTGAGCAAAGAGGGTTTATTTGTCATATAACAAGAGTCTTCAGATGGTGAACTGGTTCAGACAATCTTCTCCCTTCTGTCTTTCTGCTTTGCTTAGCATGTTGGCTTTTGTCATGGTTGTCACCTCATGGTCACAAGATGGATGAGTGAGCTCAAATCATCACATCCTTATTTAAGACAGCAGGAATGGGTAAAGGTGCAACTACCCCCTTTAATCACCCAAGAAAAAGCCCTCTCTGAAACAAGAGGGCTTTTGGTAGACTTCTGGCAGTTAGGTCAGTGCTATACCAGATGGCCTCCTGTAATGGCAAGGAAACTGAGAAAGCAATAATCTTCTTATGACTAGAATAAATGTGGGCAAGGGAAAAAGAGGTTGGGAATAAGTGTTGGGTAAGCTAACCTATAGCTTCTGCCACAAAAGCTAACAGGTAAGATGTGGTGGGGACCTAAAACAGAACAACGGTAATAATGAAATGGATATTGTTGCCACTAAGTGGAGCTGAAAACTGAGAAATTCTGAGTAATGGCTCTAGTCCTCCTAGATGTGGGTTTGAGGGACTCATGGGCCAGGCCAGTGGCATGTGCAAGAGGGAGTTGGCTATAAGTTCACACCTCAAGTGAAGGCTCAGGCTGGGGACATAGGGAGGTTATTATAATATAGTTGGGAAGTGAGGCCATTAGAGGCATCAAGATACTCAACAAAGCTTGGGGAGGGAAAAGAGCAGAGGGACACAGTCATGCTGTGTTTTCAGATAACGGGGACCCTACAAAAGAAATCATCCTGAAGTCAAGGAAGTGGAGAATTTCTAGAAATGAGAGGCTAGGAGGGTCAGAAGGACCAAAAAGCTCCAGTAAGATAAGACTTAAAAAGTGTCTATAGGACTTGGTGACATGAATTTCACTGCTGACCTCTGCCTGAGAAGTTTCAGTGAAGTGATGGCAGTGGAAAGAATTCAGAGCAGTGGAGTATAAATTCCTTTGGAGGTTTTTGAAGGTAAGAGAAATCAAACAAAGGAGACAATGAAGCAAGGAATTTTATTTTTGTGGGTTTTTTAAAAAAATAGGTATGACCAGAATGTGTTTAGAGCTGAGAGTAGCCAATAGAAAGGGAGGGGCTGAAGATACAAGAGAGGGGGAGATAACTGATAGAGCAAGGACTAGAGCAAGGATCAAGAGGGTATGGGAATTCTGATGGAATGCCCCAGAAGTCTACAGCTCAGCAGTCATAGAAGGGTCACCTGTCCTCCTAAGACCAAAGTAAACATCAGCTGCAGATAAATTTGTTTGTTGATGGATGTGGTAGGTTGAATTATGTACCCCAATAAACACATTTTAATCTTAATCTGTGTCATTATGAGTGTGAACTCATTGTAAATAGGACCTTCGGAAGATATTATTTTTAATTAAAGTGTGGCCAACTGAATAAAGATGGGTCTTAAACCAGATTATTGGAGGCTTTATAAAGAGAACCTGAAAGCACAGAAGTCAGAAAGGAGAGGACATTGCCATTTGACAGGGGGTAGAGATACAAGCCAAGGAACCCAAGGGATTGCCAGCAGCCAGCACTAGAATGCTGCAGACTCTGGAGAAAGCAAGCCTTGCCCATATCTTGATTTTGGACTTCTTCTAGCCTCAAAACTATGAGACAGTAAATTCCTGTTGTAGAGCCCAAACCAGTTTGTGGTATTTGTGATAGTAGCTCTGGTAATGAAGACAGAGGTAATGTCATCTGTGCAACTAGAGAAACTAGAGTTTGGTGGGCAATTACTTGAGAAACTCAATAGGACCTAGACAAGTTGGAAAATAATTCTAATCTTTTGTATACAAAAACACAAACACCTATTTTCTTATTTTTTTATTGGATTACAGCACCCAACAACAAAAAATCCTCTATTAGCTTATTAAAATGTTTACCTCTTGTTCAGTTAAAAGACTTTGGGCTGTAAGTAACAGAATAATTAACTAAAAGTGGTTAGAATAGTGAGACTATTCAGAAAACAAGACACTGGAGTAAGGCATTTCCAGGATTGGTTAATTCACTGGCTCAATGACATCAAGCATGACTCAGGCTCTTTATACCTGTCCTTTCTACCATCCTCACAATGATGACTTTTGTCTCCAGGCTTGGTCCTCTTGGTTGCAGAGTGGCTGTTAAAATTTCATGCATCACAAACTTACATGACATTACCAACGTGCAGGAAGGAAAAGAAGTTTGTTAGTTACAAATGACCATCTTTCCCAGTAGGCCTCAGCAAACTATTCTTTCTTTCCCTTGGTGAGAATTGAGTCACATGGCCAATTACTGTGAAGGGGAAAGACATAATCATGATTGGCTTAGACCACGTCATGGGACTGAGGGAGGAGCCCACCATTCCTGGGCCTATTGCCCCTTTTATGATATGGGGTTTTTGAAACAAAAGAATAAAACGGGATGCCTACTTGGAAAGCACTCGATAGTGTCTGCCACGGCAAACCTCTCTATACTTAGAAACATCATGGCAAAGTTGCATCTGCAGTGATCAGTAGCAAAGGATTGAAAGGCTCAGAGTCTTTTCATATTATACATTTTAAATACTTTCTTCCACCATGGTTTTTCCTAGACCTAAAGTAATTTCAGTTTAACCTGAGTCTGTGGAGACATGCTAATTTGCCAGACTCTATTTTTGATAGACGCTAACACACCCACCCTGGAATTTAATGGATAGTAAAGTTATGCAAAAAACCCTACTATGTGCAAAAAGAACAGAAACATTTTCTACCAAGCCTACTCCCAACACCAACCTGTATGCATGTTGTTCAGGGCTATAGATAGAACTTGCCCTTCAATACCAACATCTATTTGCCACACTGTGAAGCAAATGTGTTTTCATTCTCTTGATTAAAATAACAGGAAGTATCATCATTCTTGAAGTGTTAGTATTTATAACAGAAATATAACCACAAAAAAATATAACTATCAAGAATCTTGCTGAGGTCTTATTGGTAAGGGATCTGGTAACATCCATGGCTTGAGATAAAAAGTTCTGCATCTAAGTAATGTTACCTCCCAAGAAATGCTCAGATCTACTCCGAAGATCCAATCCAAGAGGGTTAAACACTTTTGCAGAAGAAGTCCTCTATAACCTCTAAACTGAAAGGGGTCTCTGCCTCTTTAGCCAGTCTGGCAGGTCACGGAAATTCTACTCTTGAAAAGGGAGCTGTGGATACAAGAGAAGTATTTCTTCAGTATTTACTTTGACCAATGAAATAAGTATGATGGATTTTTTTTTTCTTTTCCCCAAGACATAAAGTGACATTTTAAGAAGGAAAACCCTCTTTCAGAGCCGTGGAGTCTTTTAAAAATAATATTAGAATAAGAGCTTAAAGGAATGTCTGCTCAAGCACAGTTGTCCAAAGCCTCGCATTTCAAGGAAAATTCAGTGACTTTACGCAGACAAGAGCCAGGACTGCTTATTTCAGTCTCTTCTCTATCCTATCTATTTGTTTGTACTCAGATAGAATGAGATTCAAAACTGATGACATCCTCTTGATTCAAGGACCCTTTTTGCTTGTTTGGCTGTTAATTGCATGCTACATTGCAGCACTGCTTCTTTTTTCATACTTGGGCTTTGTTTTCCCAACTGTATCATGAATTCCTTGAGGTCAGGGGCCACATATTGTACTCCTTTATTTCTTGTAGAGTTGGGTTTGTCATGGTAAACTTGCAGGAAATTGCTGTTGAATGGATGAATGAAAAAATGACAGACACTGGGGAAGGAATGGTGATTGGTGAAGTGCTAAGCAGCTTGGTAAAGAGGACTACAAGATTCAAGTTAATTTAGGAGGAAAAGTGGTATAGAAGAAAGAAGGTTGGCATTTTTAAGTCAGCAGACATGAGTCCTAGTCCCAGGTCTGTTTGCTCACCTTTCTCACTCAACAAATATTTCTTAAACTTCTTCTGAGCCAGCAGCATTGCCCCAGGCACTGAATGAGACAAGTTCCTGCCCTCAAGGTGTTGTGGTGGTGAGGGGACACATGGATCAGGTGTATACAATAGGAGGGATGATAACAGCAAGCACAGAGCATGTGACTATAAGAAGGGGCTTTTAAAGGAGATGTGGTTTCCAGGAAAACTTCCTGAAAGAGAAGGATGAGTGGGTGTTGGCTAGATGAGACTGACTGAGAAAAGCATTGTAAAGGGACTAGCATGTGAGGATGTTCCAAACCATAGAATATGATGTTGTACTTGAGAACTAACATCTTAGCTGAAGGGATGGCTGGGGCAGCAGATAAGGTAGAGAAGTAGGCTAGAGCTACCTTGCAAAGGATCTTGTGGTGGTGTCGAATTTGAGAGAGGTTCAATTATTTGCGTATAGAAAGGCCAAGACTTAGAAATGATTTTGAGAAGGAAAAATGGTTTATTGATGGCCGGCCGGGCTCAGGAGCTTTCTGTTTCAAACCTGAGACCCGAACAAGACTTTCAAGTTCCTTTTATACAGAGAGGAAAGGCCAAATGGTCCTTTTGTTTCAGTTCCCAATAGGCTTGAATTAGCATATATCTTCCACATCCTAGGTAAGCTTTTAACATGGACTTCATACATTCTAGATAAGCTTTTAGCACATTTGGTTTGCATTTTCCCTGAATATTTAAAGTTTATAGAGTTTGTATTGATAAACTATTTCTTGGGACTGGAGTCGTTGCCATGGTTACCAAGGGCAGGGCTGCAGCCTCTCACCATCCCACACCCACAAGTCAGGACAGACAGCTTAGGTTAAGGTTATCTCTGAAGAGACGAAGAGCCTCCCACCCATAGCCCACATCAGTGGCAATATAATTTATCAATTAAGAGCAGAGGTTTAGAATTCAGAGAGAACTCGGTTCAAATCCCATCTCTGCTACTTACCGGCCATGTGACAATACTGATTTTATTTAACCCCTCTAAGCCTTAGTTTCCTTAGCACAGTGTCTAGGTGTATCAGTTATCAATTGCTGCACAACAAATTACCTCAAAACATAGCAGTTTAAAACAACACACATTTACTCAAAGTTTCCATGGGTCTTGAATCTGGACCCTGCTTAACTGGGTCCTCAGCTTCAGGGTTTCTCACAAGGGTGCAAAGTCTTGGCTAGGGCTGGGATGTCCTCTCAAGGCTCATCTGGGGAAGGAGCCCTTTCACGCTTTCCTACAGGATTGTTGGTGGAATTCAGCTGCAACTGTTGCCAGAGGTTGTCCCTCAGTTCCTTGTCATGTGGCCTCTCCAACATAGCAGCTTGCTTCATCAGAGACAGAAAGAGAATCTGCTGACAAGACAGAAGTCACAATCTTATAAAGCCTAATAGTGACATCCCATCACCTTTGCCATATTCTACTTGTTAGAAGCAAGGCCAGCCCGCCACCCACAATTTCAGGGAAGGTGAGTTTACAAGGGCATGAATAGGGAATGTGGATCACTGCGGGCCATCTTAGAGTTTGCCTGCTACATTCGCTTATAGCTTATTTCCATTCAATAAATGTTAGATAATATGCTGGATTGAGAGGTTTAGAAAAGCTACAGGGAGCCTAGGATTTTATAGCCAGGAATAACTTTAGGTGACTTGAGCAAGTCACCTAATGTCTTTAAGCCTTCATTCCCTCCTCAGTAAAATGAAATATCTTTCCCCCCCAAAATGAGAAAATGTATGTACAAGCATAAATACGTCTCCGTAACAGCAAATATACAACTTTTGACAGTCTGTGGAAGCAAACTGCTTTGGACCAACTTTCCATTTTATCGTTGACTCTATGAGTCTCACTGTCTTGTACCTTCAAGGTTTCTCATGTTTGGCCCTGTGGGCCTATAAGGATTTGTATAACTGGTATAAACACTTACAAAAAGAAATCTGGCTTTGAAACTCCCTTAAGGCTTTTTCAAGGGTTTGCTTTTTCTCCTTTTAAAAATATCTTTGCTTCCAAGGAACAGATGGGGGCCCTAAAAGAGAAAACAGGCTATCTGGGAAATTTCAAGCCCTTGATAATAAAAATGGTAATAAAATCTCGTCCGGCTCCTGAGGCTTCACAGAGGGGATGTTTATCGTGGATGGGGTTCCCCCACACGGCGCAGCTGGTTTTGGGGTTGTGCGGTTCCACCCGGTGTCCTGCCCTGCGGAGCGGCTCGGGTTACCGCCTCGGTGGCCGCCGGCGTGGGCAGCTCCGAGGGACCCGGGTTCCCCTCCCAGGAGCCCCGCCTCACCTTCCCCCTCCCTTCTGTCTGCTGCCCAAACGGGATGCCTCGCCCCATTCCCCGAATGGACCCGACCACACAGCCGCGTTTCATGGTTTTCCCGGGCGCGGTTTCCCTTGAGGAAGGTAAACAGAGCTGCCGGGTCCGGGCTGGCGGGCAGTTCGGCCGGGTGGCCCACTCCTCCAAGGCGGCCTTGGGGAAGGGGACGGAACTTGGGGGTCGGCCTGCGGCTTTGTGCAAAGGCGCGCTTCTCGGCAGGGCGTCTCCAGGAGGAGCGACAACGCTTCTCGGCCCTCGAGGGCGAGGGGTGCCAAGACCCCGGGGCGGGGCGCAGACTTCACGCCGTACCGCCACGGCCTCGCCCTGCCAGCCGGGGGGCGCGCAGCGCCGGCCGAGGGCGCACGGGCGCGGGGGGCCCTGGCGCTGAGGTCGTCTGCACGCCGCTGCCGTCCGACCCTGCTGGCCCTTTGGTCCCGGGCGCGGGGTTCGCCCGCGCGGGAAGGAGGCGGGGAAGGGGCAGATCGGGGTAGCCCGGGCCGAGGTTTCTACCTTGCCAGCCCCGCTGCGCGGGCCACCGCTGCCTTAGCAAACTTTTAACAAGAACCAGATGTGGCAGCCGCTGTCGAACTTTCTCAGACCGGGTGATTGGGCCCCGGCCGAGGGCAGCAGCCAATCGGTGCGCGGGGAGGGCCCGGAGTCCCGCCCCCCGCGGGCGCCTGCGGGGACCCGGGTTCCAGGCTGGCGCGGCGCCGCGGCAGGGCTGGCGGGCGGGTAGGGGCTGTGCGCTCTGCGGCGGGGCAGCCCACGGGCCGAGCGAGCATGAGCGGAGGACGCGCGGCCGGGCGGCCCGCGCTGCCAGGGCCGGTGCTGCTGCTGCTGCCGCTGCTGCTGTCCCGGGCTGCAGCGCTGCACCCAGAAGAGCTCTTCCCCTACGGGGAGGCGCGGGGGGACCAGCTTCTGCAGGAAGGGGACGACGAAAGCTCAGCCGCGGTGAAGCTAGCCATTCCCCTGCGCTTCTACGAAGCCCAATTCAGCGACCTCTACGTAAGTCCTGCCAGCTCCTGATGCGGGACTCCGCAAATGTCTCACACCTTCTTCCCAAGGTTCAATGTAGCGTTGATCACCGAACCCTGCTTTGGGAGGGGAAAAGAGAGTCGTCACGTCCAGGTGCCCCCGAGCGCCCCTGGGGTGGGCTCCCGCTTTGCAGCCGTGCAGCTGTCTGACCGGCTGCGGTTCCTTATCTCAAGAAGGGCAAGAATTGTCCGCAGCCATTTATGCGTCCCAGGAGGGAAAAAAAAGGTGGGGTTGCTAAGACGGCCCGTGGAGTTTACAGTTAGGACCGCGAGAAGGCGGTGCACGGCTGCAGAGCTGGGGCAGCCCCTCCGCGGGCCCGAGGCTCTTCTCCCCGCTGTCTTATGCGGGAAGCGAGAGGATGCGTGAACGAGATTCTAGGGCGCCCAGACCTATTCGTCGCGCTTTGGGGTAGAGGCGGGTCCCCCCGCTGAAGTTGCGACAGTCACCCTGAGCTGGGAATCGGGCTTCCAGCCTGTGGGGAAGAAGAGGCTTCGTGCCGAGGGTAGATGGAAGCCTGGCTGTCCTACCGTCCCTGTGGGACGGGGGTTGGCGCAGGTCTGAGCCTGTGGTGGCCGCCCTCCTGCTTTCTCCAAAGTGAGTGACTGTCACCTCTTTGTCCTCTTCCCCCCCAGGTGGGCACCAACGGTATCATCTCCACCCAGGACTTCCCCAGGGAGACCCAGTATGTGGACGATGATTTCCCCACAGACTTCCCGGCCATCGCGCCCTTCCTGGCTGACATCGACACCAGCCACGGCCGGGGCCGCGTCCTGTACCGCGAGGACACCTCCCCAGCAGTTCTGGACCTGGCCTCGCGTTACGTGCGCGCAGGCTTCGCGAGCTCCGCCGCGCGCTTCACGCCCTCCCACGTCTTCCTGGTGACCTGGGAGCAGGTGGGCGCCTACCAAGAGGTCACCCGTGGAGCGCAGCCCGCGGAGGAGGTAAGGGACCAGGGAGGCTCGGCTGCTGCGGCACCACCTGGGGGATGCGCTCAAGCCAGGCCTGGAAACCCGGGCCTGGCTCAGAGCCCCCTCTAGTCTGCTAGAAGGGCCGTCGTCTCCAGGCGTCCTCTGAGTCTCTGAGAAGGCAGCCATTCGACCAAGGAAAACTTTGCTTAGGGAATACCAGGACCAGAGAGCAGATGCCGAAGCCTCTGGGAACCCAAGGCAGTTTACTGTTGGGTTATTTTCAGGGTCACCTCTAAGTATGTATCATTTCTGATTATATATTTATTGAAAGAAAAAAACAGAAAATACAGGCAATTTTAAGAAAAATAAACACTCGTTTTCCTACTCAACAATAATTTTTGACTGTAGACTTCCTGAATTTTCTCCCTATTCATGTCTGTATCTATCTAACCTGCTAACAATGAGGGGTTCCTAGTGCATGTACTGTTTCTAACCTGGTCTTTTTTTCCTTTTTCTCACTAAATAGCATATTGTACATGTTTCAATGTCAATAGATATATTTCTACATCATTTATAATGACTGCATAGTATTTCAAACAGTAGATTTTCCACAGGTTACTCAACCGGTGTCCCCAGTGGTCACTGAGGTTGTTTACAGTTTTCATTATTATAAATAATACTGTGAAGTACTTTTTCTTAAACTGAATTTTTTCACTTGTCCTTAGTTGACATTTTAGGAAGTGAAATTGGTGGGCTACAGTGGATGCACCTTTTATAAGATTCTTGCTAGCTCTTGCCAAATTACTCCCTGGATACCAATTTACATGCTCCCTAGTTTTCAGAAGTCTGCCCTCAATTTTTTTTAATAATTTCTACCTGGAGAATATAAAACAGCTCAAACTCTCAGTATGTAGGCTTGGCAGCAACATTTAAGTACCCTAAATGGACATCAGGTGGGGCAGGGTGGCTCTGCCTCTGAAAATGAACAAGAATCTGAAAAAACACATAAAATTGATTTCTGGAAGTGGCTATGTCTCAAGCAGTTAAGTTTAGAGGTCCCAGTTTGGTTCCCAGTGCTTCCTAAAGAAAACAAACAATGAGCAGACAATGAGCAAAAACAACGAGCAAAAACAAAAGCAAAAAATACAAGCAAACTATGAGCAAAGAGATGAGGGAGCCAACTAAAGAAAGCTGATGAAAAAAAAAATTTATTTCTGTGTTAACTCATCACGGTGTGTCTTGGCTATATAAAGATTTCAATACCTTCCCTAAGAGTTTAAATACCTTGCCCATTGTCACTGAGTAGTTCAAGATGGTGGCTATTCTTATTTGTGTTGCGGGTAAGATGAGTATTTCCTAAAATCTGTACTAAGCAAATAAGATACTAGAAATAAAAACTATTTGGATTTATGATTTTTTGCTATTTTTTTTTTTTTGTCAGGCAGCATCTCATTTTGTTTATTGAATAACTTTTCAAATGCATGAGTTTGGCATCTCAATTGTTGAGTTCAACAGAATAAATTCAAACAGATATACTGGACATCTTGTGCAGAGCACAGGATTGGGTTGGAGAGGATACAAAGATATATAAGGCAAGGCTTCCACCATTATGTTGCATTCATTTTCATTTATAAGTTTTTTTTAAAAAAAACTTATTTGAAAAATTAAGTATTGCGTGTGCAGCAGTTTGATATTATTGATAAATTCCAAAAAGAAATATTGGATTATGTTTGTAAACTGATCTTTTCTTCTGGGCATATTAGATTATATTGGATTCATAGGTTTACTTGATTAAGTAATTATTTAAACCTCTTGTGCCAGTAGGGCATTGAGTCCCCATCCTTTGGTGATAAAGACAGAGTTAACTGTTTTTGGTGTTGGAGTTTTGATGTTTTGAGGTTGGATTTTGATGCTGAAGTCTTAAGCTGGAGCCCCAGGAAGTAAGCACACAGAGGAAAGAAACCAGCCCCAGGAAGGGAGGAACCCAGGAAGCCTGAACCCTTGCAGATGTCAGCAGCCATCTTACTCCAACACATGAAAATAGACTTTAGTGAGGGAAGTAACTTATGCATTATGGCCTGGTATCTGTAAGCTCCTACCCCAAATAAATACCCTTTATAAAAACCAACCAGTTTCTGGTATTTTGCATCAGCGCCCCTTTGGCTGACTAATACAGCATGCCTGTAATAAAAATTTGGAAAACACAGAATATAAGGAAATAAACACTATAGACAATCCTACTAACCAGAAGTACCACAGCATATTGTGGAATTACGCACATATTCATATGTGCATATATAAACATTTTATATTTAAAAATAGTTGAAGTTTATTCATTCAGCAAACTTTTTTTTGCTCACTTACTGTAGGTGAAAACTAGGATAGACAGTGTGAAAGGACATGCTCTTTACCCACAAGGACTTCATAGTTCAGTAGGGATATTGATAATTGTTCAATGTAAAAAGTATAATAGTCTCTGACTTAAGGACCACTTTTTGGTTAGGTGACTTGATCTGGGAAGGTTGCATTGAAGAAATAGCTTTGAGTCTGAATTGAACAGGGTGGAACATTCCAGACAGGAGGGATAGCATATCATCTGTCACCCATGTGTTATACAGGATGATGTGTTTGGGGCATTACATTTGGGACATTATTACTGAAAAGGGAGGTTGGTGAGAAATGAGGCTGGAAAGGCCATGGGGAAGGCAGACTACACTCTGCTAGGAGAATGGACTTGGTTCTTTGGCAGTAAGCAGCCTTTGAACAATTTTAAGCAGGTAAAGTGAGCTCTTTTTTTACAGTATTGAAAGGGCAAAGGTATGAAGGAAATACTGATTACTTAATCATTATATACATTGTTTATTCAAGTTATCCTGTTAAATTCTTATAACTATTTTATTATGCTGTCTTCCCTTAACAATCCTACAAGATAGGTATGACAGGAATTATTGTTTGCATTTTTATAGATAAAGGCAATTCGAAGTTAAGGCAATTGTCCAGCATTCTGAGTTGATGAGGCAAGTGGCAGGGTTAGAAAAAAGATTTCTTGATTGTTAGTCTTTTGTTGCTTTTGCCCTGACTTTTCATGCAAGGTCCATTTTCTTGGTCCAGGTGATATACGTAGTCTTTTCCTAAGATTTCCAATAAATTAGGCTTGGTAATTGTTATTGTCTTCATGTAGTACCAGAAGAGCCCTTGGAACTGTATTTCATTCAAAGGAAGAATGAACTTGGAATGAAATCTGCTGTGAAGGACATTTTTATGCCAATATCACTTCCAAATTACTATCCCAATACTCTGAAAAGAATTCAGCTGCATCTGTCTTATTTTTTCAACAGAGAAAAGAAAGATAAAGTTGAGTTAAGCAAGATGAGTTGGAGAGATGAGTAATTGCAGAGAGGTTCTGGGGTTGTGAAATCATGCTAGAACTTTAAGATGCAAATTTTATCCAGACTTATTTGAAATTGAAAATTACAAGATAGACAAGATGACTTTATTATTTTTCTTCATCTGTAGCATGATAATACTGTTTCCCTTATCCATCTTACAGAGTGACTGTGAAGACAATGACAATAAAGATTTTTAAAATTTGAAAAAGGAGTGGTTTATGAAATGTTATCCAGTGACTTTTGAAGCAATCACCCAGCCTCTATCTTAGTTTCCTAACCTGTAAAATGGAGTTACAGTACCTACGTGGTTGTGAGAATTAACTGAGGTGACATTTTAATAGCCATTGTAGTCCTTCTACCTAGCAAATGCAGGTGCTCACCCAATCTGTATTCCCCTACTTGGCTTGATAGAACTAGATTCTGGTGGTGGTTTTTAAAAATTTCTCTATCTTGTGAGGATGCTCCTATGTCAAATCCAAGATTGCGTAAGGACTCTGTAAATACAAGATTTTTTGCATTATGACTTTTGTGTGTTCCTTCTTTTGAGGGATGGGAGCAGATTCATAGATTTCATATCTTTTTTACTTTTCTAATTAAAATCATTTTCAGACATTGCCATATGCTGAATTGGCTTCAGAATTTGTTTCATTTAGAAAGGAGAGAGAATTCTGTTTGGAGAGAGGATATTTTTCAATTACCCATATGGAAGATTCTTCTGAATATTTTAAAGAGTGCTGGGACTTGAGTTCTTACTTTAATCGTTCTTATTTTAATAGTTCTTTGGAGATAGACTTTGGCAAACAGTAATGTTCTTTGCTCAGGGAACCGTGTAAATTCTACATTCCTTTTTTGAACCTTGGCATACTAACCTTATATTGCAAAGTTACTGGAAATGCAAAGATATCAGAGAAATGGCATGTTTTCTTTATCATTTTAAAGACTTTTTGTTCAGTGTGGGCCTTTCTCTCCACGGGTGCTCATAGCAGGTGTGGCAGGATGTTGTAGGACTGTCAAGGTGTATTTGCCTCTGAAAAATATGAACAAATAATGTTTATCAATTCAGTTAATCTGAGTCCTTGAATTGTCATAGGCATTTCACAGAGCAAAAAAGTCACAGTTGACCTTCAAAGAACTTAATATTTTTGTTTTGTTTATTTGTTTGGCAGGGAAGGGTTTTTTTTGTTTGTTTTGCTGTGGGGATGAGGCTATAGAAAACAGGGTTACACAAATCTGCATAGTATGGGGAATGTGTTTTTTGGCCTGGAATTTAAGTTGGCTAAAAGGGCTGAATGACTGGGCGCTGAGAATTAGGCAGCAGGAGTGACTGTTCTGAGCTAGGGCATGATGACAGAAGGCTGAGGGAACTGGGGCTGGAGAAATGGATGAAGGGAGTGGTGCAGCAGTCACCTAAGACAGATGAGAAGATAGCCTGATGGAGGCCTCTACGAGCTGATTGAGGCATGCTGACTGGTGCCTTGAAGAGAGTAAAATGGATGCCACAGAGAAAGTGAGAGGTAAATGCAGAACTTTATTGTAGCTTTTGGACTTCTAGAGTTAAGGTTCAGAAGATGGAAGGCCTAGTAATCTATCTAGGGAGTTTGACTTGAGTCTGAGATACAGCTATGAAGACAGAGAAAAGAGACATATGGAAATTGGTTAAAGAAATACTGAAGTGTTGCTAGAAGTGTCAGGAAGTATATAGTTTTAGGGGCTTGATAGTACTGAGCATTGGTCTTTGAATTTTTGGCAGGTTCTGTAGGATTTAGGGCAGAGAATGAATGAGGGACAATCATGCACGTAACAATGCCCTACAGGCAACAGTCAATGCCTGTGATGGAGGAATGGAGTTTGGTGCTCATACCAAACACTGGAGGCCAGAAGTCAATGATCCTTCAACAATAGAGAGCACAGAGCTCTAAGGAAGACCCGGAGGAAACTTTGTGACCGCTGCAGCAGTCCCCTGACTTTTCAGTTTAATTTCTGTAGGATTCTATAGTCAAAGTCCTTTGGGATAGGGATGGCATTGTTCTGATTTTTTTTTTTTTTTTTTTTTTTTTTTTTTTTGCTAGGTGGCTAAAATTAATCAAATGAATTGCAAAAACTAGAAACCATTAGGGGGTCATGTTTTGTGTCCATCAGCCTGCCGAATGTCAAATCAGCGTTGACCGGTGATGTCCTATACCTGGAAGGGAGAATCAGAATCCTGCTGCCTGGCTTTTGCTGAGGGCTCTGGCTTTTCTCTCTTTCTGATAACAGGGTGTTGGAGACCTGGAAGCTCAGTGGCTGCTGGCCCTGAGCTGCTTCTCTCTCCATGGAGGCTCTCTCTCCAATCTGGGATCCTGGGGGAGTTGGGAACCAGTGACCCTTGTGTGGGGTTTGGCAGCCTATCTGAGGGTTTCCCTTCAGAGACCACATGTGGGGCTCTTAAGGCTTGTATCTAGGAATGTAATGACCTTTCTGGGCTGGAAGCCTCTCAAAGAGAGCTTTGGAAGGAGGAGTCTTTCAGGACTTAATGAAGTCAGCTTTTTAGCAGTTAAATGTAGAATTTTGTAGAGCAGAGAGAGAGAATTTTAAAAGTGATTCTTTGGTGCGTTGGGAAGTTTTTAAACAGCAAACTCCTTTCGAGTGTATTTTGGAATCCTAAATTCTGTTTGAGATAGAGTTGTTTTCTTCCTCCATTTGCCTGTTTCAGTGATGAATAAACACTTGTCACGTATAATAAAGATGGCATATAAAAGATGTTGAATATATTTTAATTCAAATGAACTTGTTGACTGACTGAAAGAATGAATAAATTCTAAATACCCAGATCCTGCAGTAAAAAGTCAGACTCGCCCCTTCAAATATGTTTACCTTGTCCTTCTCCTCCCCTATCCCCTTCATTTCCTTCACAATCTATACAACCTTATCTTATAGAATTTCCCTCAACTTAAAACTGATATTTGCTCCTATCTTGCATTTAAAATGGGAGATCAGTGCCAGGAGCTATGAAAGCTTAGCTTTTAAAATGGGTATATTTTGCCTGCCTTAAATGCTTTTCTTTCCCTAGTTGAACTTTTATTTATTCTACTGAAATAAAACTGAAGTTATTGAATCCACATGAATTGGTGATGTCTATGTAAAGTCATGATCCAGAACAGCCTTTGTTTACATTTGCCACAAGTTATGGCTTCCTAACTTAGAAATTCTAGAATGTATTCTTTGTCTTTTGTTTTTTGGAAAAGAAAGCTTGCTGAAAAAACAACCAACAAATACAACAATAGCACATACACTGGACTCCCTGTCTATTTGTGGACTTAAAGAAAAAAGCAAAGCAAAATTACTTTTTCAAGCTAGATAAGTAGAGAAAGGTTGTATACTGTATAATGTTTTGTTGTACTTGAAGATCATGTTAACACCTGAGTTTCTATTTGTCCTATAAGCAAACCCTCAAAACTATGCTTGAAATTAAACATTGAAAGAAAAAATTAAAAGTTACTCAGAGGAAAGGGCTTGAGCAGCATGTGTGGGAAAGGACCTAGTATAGAAGAAAAGGAAGGACACATTCCTTTTCTTTGCTGTGTTTTATTTTGTAAAATATAATGTTCTTCTCTGTGCCCAATTTTGTTTGTCTAACAAACAAGAGTTGTATTATTTACAAAGTACATAGTATTTTAAAAATACTTTCCCAGGTCCTTATTAAGTTATAAAAGGAGGAAGTTTTAGAGAGAGAGATTCTCAGATTCCTAAATATAACATCTTTATAAGATCATCAACAGGGTGTTCTAGGGGGGGGAAATAGCATAATGAGATAATAGGCGAATCAGAAAGGTTTTTGTTGAAAATAAAGAATTCCAGAAGGACCTGCGTATGAGTTTGTGGCTAATCCAGACTTTTGGCCTCTCTTTGCTGGTCTGCCTTTTCTCCTGCAGTGTTTATTAACCTTCACAAGCTGCCTCTGTGATGCTACCCTGCCCCCAGCCCTGAGTTTTGGGCCTACCCTCCTCCATGGCCTCTACCACCTTGTCTAAATCTGCTTTTATAATTCCAACCTGGCTGTCACCTTCTTCTAAATTCTGAGCTTTGTGGCCAGAATCTCCCTATCCTTTGTTCCATTGCATTTTCAACACCAAGCATAATGTCTAGTGCTTAGTAGGTACTGGTTATTTGAATCAAAGTGCAAATAAATAAATGAATGGCGTTTACAAATGTAAATAGTTAGCTATGGCAACCAAGGCAAAAGGAGGTGAATGCTTACTAGAAACACCCATAAAGTTGTTATGGAGGGTCTGAGGGAAAAAAAAAATTCTGTAGGGACTCACACAGTACATCTGTGGGGCAGCATTTGAAGGTTGAGTGGGATTTCCAGGCAAGTGTACAGAAGCATGAATGCACGAGGTACAAATGAGAAATATTAAGTAGTCTGATGAAGTTGCACTGGAACTGAGCCTGGAAGGAGAGTTTGGGACCAGATGACAAGTCACCCTGAATACCATGCAAAAATGGCTCAAGGTGTGGGCTTGGGAGCTTGCCTGTATAAGCACTAGCTACCCGAGCTTAGGCAGATCCTTTAGCCCTGTGTCTCTGTTTCTTCAACTATGAACCGAGGGTATAATGACTCTGATCCCTTAGCCCTGTGTCTCTGTTTCTTCAACTATGAACTGAGGGTATAATGACTCTGGTACTGAGGTGAAATGATAAATAAAAAAGAAAAGAGAGGGAGGCTGTGAGAGCAGTCAGGAGGCCTTTTGATTAGCCAATGCCTAACACTGTGCCTGCCCATAATGGGCATTCAGTAAATAGGTGAATGAATGAATGAATGTGTTTTAGTCTGCTGAAATGCAATATACCAGAAATGGGTTGGCTTTTCCAATGGGGATGTGTTAGCTTACAAGCGTAAGTTTTGAGGCTGTGAAAACGTCCATATCAGGCTATCATCATGCAATGCTTTCTCCCCAAAGACCAGGTGCTGATGATCCTGGATACCTCTGTCACATGGCAAGCCGCATGGCAGCATCTGCTGGTCTCTCCCTTCTCTTCCAAGTTTTGTTGTTTTCAGCTTCTGGCTTTCATGGCTTGCTTTCTGCTTCTGTGACTTTTTTTTTTCCCTCTCTCTCTCCCCTTATTCATCATGTTTATAAAGGACTTCAGTAAGAAGATTAAGACCCACCATAGGCCACACCTTAATTGAAGTAACCTAACCAAAAGGTCCCACCCACAATAGCTTCACGCCCACAGAAATGGGCCAGCTTTAAGAACATGATTTTCTGGGTACATACAGCCTCAAACTACCACGGAATGAATGAATGAATTATCCAGACAGAGATGAGAAGTTTGAAATTTAAAAATATTTTTTAACCTGTGCTTTATGTATATTTTAAATCTTAATCTAAGTTAATAAATTACATTACTTATAAAATTATATCTGTTATTTGAGGGGGAAATTTAAAAGAATATTATAATTATTTATATTAAAACAATTTGGAAAAATCTAATGAGTAAGTGACTAAGGAAGGGGAAAATCCTTTGTACTGCCTGATGCTTTGCTTGCATTTCAATTTTTGGTTCTTCCTTTCTTAAAGATGTTTCTAACATGTGTTCTCATATTTTTTTTTTCCCCACAGCTGAACACTTTCCAGGCTGTTTTGGCATCTGATAAGTCTGATACCTACGCCCTCTTTCTTTATCCTGCCAATGGCCTTCAGTTCTTTGGAACTCGCCCCAAAGAGTCTTACAATGTCCAGCTTGAGCTTCCAGCCCGGGTGGGCTTCTGCCGAGGGGAGACTGATGACCCGAAGAGAGAAGGACTATATTTCAGTTTGACTAGTACTGAACAGTCAGTGAAAAATCTCTATCAGTAAGTAACATAGGGCTTAAACCAGGGTTCTTAACAGGGGGTCCATGAGCTCGAATTCAATTTCAAAAAAAATGTTCTTGTGGGGAACGTGTTGGTGTGGGTATGATATATTTATTAAATAATACAATATAGTGTAGACTTAGTAAGGGGTCTCTGGTTTTCATCTGACTGGCAAAGGGGTCCATGAAACAAAAAAGGTTAAAAACCCCTTTCCTGTTTGAATATCCTTGGACCTTTAGAAGCTGCCCAAACTCAAGTGACCACAAGACCCCTAATAATATCTTGGTGGCTTCCAAGCAAAGCATTAGGTCAAATCTAGGAACTAGATTACACCCTGAGAGGATCAAGTTCACAAAAATATAGATGATCCTTTATTTTTCATGTCCTATTAGATGTAGATAATGGAAACACATGTGTATTCGCAGAACCACTGAGGTGTACTATGAAAAAAATATTGCTTTTGGAACAACATAAAAATATCCAGTAATGTAATATATAAATGTAATATATAAATGTAAAAAATATCCAGTAAGCCCAGATAAACGTTTCCCAGGTTAATCATTTCACAGGAAGACAATTTAATCTTTTGGATAGATATATGTTCAAAATTAAACTAAGAGTAATGTATTATTCTCTGGGGAGTAAAAGATAGATAGATTTTTAGTATACTCAGGATTTCTCCATGGCTTCATTACCTGGAATTATACCATGGTTTTCCACGAGGTAGACAATAACAAATTTCTTATTGCCATCAATGACTTACTTTGCTACAGTAATAAGCCCTTCCCCTTTTTGGCAGGCCAGTTTGTACCAGTGTCTGGGTTAGTACCAGATGATATGTATTGATTTCAGGTGTTTTTTTTTTTTCTTTATGTCTTTGCTTTTATTCTTTTCCTGAATGCTGGTCCAGAAATCAGACAGAGCCCATTGGTTACTTCCTAGCCTCTCATAACTGCTTCTCAGTTTCATGAAATCATTCCTGGGTATTGGAATACCTTACATTTTTGCATGCCATCTGCTCTGCTACCAGAGAGCCAGGAACTGCAGCCAAATATGGTTACTCAGAGCTAACATTTATTAAGAGCTTACTATTTGCCAAGCATTGTACTGAACATTTCCCAGATATTATCTTATATATAACTCACAAGAATCCTATGAGGTAAAATTAAAAAAAAAAAAAAATCCATGGGACTACAACACAGTGAATCCTAAGGTAAACCATGGACTAGTTAATATCGATTATAAAAATGATTTTCATCAGTTGTAGCAAATGAACGGTACTAATGTGAGGTGTTAATAATAATGTAGTGTAGGGGAAATCCTGTTCTGTATTAAGGTAATAACTTACCAATGGACATTTAATTTGTTTTGGATTTTTTTCTGTTATAAATAACCCTGTAGTAAACAGCATAAGGCATGTAATTCACATCTCATTTCTTCTTAAAATGAGTTCCTAAAAGTGGAACTGCTGAGACAAGGGATAGATGCAGTTTAACATTCTGATGCATATTAACAAATAACCGTTCAGAAATGTACCAACTTATATCCTCACCTAGTGTGAAGCTGTGATTGACAGTGTCTGTTCCCTGCAAGTTTCATTCTTTTTAACCTTTGCCAATCTGATAAGCATAAAATAGTCACCTTTTCACTTTGATTACTAGTAACACTGAAAATCTTTTCATAGGCTTAATAGCCAAGGATTTGGACTGACAAGTCTCAAAGAAAGCCTAGTTGCTTTCCAAATGACCTTGGATTTTAGATTAATCTCAAATTGGTTAATTTCCCATATACACAATGACAAAAGCAAGGAGAGTGATTTATATTTAATTAGAAGTTTATTTTACTTAGCTTTTATCTGCCATAATTTGTATTTTTCTACTCAATGAAGCTTTTTATAGCCTTCTGTTTCTAACTACAAGAAGAAATTTCACAGCTGCAACACCTCTAATGTGACAATAAACTCAGTATCCTCAGTTCTCCAGGCTTTTCTCTTATCTGCTTGTTTTCCTTATTGGCTTGCCAAAAACACCAACATTAATTCTTATGAACTTACGAAGTACACATAGCTTGTTGCACAAAGGATCACAGTTTTGCCTTCTATGCTCCTCTTTCACTAAATTAGCTACAACAGAAGCAGCAGCAACAACAACATACACACAAGAGAGAAAAAGAGATGCTCTGGATTGTCTTGGGAAAATATTAGCGCTATAGACATCCATGTGAACAGAATGAGTACCTATCCAAATTAGCAAAGGTCTCTTGTTCATATTTAATTAAATGAATTTATCTTATTAGTATTAACTCTTGTTCTTCATTGACTGACTGTTTCAGTTTGCCAAAGCTGCTGGGAGCAAAATACCAGAAATGGATTGGCTTTTATAATAGGAATTTATTAGGGTAAAAGCTTCCAGTGTTGAGGCTGTGAAAATTGCAATGTGGCATGGCAAAATGGGGGCTTTCTCTCTGGGTCTCTGCCTCTCCTCTGGCTGCTTTCTCTGTCAGCTTCAAGCTCCTCTGAGGGTATAACCTCCTGGGGGCCTCTTTCCATACCTCTGTGCTCTGCTGATTCCAGCCTCCCGCCTCCAGGACATCTTTCTCAGCCTCTCAGGGCCTCTTTGTCTTTCTGCAACTGTTGGTGATTCTGGAGCCTTCTCTCACATGGCAGAGCAAAATGGTGGCTGTCCTCTCTGTGCATTTCTGCTTTCAGTCTCAGTTTATATAAGACTTCAGCCAGAGGGTGGAGACCCAACTTGAGTCATGCCTCACTGATGTAGTCCACTCAAAGGCCCTAAAGTGATCTAATAAAAAGTGATATAATCAAAGCATTCCATAACTGAATCTAATGCAGTTCTAGGGGACACACTCACAGGACTGGATTGTTTAAAGAACATGATCTCTTCTGAGATCAAGCTGTCACACTGACTTTTAAGGAAATTTCATAGTATGGGAGATTTTAAGCATGATATTTTGGACATTTAACCACAACAGTAAACAAACTGGTATATTCAAGCTTCTCAGATTCTTGTTTGTTCAAGTTTTTCCTTATCTTTAGAAGTCCTATGTGTAGTTGTTCTATTGAAAATGTATCATTGACTTGAAAAGACTAAATTATTGGGACCTTTGGAAGACTGAATGGAATCCATATTCTTCTCTGTGGAAAAAATGAGTGATCTTTCTGATCTCACATGTTTCTGGAAAGACCTCTTGCCCATGACCCTGGAATTCTGATTAAGCTACTTTCTTACTTTTCCTTTAAATTTGTCTGCAATTGCTCAAAACTTTTTAGACTTGGACATTTTATTTTTTGTTTATATTAATTCATCATTCTCTGTGAATTAGTTAACTTGCTAACCCATGCCAACAAACAGTGAAATATTTTTAACATTCCATAAGATAATGATAACTTAGGTGTTGGTTCATCTGTAGTGTATTGGTTTTCCAGTGTAAATGTTTAGAGCAGGGGATCTTAACAGGGGGTCTATGAAATTCAAGAAAACATTATTCTCTTGTGACATGTTGGTATGGATGTGATATATTTATTAAATAATACACAGTATAGTGTGGACTTAGTAGGTCTGTGGTTTTCACCTGACTGGCAAAGGGGTCTGTGAAACAAAAAAAGGTTAAGAACACCCAGTTCAGAGCATAAACTTTGGTGTCAGAGCTGAATTCACATTCAGGCTATGCCACTTATTAATTTTGGCATTTAAAAAGAATAGTTAACCTCTCTACACTTTTTCCAGCTCTGTAAAATTGGGCATGATAACTGCCTCTGCCTTGCCAATTGTATTGAAGAATGTCAAGCACCTAGCACCGGGCTAATATATAATTAACTCTCTAAAGCAAATAGTGGTCATTACTGATTAAATGTTTGAAAAAGACTTTTAGTCATATATTTTCTTATATACGTGTGGAAAAGTTTCAAACAATTAGAGGAAGGATAAAATATTCCCACATTCCCTGTTTGTTTAGACACAGCCAGATTTTAGATTTAAACATTTGGATTGCTGAGTGAATTTATAACTTGATGGTCTAGCATTTTGTGGACACATAGCCAGCCTTTGGCATAATGTTAAATTAATGGTAGTTTACTTCAAAATTCTAGTGTAATCCTTTTAGTTATCATGTAAATCTGCTTTTATTTATTTTAAATTATTATTTGTTTTCAACAGTGAGAACTCTGAATGTGATCTTAATAATTAGTTTTTCAGTTTTAAAATAAATTACCCTTGTAGGAAGATAGATGAACAGACACTTGTTACAATGAACTCTTCCCTTTTTATTTAGACTAAGCAACCTGGGTATTCCTGGAGTGTGGGCTTTTCACATCGGCAGTACCTCCCCGTTGGACAATGTCATGCCAGCAACAGATGGAGGGCAGCTTCCCAAATCCCACTCTTCACCTCCTCTGGAGCATTCCTTCAGCCACGCGGCAGCCCTGGAAGGTGACTATACTGAAGACAATTTGGAATATTATGATGAGAATAGTGAGGAAGTCGAATACCCCCCAAGTGAACCAGAGGAGGCAGGGAATGGCCACAGCAGGGTTGAAGTTTCCTTCCACTCGGAAGTTGATGTGAAGTCTTCAGGAGGTGAGATCTCTCGACCCAATCCCGATCTGACTCCTTCTCTGCCACATCCAACATCCAGTGATTGGCCATTTCATCCTGAAACAAAATCTGCTATCTTGGGTCCTCAAACCAAAGAGGGGATGCCTCTGGAGGGGACAGATACTCCAGATTTAAAAGGCCAAGTTGAGCCTTCTGAACAGACAGCAACCAGAAGCCCAACTCTACCAGAGAAAGACGGAGGTTCACCTGATCCCTCCCGGGAAGCCCCTAAAAACAAAACCATCCAGCCCTACCCCGATGGAGGGGCTGTTCCTTCAGAAATGGATGCTTCTCCAGCCCATCCTGAAGGAGAAGTTGTTTTTCCCCATTACCCTGTGCCAGATCACACTCCACCGCTGAGTGGCGGGAGGTTTGTGGTAAGAGTAGAAGATGACATCAGTTCCAACACTGAGGGTGAGTGGAATGAAAACTGGATACTGAGATTTCATTTTTAAATGCTGGTTTTATGAGAGTCAAGAATTTTCTCTTGAGTAGGTGAAAAGTTTAGCAAAAAGAAAATTGGAACTGATTTTTAAACCCCGGACTTCAGGAGATAATAGAAAATTTCCTTCGCCAAATAAATCTTGGCAGGCAGATTCTGTTTTGAATCTCTTGACCATTAATAATGTTTTTTTTTAAGGGTCTCATGAAGTGAGTGGGGGAAGAAATGGGTTGCTCTGCCAGCTAAGCTCTCAAATGTAATAAAGTATTTCAGTTTGAAAATTCAGCAACAGTGAAATTTCATACACATTACAGTGATGGAGGACTTAATACTGTATGTAGTCTTAAGCAGCTAGTCGGGCTGGCTCAGAGGGACATGCCAGAGTCTTTGTTGTGGGGGAATCCATGAGCGCCACTTGGTTAGAGAGCACATTTTCAGTGCGTGGGAGAGCCCAAGGGGAAAGAAGAGACTGAAACACCTGTGTGTGTTGTCATTTCTAGTTCGTGGCTGTGCAGCTGTGGTATTCACCTCCCTGGAGACTTGTCCTCATTTCATGACTCAGACTGGAGTGAGAGGCGAGGCGTGAAAAGCCGAGAGGTTGCCATTTGAAGAAGTGGTTGATTAATACAGACATGGAGCCCTTGGCACCTTCTCTTCCTAGTGGAGACTTGTAGTTTGCTCTCTCTTCCCAGTCAGGGACTAAAAAAAAAAGTCAATGGGAAATTGGCCATAGGTTCAATCCATTTGCTCCAGGGACTGGTCGCCTGACCTCTTATAAGAGGGAAGAGGTCAGAGGTGAAAGCATTCCTCAGGATCCACCTCCCCCCCCCCCCTTTTTTTTTTTTAACTTTTTGTTTCCTAACCCTTTCATGGCAAAAACATGTTGACCTAGCAAAAGAGGGGAGGGGGTCTTCTGAGTACTTTTGCTGTGGTATTGATCTGCAGAATTTTGCTTGGAGAAGTGCTTATTTCAGGAGGAAAGAAAATATTTTGTGACTAATGTAATGATTAAGAGGGAGAACCTTGGTGTCAGACTTAGGTTTGAATCCTGGGGGCCACACTAGTTGAGTGACCTGGGGCAATTTACAACCCCAAGCCTCTAGTTTTTCATACATTTTTGGGGAGGATTAAATGAGGTAATCTATATGAAGTGCTTAGATTCGTTTTTGCACTACTTGTTTCTTAACACCAGCTGCTGTTACTAACTTTCAGAGGATTTTAAACAATGGGATTGGATATTGGGGGGGTGGGTAGAGAATGAAAATGTACTTACTAAATAGTTTTGCAAGGTGACTACTAATTTGTACCTAAATGACCAATGTTTCCATAAAGTTGAAGATGTGAATTTTTTCGAAGATGTCAGAACCTTCAGATACTTCTGACAATCTCCTGAAGTTTTCCAATGAGCCCTTACTAGCTAAAGGAATTTTAAAGCCAAGCATCAAAAACTTTCAGCAAAGAGATTTCGAGGTAATGATGTATTCCTGAATGATCTTTTCATATGTGGGTTGTGATTTCCTGCCCTAGAAAGAGCTTGAGAATATTAAAAAGCACATTCTTGGGTCATTTATTAATGAGTTAAGAAAAAGGACTGCATGTCCTGCTCTGAGCTGTGAGAGGTTAAGTTAACTGGAGTAACAGTGGAGGAAGTTTAGGGACTTGTCCATAGAGAAGAATGGAAGGCAGCAGCCAAAATAACCCTCTGGGCACAAATGGTATTTATCAGTTGTTGGATGGAGTATAACACTGACATACAGGAAATGGCAAGATGCATATGAAAAGGCTGGTTAATACACTGAAACAAGAAGGTTTTGCACCTTGGAGAAAAAAAAAATCATCAGCTGCCATGTTAGAGAGTAGAGAAGGTAAACTTTAAAGGTGAGCCCTTATTTATTTTCGCTTTAGGTTTTAGGGAGACTGCATGTAGAAGAGAATAGTGCAAATGTTAAATTATTTTATTTGGTCAGTGAATCCTTTTTTTCAAGCAAAACTATGGAGCCCCAGCAGGTGCCTCCAGTAAAAGTAGGTTCATGCTGGAAAGTTGGTGGGATGAGGGTGGCAGAGACACACATACACAGCATTGCCTCTTAACTGCCAAGCAATGAGGCATCTTGCCTGGATTTTTATACTGGTGGAGTAGAAAGAGCTGGGGTTTTAGCATTAGATGGACTTGGGCTTGATTCCCAGCTCTACTCTGTGGCTTCAAGAATGACATATATCCTCTGTTGACCCTTGTTTCCTCAGCTATAAAATGGAGACAATACAGACCTCATTAAGTTGTTGTAAGAATTAAAATAAGATATGGTGTGGAAAGCACCATGCCCAATAAATCCTCATAGTAGTCACCTTGCTAAACAAGAAATTAAGATTTACTTAAAGGTCCAGAAAATAATCTCACCCTCCTCTTTTTATTTTAATTTTCTTGTACTATGGACTCTTTTTTTTTTTTTTTAAAGATTTATTTATTTATTTAATTCCCCCCCTTCCCCGGTTGTCTGTTCTCTGTGTCTATTTGCTGCGTCTTGTTTCTTTGTCTGCTTCTGTTGTCGTCAGCGGCACAGGAAATGTGGGCGGCGCCATTCCTGGGCAGGCTGCACTTTCTTTCACACTGGGCGGGCTCTCCTTACGGGGGGCGCACTCCTTGCGCACGGGAACACCCCTGCGTGGCAGGGCACTCCTTGCGCGCATCAGCACTGCGCGTGGGCCAGCTCCACACGGGTCAAGGAGGCCCGGGGTTTGAACTGCGGACCTCCCATATGGTAGACGGACACCCTAACCACTGGGCCAAGTCCGTTTCCCCTATGGGCTCTTTTGCAGACCTTTCTTTTGGTTCAAGAAATCTAGATTCTTTTCAGACCATGTCTACAAGTAGACTAGAAGTTCCTGCTCACACTCTGGTTTTGGACTCAAATATATTTATTTGCTTTGTTCTGTTTTCCTGGACCACAGGACCAGCAATAAAATAGAGAATAGCATCCTTTCTCTGAGGTGTCTTGACTCTTCATGGAACTCTGGTAGTTCTGGTGTAGAATCAAAATGTTGCTTGCACATCTGCCTCATACTCTCTAAGGTGAAGTTTTCACTAGCGTGTGTTGAGTGTCCACTGGTTCTCTAAGTCAGTACTTTGCTTTAGGTTGCCTGATTATGTTTAATCTTCAAAGTAGCTCCGTAAAAGGAAACTGAAGCCCAAAAATATTGTGTTAGTGTCTGAGTTTACAGAGCTAGTAAGAGGCAGACCAAGACTCCAACGAACTCATGGAAGAATTAGAGAAAGGTGTCAAGTAATGGAGCAAATGGCAATATCTACATGTGTTATTGCTATCAGAGAAGCCTTTGAGGACAAGGGGCTTGAGTCAGAACTTAGAGTCTTAGTGAAGAAAGGGAGAAAGTGGAAAAACACTCTGGGGAGGGGAATGACATGAGTACAGAGGTAGAAATGGGTCAAGGTAAGTGTGCATGTTGAGCACATCAAAGAGGGAGTTGCCAGCAAGGGCTTCAGCTGTCCAGGACCAGGGACTGCCCGTGCTGTGAGTAGCAAGGAATGAGGTTGACTCACAGGGGTTTTAGATGTTCTTAAGTCTGTTGAGGTGGTGCTGTACAAAGTCTCATTTAGCCTCTGTCAGCACAATCAATTAGAAAGGGGGAAGGGTGCCTGGCTTTCTGGAATCCTAAGGTGTTCACACTCCATTTTGGAATCCTCTTGTTTCTAGTTGGATGGCAGTCATACTGGGAAAGCCCAGGATGTGAACAGGGACTTGCTGTAGCCTCTCTCCAACCCCACCTTTGGCCTGGAGAAGAGCTGCAGAAGAGTGTTGCTCGTAGGGCATCCACCCTGGGATGAATTACACACACCCTGTGTAATGCAGCCCTCCCTGTGGGAAAGCACCTCTCCCGGGTGCACCTCCAGTTTGCTGAGGGAGTGAAGGAGGGAGGATTCCCCAATGCCTGTGATGACAGGCTCGTGAGGTGGTGTCCTTGGTGGTGGGTGACCTCGTTCCTGACTGCAAACGTAAACAGTCACCGCCAGGGCTCTAATAACTGTCTCCCCAAGCCAGGTCACTCTGCACCAAACACATACTTCAAAAACCAATAAATATGAAGACATGAAGACTGGAGGAAAAATACACTACCTTTTTTTTATTTTAAAGTTGATTGTGGTTTCTGTTTTTTCTGTTAGTTTGTCATTCTTACATTTTGTGGGAGGTGGGAAGAGTTAGAAAAATCTGTCCTGCAGTGAAAATGATGGTTCTTTCTCTTGACTTAGGAATAAAAATGGTTAAAAGTGAAAACCACTCCTGCTGCCAAGGAAGGATTTAGAGAAAATGACTCCCCACCCCATGCACGAGGCCCTCTGACCCCTTTGGTTAGCATAATAAACTCTGTCCATACGTGGAGCCTGCTCACTGCCCACTTGGCTAGGCTAGCACTCTCAGTGAAGGAGGACAGGCAGGCCAAGGGCTGAAAACAAGTGCTTAAGTGTTTCTGGACAAATGAAGATTGAAGGATGGGTCAGAACAAGTGCAGAAGAGAAGTTTTCCATTTTTGTTAAAAAACTCCCAGTTAGGACAATTTTCAAGTACTTTGGCAGTGCCTTTGCTTTTTCTATTTTGCCTTTTATAGATGTATATCCCCACCTCATTTTTCTTAAGTCAATGAGAAGAATAAAAAGACATTAAATGGAAAAAAGAATGAGTTTTGAAAACTCTCCATATTAAGATTCCTCTAGCAACTGTCAAACCTCAGTTAGCAAATCTGTTAAAAAGTGACCTCATGCAAACATGGCCAGTCTCCGTGTTACCGCGTGTGGCAGCACACTTATCTCTTTGATGTTCGGACTCTCCATGACAGGAGCTCCCTGGCAGAGTGAGGTTTTCCAGAAGGCCTGGCAGACAGCCTGTCCCATGGGTAAGGTCAGGAGAGAGGAGGCTCTGGGCTGAAAGCTGTATTTCTCAAAGTGTGGGAACTAGTCTACCTGCAAATGACTCACCTCTGGCCCTTGTCAAAAACATTGCTTCCATGCCCACCTTGACCTCCTGAACTAGAATCCATGCTATCTTAGACCAGGCACCTAGTGTGATTCTTTTCCTACTAAACTTGATAACAGCTGCTATAGTGAAAGGAGCATGAAATTTAGGGCCAGAACACCATTTAATCTCAGCTCTCTCAACTGTAAAATGGAGATACTTCCTTACCAGAATAGGAAAAAATGGGTGAAAATATATTTGAAAACTAATATGAAGGGGTATACAAATGGCCATTGAAAAGAAAAAAAAAATTCCACTTTGCAAATGATCATTGCACATCTCACCCAGCTGGGATCCAGATAGTGAATCCAAGCCTTTAAGTCAAACATCTTGGACTCTTAGCTGCAGTTCCTTCAGAAATTCAAGAAGTCATATTGGGACAGAACTCTGGCTTTTCTTACTTTGGAAAGAGAGTCATGTGTGGGATAATGTTTGCGAGCTCCAGTCCTTCCCCGTCATCAGGGAAAGTACCTAGGCTTGTGGCCTTCCAGGTGAGCTCCACAGAAGGATCTTCAATCACATTCTTGTGGATCTAGATCTAAGGCCATTAACACTGAGCTCCAGCTCTCAAGTGGGCAGCAATGAATGTGAGAGCATTCTCTGAAATTTTTCCCACCCCAGGAGCTCCTTATTGGTCAGATTAAATTCATTAACTACCTCAATGAGCAATTCCTAGCACAGGAATAGGAGGCTTGTGAACATCTTGTGTATCAACATCAGCATCAGTGGGAATAAGAATCACCTGAGAGGTTGCTAAAACGAGGATTCCTGGCATCCCCTCAGAGTCAAAACGGATAGGTCTAAAGCAGGTCCTGGGAATTTGCATTTCTAATGGACATCCCAGGTGATTTCTGATGCAATGGTCACTGGAACCCACTGACAGAAATGCAGCTCTCCTTCTGAAAGGTTGAATAGTGGCAGCTGGGGGTGTAAGTAACTGTCAAAACTGGGGTGGAATTTCCTTGATGCTTAACAACTGTTGTCTGAATTCATGATCTCCCAAACTTGCTCTTTCACGTTTTTTCTGTCTCCATAAAGGACAGTTTCACCCTGCCACTTGCCCATGCCAAAAACATGAACGCCATCTCAGGTCCCTTGCTCTCTTACACCCCCGTCCAAACTGCAAGCCCTGGCAGCCCCACCTGCAAAGTGTCACACAATATGGTCCTTTCTCGTCCTGTCAACCAGCACTTCTTACCACTAAGGAGTCATTTCTTTCCCAATTTATCATAAGTCAGATCATGGCTTTTTTCTCCAATGAACCCTCCAGGGCCCTCCCATCTTACTCAGGCTAAAGCCAAAATCCTTACCACGACCTGCAAGGCCCTCCCTGAGCTACTGGGCTGCTTCTCAGGACTTCTCTTCTCTCTCTCTCTCCCTGGTCCATCTGCCAGACAGGACACCTCTGCTTCCTCCGGGCCTCTGCTCAAAGGTCATCTTCCCCTGAGGTCATCTCCGACTGCTCTATTGAAAATAGAGCAAAGTGCAGATGTCTTCTCTCTTCTTCCCTTCCTCCCCTGCTTTATTTTTCTGCATAGTTCTTAACATCATCCACTGTACTACAAAATTCACTTTGTGTACAGACTGCTGCCCAGGAGAACGTAAGCTTCCAGGCAGGGATTTTTGTTTCTTTTGTTCCCTGCTATATCCTCAACTCCTCAACCAGTGCCAGGCCCATAGTGAGTACCAGTAAATAGTTGTTAAATTATTAAATACATGAGAGAAAATTTGTCAGGGGCACTTCCCTTTCACCACCAGCTGCTGATGTGTTACGTGTCCGTATTAATGTGTGCACCTGTGTGTGGAGATGTAGGGGTGGAAGAGGGAGCCTCGGTTACCCCCAGTGAGCTGAGAACCCACCTTCTTTTCCCTTTTGTGCCTGGCATGGCACTTGAAAAATGAGCATTTATCCTTGGATCAGGAAATTCCGCCCTGAGAATACAATTTTCCACACAAGCTGTTAAAATTGTTACCTAGACCCCCAGGCCCGTTTACCAGTAGCTGTTTAATCCATCATAATTACAGTTTCTACCTCACAATAACCTTTCATGTGAGTCTAACCACATTTATTCAACTTTTTTTTTTTAAAGATTTATTTATTTATTTAATTCCCCCCCTTCCCCCGGTTGTCTGTTCTCTGTGTCTATTTGCTGCGTCTTGTTTCTTTGTCCGCTTCTGTTGTCAGCAGCACGGGAAGGGTGGGCGGCGCCATTCCTGGGCAGGCTGCACTTTCTTTCGCGCTGGGCGGCTCTCCTTACGGGTGCACTCCTCGCGCGTGGGGCTCCCCTACGCGGGGAACACCCCTACGCGGGACGGCATTCCTTGCGCATCAGCACTGCGCGTGGGCCAGCTCCACACAGGTCAAGGAGGCCCGGGGTTTGAACCGCGGACCTCCCATGTGGTAGATGGACGCCCTAACCACTGGGCCAAGTCCATTTCCCTATTCAACTTTTTTGTGGAAAAATGCTGTCGGCATTCAAGTCAACTTGTAAACTTTTGTACAGTTGCATTTGTAAGTTCTGGCTTCATCTCTGCTCCCCACTCTTTTTACCCATATCTAAAGCCGCCTACACCTAGATTTTTTAAAATTAAATTAATGTAATTCTTCATATCTGTAGTCTCTTCCGCAACCCCAATCTCTCCCTGCTTCATAGAGTAGCAATCAGGGAGGAGAACAGGTTTTCACAACACACAGTCAGCCCTCATTATTCATGGATTCTGTATGTGCAAGTTTGCCTATCCACTAAAATTTATTTGTGACTTTGCAGTGTTTTTGCACTCATTTGCAGACATGTGCAGAGCCAACTTGTGTGCATTCCCTGGGAGACAGACAAGATGATGCTCTGCCTTCTTGTTTCAGCTCTCTACTGTAAGGGTGTCCTCTTCATGGCTTTTTTAATGACATGTTTTTCACATTTTTGTGCTTTTTTTGGTGACTTTGCTATTTAAACAGCCCGGAAAGCATAGAGAGTACTATCTAGTGTTCCTAAGGATAAGAAGGCTGTAATGAGTCTTATGGAGAAAATGCATGTTAGATAAGTTTCCTTTCAGGCATGAGTCACAGTGCTACTGGTCATGAATTCCATGTGAATGAATCAATAGCATTATTAAACAAGGTATCATAAAACAGAAACACATAAGACAAAGTTACGTATTGATTGGTTGATAAAAGAGACTTGTGGGAACCTAAACCTGTGTTTCCCCTAGGAGCAGTGGTTCCGTGTTGACCAAGTCAGTACTCCAGGCAACTTGTAGAACATAACTGCTGTGAATAACGAGATCGACTGTAACTGAAATAGAGGGACTGCAATACAAACCCATCATTTTCTTAATTGGGGGGGGGGGGGGAATAGAACAATGTGTAGAATTTTGGTTTTATTTTTACCTGAATTTCCTGAAAATGACTACCATTTAGACCTGCATCAGTTTGCCTTTTTTTATCTCAGTGCTCAGAAGTACATTTTAAAAATGTGGTTCCTGGCCATTTAGATATAAGGCAGGGGTTGTTGTCTGGGATTTGGAGATGAGTCGGCAGAGGCAGACATAGTGCATTTCCGTAGTTTCTGCAGAGCCTCAGAGCAGTTACGAAAGTTGAGTCTTAGAGCTCCGAGCCCTCTTCAGCCCCTTGTGCCCCTGTCTTCTGGAGAGATGCCTGACAAGCCACCCATGACCCAAGCACACACACAAGCATGTGAAGCTGTCAAGGGGCTGCTCCTCAACCAAGACTTGTGGCTTTCTGAGCTGGTGAAAACCAAGACTTTGACGTACCTAAGTTACATTCATTTATTCGAAGTGTTGACTTCTCCCCCAAAAACATTGGAAGACAAGTGATGTATAGTTTTCCTCGCAGCAATCTCAGTGATATTTTTAGCATTATCCACTCTGGTTTTTTTCTACCTTGAGTGTTATGCCACTTTCTTCAAAAGTGTTCAGAGTTATGCCTGATTTTAATAGTGATAAATAGTTTTCTCCAGTGATATTTTTAGCATTATCCACTCTTTTTTTCTACCTTGAGTTTTATGCCACTTTCTTCAAAAAGTTCAGAGTTCTGTCTAATTTTTTTTCTATTTTTATCAAACTGGAATTTCTCAACTGAGTCATCATCCTCTATACCAAATCTGGAGTTACCAAGTTTATTCTGACTATGTTCCTAATCAGATATTCCACTGAGTCAAGTTTGTCCATTTGTCCTGCCAATCCCTCAGCTTGCTGCTTTTTCCAAGGATCTGTACACAGCAGGAAAGCATGTCCAAAAGCTACTGCTGCTGCTACTACTCTCACATCATCTTACCTGTGTGTGTTTCAATGTGCTGTAATATCCATCTCCATAATCTCTCTTCTACCATTAAGCCTGATGTATAAAGTATGACTCATTTTACTAGCTGAAACCTATACTGATCAGTTACTTAACCTTGCTCTCATGATAAATGTACTTGGGTCTCACTGGAGAGGTAGTGGCATGTAGGGGTTAAGAGCATGGATTCTGGAGCCAGACTTCCTGGGATTAAGTCCCAACTCTTTTGGACTGCCTGTGATTTCAGGCAACTCACTTTTTTTTTCCAGGCAAGTCACTTTAACACTCTTTAAAGAGCCTCAGTTTCTTTATCTGAGAAGCAGGAATTAAAAATAGTCCTTGCTTTCTGAGGGCTGTTGTGCAAATTAACAGTTAATATGTGTAAAACTCTTAGAATAATATCTGGCATATATTAAGCACTAAATGCTAACTTTCACTTCTTATCTGCTGAATAAAGGTTCTATATTTGCTATATTGTTACATATATGGTATTACATCTTCCCTGGTAGTTTGTTTGCTTTCTTTTCTCACCTGGAATACTCAGTGAACAATGATCTTTCATTTTCTTCCTTCCCCTCCCATCTCCTCCTTTTGAGACCTAGCCTTTGTTCAGAATACAAGTACCTCTTAATTTTTCCTAAGAGTAGGGTGTCTTTTTTTCACTTGGAAGCTGGCATCAGTGATACCAACATCAGTGTCTAACTCTAGACTTCCATGCCACCCCTGGTTCATCAGCAGGCTTCTAGAGACTCCAGCCAGCTCCAGTTCCGGCAGTGTGGAGGCAGAGGTGTGTGCAGCCTCTTTGCCACCTTGTGGCCAAGCTTGGAATTGGCATCTTCCCCCTTGTCCTGGGTGAAAGCCATCTCTATTCCTCTGAGACCCTGTGTTGTTTCCTTTTTGGACAATGGAGCATTTGCTTCAAATTCCCTTGTTTCATTGCAGTGAAAATGGCCCCTTTTCTCTTTTTTTTCCCCCTCTCTCTCTTCACCTTCCCCCTCCCCCCCTCAATGGGCAGAATACATGAGAGACGAAAGGAAAACAGCTCCTGGGGCAGTTAGTCCACACTGGTTCACAATGGCTTCCTAGAAAACCTATGGCTCTGGCCTAGGCCTTGGAAATCCTGTTTGTACCGTACCCTGCAAAGGGCATATGTCATTTTAACAGCTTGATTCCCTGTTCCTTTCCCCTTACCCATGCCCTTCCCCCACATGCTTTCTTTAAGATATATGTTCCTTAAGGTCCTTCCCTCCTGAAAACTGTTTTTCTGTATAGTGAGACAAGGTGTAAAGGCTATTGTGCTTAAGCTCAGGGCTACCTAAGAGAAGACAAGCATGGTTAAACGTGAAGCCCATATTTGTTTCTCTTCTTTTGCCTTGCTCTACTAGGACAAACTATAAAATTGCTGATACTTGACCATTTTTGACAGACAAAAATGGCAGCTTTGTACAGTTTAACTTAACATACTTGTTTGCTTTCATTTTACTGCACTCAAACCACAGTGGCCCAGTCTCATCTTAGTTCACCAACTTTGAAATGAGACCCATATGGAAGCATTAATCAGTACTTCTTGCTAGAAGACAAAACAGTTTAATTCCCCTGGGTTGAATGTTATTCCTGTCTCTCAAACATCTGTTTATTACAAATCTAAACTGAATTTATAGAGCAGTTGCTGTGGCCATGATGAAGCTGGGCAACACAGATGCTGGAACCACTTAGTCCTTTTAATGCAAGTTTGTTTTATTTTTCAGTCTTCGCATATAATGCTGCCAGCAAGGAAACCTGTGAACAAAACCATGGACAGTGCTCCCGGCATGCATTCTGCACTGACTACGCCACTGGTTTCTGCTGCCACTGCCAGTCCAGATTTTATGGAAACGGGAGGCACTGTCTGCCAGAAGGTGACAGGGGATGGAGTCTGCTCTTTGTCTATTCCGCGTTTGTTTCCAGCTACCGCTGAGCTCTTCTTAACTGACCTTGAATCAAAGCACTAGCAACTTGTAGTGCTCAATGCATGTGTGGGTTGACTTCCCAATTTGAGGGTCATCTAGGATTTTTTTTCTCCTTTTCACCAGCTCATTAGAGCCAAAGTTGAGGAAAAAGGAGGGAGGATGGGAGAAAGTAACCGTTCATTAGGGGACTGGTTAAAATGATTTGCTGAAGAGTGCATTTTGGGGGTTGCCGATGGGATTACGGTATGTCTGTGCTCCCATCCCAGCCTGGGTGATGGTCGAGGCTGACGGTGTTTTCTCTCTTTAGGGGCTCCTCCTCGGGTCAATGGGAAAGTCAGTGGCCACCTCCGCGTGGGTAACACGCCGGTGCACTTCACCGACGTGGACCTGCACGCTTACATCGTGGGCAATGACGGCAGAGCCTACACGGCCATCAGCCACATCCCGCAGCCCGCCGCCCAGGCGCTTCTCCCCCTCACGCCAATCGGAGGCCTGTTCGGCTGGCTCTTTGCTTTAGAGAAGCCGGGCTCAGAGAATGGCTTCAGCCTAACTGGTGAGTAGGTGTCTGAAAGGGCTGACGCTCAGCATGACATTGGGGACGTTGCTCCTTGGGGCTGTGCCTTGGGTTTTCACACCGTGAGGGGCGGGTCTGCTTGTTCGATGTTCTGGAGCCACAGATATGCTGCTTTCTGTCCCGGGTCTTTGGAGATGGTTTGATGTTTGCATTTCTGACTTTTGACTGAGACGGATTCCTTCTGAATGTTCTCTGAGCTGCTCTGAGAAGGGATGGCTCCATTTAGAGCGTTTGAGTCCTCCCACCCCAGTTTGGTGAAATGTATTGATTGGTCAGATTTGTTTATTCACAGATCTGTCAAACAGGAATGCAAAAATGGCAATTTCAGGGCACCTAGAGACGACTTCTTGGAGAAGGGGGTAGCTTTCCTCCTCCCTAACCCTATGGCCTTCCCACCTCTGGCCTTTAATAATACCGAAGACCTGGCTTCTCAGACTTTAACTTGCACTAACTCACTGGGGAGTCTTGCCAAAATGCAGGTGCTGATTCAGTAGGCCTTGGGAGGCATCTATGATTCTGCATTTCTAATAAGCTCCTGGGATATGCTTTTGCTCAAAGATCCATCCTGTGGTAGCAAGTGTGAAGGGGATACTCTGGCTTCTCACCCACTCCACCTGAAAAAAGCTGTTCCTAGTGGATGTATCTTTATTGCATGTGAAATAAAGTACTGAGAAGACTCCTTCCCCCATCTGCACGGCAGTGTTCAATCGAGGTTTGATTAAAATCTTGGGGTAAAAGTAGATAAAATATGGTACACCTGGTTAAATTCGAACTTCAGAGAAACAAGTATGCCCAAATTTTTCATGGGGGCATATTTATACTAAAAAAAAACTGTTTCTCTGAAATTCAAACTTAACTGGTGTCCTGTTTTTTGTTCTATTTTTGTTTGTTTGTTTAACTAAATCTGGCAATTTGAGAAAGCAAAAGGTCAAGGGTCTTCTCAGTTTATTTCTCACAGAAAACAAGGTCCCACAAAGAGAAGAGGTGTGGCAGGATGAAACCACACTAAGCTTTTGGGAACTTATGGATCAATAGCTGATAGGGAAACGAACTTGGCCCAGTGGTTAGGGTGCCTGTCTACCACATGGGAGGTCCGCAGTTCAAACCCCGGGCCTCCTTGACCCATGTGGAGCTGGCCCATGCGCAGTGCTGATGCGCGCAAGGAGTGCCGTGCCACGCAGGGGTGTCTCCCGCGTAGGGGAGCCCCACGCGCAGGGGTGCACCCTGTAAGGAGAGCCGCCCAGCACGAAAGAAAGTGCAGCCTGCCCAGGAACAGCGCTGCACACACAGAGAGCTGACACAACAAGATGACGCAATGAAAAGAAACACAGATTCCTGTGCCACTGACAACAACAGAAGCAGACAAAGAAGAACACACAGCAAAATAGACACAGAGAGCAGACAATTGGGGGGAGGGGAAGGGGAGAGAAATAAATAAATAAATCTTTAAAAAAAAACAAAACAGCTGATAGAACCTAGTCATGGCTATTAGATAATCTGCTTTGGCATTATCTTCAACAGTGGTAGAAATTGGGAGAAGAAAGAATGTATGGTGACTAAGCAAGGGCTCTTTTCATCCCTTTGTTCTGATGTTTTCTCCCTTCCCAGGTGCTTCCTTCATCCATGACATGGAAGTTATTTTCCACCCAGGACAGGAGAGGGTTCATATCACACAAACTGCTGAGGGCCTAGACCCTGAGAATTATCTGAGCATTAAGACTGACATTCAAGGCCAGGTGCCTTATATCCCAGCAAACGTCACCGCCGACATTGCTCCCTACAAGGAACTTTACCACTACTCTGACTCAGGTAGGTGTAATCAGTTTTCATAGCTGTAAACTGGGAATAGTAATACTACCTATTGTTAGGATTAAGTGAGTTAATAATGCAGTGTCCTTAGAATGGACATAATGTGACTTAATACATCATTATCAGATACACAATGTAGGCAAGTAGAGTTCTGGCTGCTGTACACAGGATATCAATGTCCCTACTAATTTCTAATTATCATCAATAACAGTGTTGTCTATAGGGGTGGGTAGGAATGGAATAATTATATTTGGTTTTTAATTATCCTGCTGTCTTGCATTGAAAAATATTGATTATTGAGATTTATTCTTGTCTTAGAACCTTGTTTCAGCTGATGATTTCAGCCTGCTTTAAAACCAAGAGATGCATAAAGGTGTTGTAAAGCTAGTGCTGGATTTGGAGTCAGAAGATAGGATAGAAGTCCAAATTCAATATCCTGGATTTGCCATTTTAAATCATTGGGAAAAGTCATTTCCTCGTTTTGAGAATGGGAATAGTAACACCTTCGCTCTCTACCTTACATGGTTAACATGTGAAGTGCAATATAGTCTATAAAGCACTCCCCCCAGTGCAGGGTGCTGCCTCAATCCCAGTTGCATCCCAGTGGTTTGGTTTCTTGTGCCTTTCCCTCCAGCCCCTGCTTCTCCTTGGTGCAGGTGCTGGAAACCAGGCAGATTAGGAAAGAGAATGGGAAACAGGCCTGGACTGTGCTCAGAACAGCTGATGACCAGATACATGGACTGAGCTCTGGACTCATGGACTCAGATGGAGAGAGATGTCCCTTTCCTTTCCCTGGGACTCTTCTCACCAAAGTGCAGGGCACTGGAAGCGAACACCTCTGTGCAATGAGAGGATGTACTGGTTTAAAAACTTGGGGTATGGAGTCAGGCAGACTTAAATTCCAGTTTTGGTTCCTTCATATACTGGCATTGTGGCCTTAGGCTGGTTACTTAACACCTCTGACCCTTTGCCTATGAGCATAGTGCCCATAGAGCTGTTGGTGTGGCTAACACATAGTAACCTTTATTCTTTGCATATGACACCCACAGTTGCAGTACCTCCTGCCTCTCAGCACTTTGGTTTTGCATCCACTGAGGTTCTTGAGATTGCCCTGCAAGTTTCCCATATAAATGGGGAGTTTCTAAGGATACATACTCAAAGAATTAGATGAAGAACTAGTTGTGGCAAAAAATACGTCCCACATGAAAATCTCTACATTTTATTCCCATTATTTTTAAAGAAGATTATGTAAATGTTACATCGAAAATATAAGGGATTCCCGTTTACCCCACCCCCTCCTCCCACTCTCCTTTTTTTTTTTTTTTTACTTACTGGTTTTCATGTTGAACGTGTCTGTTTGCAGCCATGACCTCCACAAGTTCCAGAGACTACACGCTCTTATTTGGTGCTATCAATCAAACACGGTCCTACCGCATCCACCAGAACATCACGTACCAGACCTGCAGTCATGCCCCCAGGCACCAGGTCATCCCCTCCACCCAGCAGCTGAACGTGGACCGGGTCTTTGCCTTGTACAATGATGAAGAAAGAGTGCTTAGATTTGCAGTGTCCAACCAAGTTGGCCCTGTTGAAGGTAAAGTTTCTCTTATTTGTTGTGTTGGGCAAAAATTACACCTAGCCACCTTTCTTCATTCCTTTTTGAGTAGCCTCAGAGCAATGCCAGATGTGACTAAGGGTTACTAAGTGCCAGCCTCTGTTTGGTGCTGGGGTACAAAGATGAATCAAGCATTATCCTTGTCCTTGCAGTGGAGACAGTGGCAGAAATGCTCCTTTCAGAAACAATGTAAGGAAATTGAACATGGTATGTGAAGCTAACTTGTAGCAGCACACTTGTGTGTGCTAGTCTGTGTTGGGTACACCCCTGTGAACAAGACTGCACAGCCACTTCCCTTGTGGAGCCAAGTTAGGAGGGAGAAGGATGGTAACAAAAATTTTTATAATTGTGAACCTGGGAACCTGGGAACCTGGTTTGGAGGCTCTGGGAAGACATCCTCAAAGAAATGAATTTTAACCAAAACTTAAATGATGAGAAATATTTTGCAAACCAAGGTGAGGCCAAGAGTCAGTGTCTAGAAAAACAATAGTGAATTGATGTGAAACCCACAGCTAACATTAGATTAGTGGTGAAAGAATGAATGCTTTCCCCTAAAACTGGGAATAGCACAAAGATATCTGTTCGTGCCACTTCTATTCAACATTGTACTGAAGGTTCTTGCCAGGGAAAATAGCCAAGAAAGTGAAATAAAAGGCTTCCAGATTGGAAAAGTATAATTATCTCTATTCTCAATTAACACAGTCTTATTTAGAAAATCCTAAGGACTCCACTAAAGAATTATTAGAACTAAGAAGTGAGTTCAAGAAGGTTACAGGATACAAGACAAATTATATTTCTATACCATAGCAATGTGCAAACCAAAAATTAAGGAAATTCCATCTCAAAAAGAATAAAATTCATAGAAATGATTGTACATTGAAAGCTACAAAACGTTTTTGAAAGAAAGAACTAAATAAATGGAAGTGTTTCATGTTCATGGATTGGAAGAGCTACTATTAAGATGGGAGTATGGGAGGCAGACTTGGCCCAATGGTTAGGGTGTCCACCTACTACATGGGAGGTCTGTGGTTCAAGCCCAGGGCCTCCTTGACCCATGTGGAGCTGGCCCATGTGCAGCGCTGATGCACGCAAGGAGTGCCCTGCCATGCAGGGGTTTGTCCTGTGTAGGGGAGCCCCACGTGCAAGGAGTTCACCCCATAAGGAGAGCCACGCAGCGTGAAAGAAAGTGCAGCCTGCCCAAGAATGGCGCCACACACACACAGACCTGCACAACAAGATGACGCAATGAAAAGAAACACAGATTCCCAGTGCCACTGATAAGGGTAAAAGTGGTCACAGAAGAACACACAGTGAATGGACACAGAGAGCAGACAACTGGGGGGTGGGGAGAGAGAAATAAATAAAAAATAAATCTTTAAAAAAAAAAAAAGATGGGAGTACTTCTTAATTGATCTATAGATCCAATGCAGTCACTACTGATTCCAGCTGTCCTCTTTGCAGAAATTGACAATCAGATCCTAAAATCTACATGAAATCTCAAGGGACCCAGAATAGCCAAAGCAATCTTGAAGAAGAGAGCAAAGTAGAGGGCTCATACTTCCTGATTTCAAAACTTATTACAAAGCAACAGTAATCAAGACAATGTGGTGTTGGCATAAGGATAGATATACAAATCAATGGAAGAGACCTGAGAATCCGCAAGTAAATGCTCACATTTCCAGTCAAATGATTTTCAACAAGAGTATCAAAACAGTTCAGTGGGGGGAAAGAATAGTTTTTCTTACAAATGTTGCTGAGAAAACTGGGTATCAACAGGCAAAAGAATGAAGTTGAACCTCTAACACATACTATATACAAAAATTAACTCAGTGGATCAAGGACCAAAATGTAAGAGCTAACACTATAAAAATTCCTAGAAGAAAACATGGGAATAAACTTTTGTGGCCTTGAATTTGGCAATGATTTCTTAAATATCCCTAAAAGCACAAACAACAACAACAAAAAAGATGAATGACATCATTACAGCTTAAAACTTTTGTGTTTCAAAGGACTATAGCAAATAAGTAAAAAGACTGTAAAATTGGAGAAAATATTTGTAAGCCTTTTCATGAGGGACTTATATCTGGAATATGTGGAGAACGTTTATACTCATTACTAAAAAGACAATTTAAAAAATGAACAAAGAATTTGGATAGACATTTCTCCAAAGAAGATTTTATATATATATCTAATGAACATATGAAAAGATGTTCAACATTATTAGTCCTGAGGGAAATGCAAATCAAAACCATGATGAGATACATGCTCTATATCCCCCTTGGATGGCTGTAATAAAAAAGACTGATAATAGACAGCCAGCAAGATGGCAGCAGAGTAAGGAGCTCCTTGTGCTACAAGGTGGTTAGTAATCACCCAGAGCTACCGAAAGCACCTGTTTGGGGTTTCCAGGAGACCAGAAAAGCATCCTGCAATGTCCTTGAAAGAATGGGAGGAGGAAACTGCCCATCTGCAGAGAAGATTCATGAGTAGAGCGCTTCATGCCCTGGAGCCTGGTGCCCATCCTCCACTGGAGGCACAAGCCACCTCAGGAGCTATTCTGTGGCTGGAATTGGAAGCCCCACTTCCCAAAAACAGGGGAGGAAAAGATAGTTGGGCACCAACTTCAGCTGTTGATTAGTAAATTCAGTGGGCTAAAGTATAATCCTACAACTAGCAAAAGAAAGTTTGAACCTGTCCAAGTCAGAAAGAGGCCATTAGCCTCCCTTTTAACTCCACCCCCACGTGAGGGAAAGCAGGGTGAATTGAAAATCACAGTACTGATAGAGACTGGTTTCTTTCCATCCAATCAGACTGCAGCTCTAGCCTAAGCCTCAGCTCTACCTCTGGCAGGGAGGATGCTAGGGGCCCTGGAACAACCTCTCTGGAAAATAGAGGTCATGCCACAGAGGCTGGTGGTCATCCTCTTCTGGTGGTACAAGCCACCTCAGGAGCTTTTCTGTGGCTGGAGTTGGAAGCTCCATTCAGCTCCATTCAGCTGGGAGAACTGGATGTCCGTAGTCTAAAGAAGGAAAGAAGACCCCTCTCTCACACCTTATATAAAAATTAACTCAAAATGGGTCAAAAACCTAAATATAAAAGCAAGAACCATAAAGCTGCTAGAAGAACATGTAGGAAATATCTTCAAGACCTGGTGGTAGGTGGTGGATTCTTAAAGGAGACAAGAGGAGGACTGAGATGGACTACTGATGTTTAATGTACATGGAAGTTTTAATTAGCTTTACTGTAAAAGTATGGAAATGTATAGAGTTGATGGTAATATATTATAGTGAGTAATAGCTGGTTTATAAATGGGAATGTGGCTGAAAAGGGTTGTCTAGGGATATAAATGCAAATTGAAAGAAAGCTAGAGGATAATCTAGGGACTGAATAACAGTAAACCCAGAAGTGGATGGGAATTGTGGTTGATGGTACAGATGCAAGAGTGTCCTTTGTGAGCTAGAGCAGATGTACGTCACTATTGTAGGGTGGTGGGAATGTGGAGAAGTATGGGAAAAATACAACTGGAGTGACCTATGGACTGTGGTTAACAATAATAATGTAATATTCATGCATCTATGCCAAAGATGTACTGTGTTGATAATGAGGGAGTATGGAAAAAGTGTGCCAAATGTGTGCTATGGACCTGGTAATAGTCTGATGATATTATCTCATAATCTATAACATACATGTTCTACTATGGTGTGGTGTGTTGACAGAGGGATGTTGTATGGGAATTCTGCACATGTACAGGATTGATTTGTAAGTTTACAACTTCTGTCATAAAAATATTTAAAAGATAATAATAGGGTAGGTTGGGGGGAAAATACACCAAAATGTAAGATAAGGACTATAGTTAGTAGTAAGATTTTGGTGATATTCTTTAATTATTTGTAACAAATGGCTCACAACAATGCAAGGTGTTGGTAGTGGGTTGATGTATGGGACCTCTGAATGATGTTATGCATGTTTGCTTAGTAAGGTCACAACTTTTACTATATGCCTATTGTTTATGTTCATATATAAATGATATAACAATAACAATAATAATAATAGGGTGGGTTGATGGAAAATACACCAAATGTAGGATACTTTGGTTCATGGTAATATTTTGAGAGTCTCTTTAGTCATTAGTTAAAAATGCTTCACAGCAATGCCAGGTATTATTGCTAGGGTGAGGTATGAGAGACCTGTATGGTGTTATGTATGATTGTTTTGTAAGTTCACAACTATTACTATACACTTATTGTTTATGTATGTTTATGTATGAGTGATATACTTCAATAAATTTTAAAAAAATAAAAGACCTAATAACAAGTGTTGGTAAAGATTTAGAACCAATGGAACCCTCATATACTACTGGCGAGAATATAAAATGGTGCTACCACTTAGCAAAGCAGTCTAGCCATTTCTGTAAAAGTTAAGCATAAAATTGCCATTTGTACCCTGCAGTTCCACTCCTACATAATTAGCCAGGAGAAATGAAAATGTATGTTCATGTAAAAACATGTACATGAATACTCTTGGCAGTATCATTTGTGATTGCCAAGAGATAAAAACCACCCTGATGTCCATCTACTGATGAATGGATAAACGAAATATGGTATATCCATACAACAGAACAATATTTGGCCATTAAAAAGAATTGAGTACTATTATATGCTACGGCATGGCTGAATCTTTTTTTTTAAAGATTTATTTATTTATTTCTCTCCCCTCCCCCCCACCCTGGTTGTCTGTTCTCTGTGTCTCCTTTGCTGCATCGTCTTCTTTGTCTGCTTCTGTTGTTGTCAGTGGCACGGGAATCTGTGTTTCTTTTTGTTGCGTCATCTTGCTGTGTCAGCTCTCCATGTAGGTGGCGCCATTCTCAGGCAGGCTGCACTTTCTTTCGCGCTGGGCGGCTCTCCTTACGGGGCGCACTCCTTGTGCGTGGGCCTCCCCTATGTGGGGGGCACCCCTGCGTGGCAGGGCACTCCTTGCGCACATCAGCACTGCGCAAGGGCCAGCGCCACACGGGTCAAGGAGGCCTGGGGTTTGAACCGCAGACCTCCCATGTTGTAGGGGGATGCCCTAACCACTGGGCCAAGTCCGCTTCCCCTGAATCTTGAATATTATGCTAAGTGAAGAAAACCTGTCACAAAGGACCATGTATTATGATTCTGTATATATGAAATACCTAGAATAGGTAAATCCACAGAGACAGAAAGTACATTAGTGGTTGTATAGGGCTGGGTGTGGGGAAGAGGGTGGGGGATGCAGAATGGAGGAGGATAATAGCTTTATGGTATTCAGGTTTTCTGTTGTTTTTGTTGTTTTGATGTGATACTTATTCTACCGTTGTGATGATGGCTATGTAACTATGTGAATATACTAAAAACCATTGAATTGTACAATGATTCAGTGGGCGAATTGTTTGGTTTGTGAATTACATCTCAATTAACACAGTTGTGGGGGGGGGAGAAAACTCTAAAGCAAATATCCTCAATCTTCATTGATTCTTAGTATCACCTGCAAAACCTGATTAAAATTACAGATAATGGTGTTCTAGGCAAGCCAGAGAATGAACCTGTGAACCCAGGAAACTCTACAAATAGATGACATTCATCCTAAGTCAGATCAAGAAGGTTTTTTTTTTTAAGGTACTGGGGCCAGCGATTGAACCCAGGACCTCATATATGGGAAGCCAGTGTTCAACCACTGGCCTACACTGGCTTCCCTGAGTTAGTTTTTTCATTTGTTTGCTTGTTGTTTGTTTCTTTTGTTTTGTTTTTAGGAAGCACTGGGAACCGAACCTGGAACCTCCCATGTGGGAAGCAGGCACTCAACCACTCAAGCCACATCTGCTCCCCAAGGGGGCATTTTAATTTTGAAAATAGGTTGTATTTTCCCCCAGAATTCAAAAGGCATGTGAGAAGAAAATGTCTCCTTGTCTGCATATCAATACCGTTCAGGTCAGAATCAGCCCTTAGAAAGGTGATTCTGTAATGGACAAATGATTTTGTGCCTAATTTCTGGAGTTGAGAATTCCTTAAGACTCCCTGTGATCAGTATGGAAGTGTCATTTCAGCAATATAATAGCAAGAGACTAAGGTAACAGGACTAGACCATTCTCTAGGATACAGAGGTGACTTGGAATAAAAACCTCAAGTTTGTGTGTTCTTTTAAAAAAGAATTCATTAATTTTCTTCTCTTCCCCTCCCCCTCCCCCACCCTGCTGTTTTTGCTGTCTGTGTCCATTTGCTGTGTGGTCTTCTGTATCTATTTCTCTTTTTTGTCTCATCTTCTCGTCTTCCTCCTCTAAGATTCACTGGGATTCAATCCTGGGGACCTCTGATGTGGGGAGAGGTTCCCCGTCAATTGCACCACCTCAGTTTCTGGTCTCTGCTCTGCTTCACCTTGACTGTCCCCTTTGTGTCTCTTTTGTTGCATCATCATCTTGCTGCGTGACTCACTTGCACAGGCACCAGCTCGCCATGCAGGCACTCGTGCGGGCACTCAGCTTACCACGTGGGAACATCCCGAGTTTGGTTGCTTTGGTTTTATCACACTTGATTGGGAGCCCATGCATTGGGTGCCCAAAGATAAGTTTGTAAGGCAGTGAATTAAGAGCATGAAAACTTCAATTGATTTTAGAAGAATGTGTAAATGGGGAGGGAAAAGACTGATATTGCAGATTTCTCAAGGAGAGACTTAAAAACAACAGGGAAACATTCTTTACCTTTAAATTTTCACTTTAGCCCTTTGTTGAGTATAGGCGTCTGATCTGTCAAAATAGCTATTAGTGAAAGTGCCTTCTACTTCTAAGCCATAGAATCCCAGATTCTGTATCTACGCAAAAGATATATCTCCGGGTATATTTTCCCTAGAGATACACCAGATAAGAGTAACATGGGTGAGAGAAAGCCATCATAGTGACAGGTACTAAGTTGTTAATTTGTCTAGAATTTTATGATTTTGTCTTCAGTTCAAATAACAATAACTAATAATGGCAAAGGTCTGCCAAACTGTGCCAAGCACTGTTCTAAGAGTCTTACATGAACTGTTTAATCCTTACAACAACCTGTACACCGATGAGGAATATTGTTATCCCCATTTAACAGATAATGAGACTGAGGTATAGAGGTGAAATAATTTGCTTGGTCAAAGCTTCTAAGTGGTGAATCAGAACTGAAATCTGAGTGCTGGGACCAGAGCCCACACTCTGAACTATTCGTGGTACTGCTTCTCCACATGGACAAGAGACAACCTCTTTTTTTCTTTTCTTCTCCAATATGTAGCAATGTCTTCTTGTATCTCGCTTTTTCCTGAGGGAGCTATTATTTGATTGGAATGCATGTAGAACAACACAGCTGCCCATACCTGATGTGGGTGTGTCACGGTTTCCCAGGGTTTAGAACGCAGTTATTTTGTCTTTCCCAGTGAGTAATCAGAGTCTGCAGCCCCACTGTCTTCCCAAGCACTAACAACCTCCCTTTAATTGTTTATGCTTCCAGTGTGTGGGGTGGGGGTGGGGGGGCAGGAGTCATAGAACAGGATCTAGTCAGGCTTCCTGCCCTACTCCCGCTTCAGGGGTCCCTTTGGTGAATTGAAGAGACTTTGGGCAGAGGGCCATGCAGTGAAGCTGAATGGCTGCAGCCAAGGACTGTTGGTTTAAGGAAACCACTTTTCCCCTCTTGATTAAATGGTATATTAGTCCTACTTCCTCTGTCACAGAGTCAACTTAGGAGCATAAGGGTAAAATAGAAAGTGTCTTAAAGATTCTTCCATTTTCAGTGTACTCGGAGAAAGAGCTAACAAACTATAGAAAATGAATAGACAGATAATTCTAGAAATGTATAAACAATAAGGGTTTGGGAGGCCAAATGCAGTGGTCAGGGCTGGCTTGGTGGGCGTGTGATCTGTGCAGACACAGAGCCCCATATTCAGAAGAGCCACCGTCTTGACTTAATGCCCTACTGTTTTTTTATCTCGAAATCCTTAATGAGTTTTGAACAAGGGACCATTTTGTATTGGACTCTGCAAATTGTATAGCTAGTCTTGTCAGTGAAGTACATTTTAACTCAGTATCATGAAAATATGGACATTTCCTCCTCAATTTCAGGAGGCTAGTGCATCTTGTCCAGGTTTATAATTTAACTATTTTCTTTTTTTTTTAAGATTTATTTTTATTTATTTCTCTCCCTGCTCCCCCCCCCCCCCCCCCCCAGTTGTCTGCTCTCTCTATCCATTCGCTGTGTGTTCTTCTGTGTCTGCTTCTATTCTTAGCAGCAGCATCGGGAATCTGTGTCTCTTTTGTTGCATTATTTTGCTGTGTCAGCTGTCCATGTGTGCGGCTGCCACTCCTGGGCAGGCTGAACTTTCTTTCGTGCTGGGCAGTTCTCCTTACAGGGCACACTCCTTGCGTGTGGGGCTCCCCTGCATGGGGACACCCCTGCATGGCATGGCGCAACTTGCGCCCATCAGCACTGCACGTAGGCCAGCTCATCACAAGGGTCAGGAGGCCCTGGGTTTGAACCGTGGACCTCCCATGTGGTAGGCAGATGCTCTATCAGTTGAGCCAAGTCTGCTTCCCTAATTTAACTATTTTCTATTGCACTCTTTTTTTTTTTCTTTCTTTTTTTTTCATTTGAGTGCCTAACAAGGGGATAAGCATCTTGATATCCTTGTATACTCACTAAACTCTGCCTGAATGTTCCATAGTGATGTTTTGATGCTGGAAAGTACTGAATAAGAAGGCTAAGCATTAGTATCAACAAACTAATACATATTGATTTCTACCTCAACTGGGTCGGCCATGCCTTTTGTATAGAATCTTGTCCTAAGATGGCAAAATACTAATGGAGAATCAGGTTCTTGTCTTATATTAGATCTTCAGAGAGGGCATGACCCTGTTTTCACTGTAACATGCTGGACTGACTCAGAAACTTGACCTATACTATCAAGTTAATCTAGCAACCACTGCCTCAGTGCTGTGTTTCTTTACCCAAGGCCAAGAGATTCAGAGGAAAGGATGTAGAAATAAAAAGGCACAGTTGGAAGTTCCAAGGATGTCTGCTCAATTTGGAGAAGTAAGCTTATGCTGACATGCTTAAGTCCATCAGGTTTAAAAGTGCTGGAGCTTCTCTTTGACCTAGAGGTCACCATAAGATGCTCCAGGTGCCATTCTGCCTTAGAATCTTTGAAAGATTAGAAAAAACTGGCAGAGCCATCTTCCTCAACTCTGGAAAATGGTTAACGGGTTGTAGTAACTGGACAAATGCCAAATCAAGAAAACTCAACTTTAAAAGTGGTAGTAGGGTTTGTGGTTGGCCTCATTCCTGCAGGAACAGGGTAATCCCTCTATACATACTGGGGCTGCCTGTATGTCAGTGCCAGCCAATCAGGTGACAGCCAGAAAGACTGAACTAGGAAATTCCTCTTGGGATCACCTCCCAAAGTGCAGGCCAAAGTGGCTTTCGGATAGCCAAAACTGCATAAGAAAAATCAAGGCAAAATGGACTGGAGCAAAGGATAATCTTTAAGTCATGCAATAGTACACCCAGAGGTGGAGTCTTGCAAAGGCGAGTTGAGGAGTCGTGCCAGTTGCTGTAAATAGGGGAATGTCTACAGCCAAGAGCAAGCACAAGCCCAGGATAAGAAACAAGCTCAGAAAAGACAGACAGGGCCTTGCACTTCACATTTCACTGTCGGTTGATCTGGTTAAGAGGGTTAAATCTGAAAGAGCACCTGCCAACATAGCCAATTTGAAAAGACCGGAAGAGGTGTTTTTTGCTTTGGTTTGTTTTTTTCTTAGCTCATGGCACTGAGGACATCTGGCATACTGGATACAAGTTTAAGGGACAGCTCAGGGACTAAATTCCAGAGTTAATACATTAAAATATTAAAATGTACAGTGTGCAAGATAAGATAATACAAAGAAACAAGAAATGATGGCCATCCAAAGGAACAGGATAAAAATCCAGACACATCAGTGAAGATGACCAGGCTTGGACATACTAGATAAAAACTTTAAAAACTCCTCAATATGCTCAAGTAAATAAAGGAAAACACAGAACTCTAAGGATATCAGGAAAACAAAGAATGATTATAAGAGTCTAAAGAGATAGAAATTTAAATTTTCTACAAATTCTGGCATTTGAAGACCACAGTAACCAAAGTGAAAATTTCCCCAGAGGCTTTCGATAGCTGATTGGAACTGGCAGAAGAAAAATCAGTAAACTCAAAGACAAGACGATTGAAATTATTCAGGCTGCACAACAGGGGAAAAAAGCAAACAGAGCCTAAGACACCTGTGGCACACCCTTAAGTGTATCAATATATAGGCATTATGGGAGTTCCTGAAGGAGAGAGAAAGAGAGAAAGGGGTAAAAGGAATATTCAAAGAAATATTGGCAGAAACTCCCCAAATTTAACTGAAGATGTGAATATGCACATTGAAGAAGTCCAACAAACTGCAAACAGAATAATCTCAGGGACACCAAGACAGACTGTCAAATACAAAGGACAAGGAGAGAGTTCTAACAGCTGAGAGAAAAAGCCGAATGTTATATATAAGGCAGTCCCAATAAGATTAGGTTCCAATTTCTCATCAGAAATAATGGAGGTGTCTAAGAAAGCAGACAAAAATATATATTTTTAAAGGTCTATTTATTTCTCCCTACCCCCCCTCCTTGTTGTTTGCACTTGTTGTATCTGTTTGTCTTCCTTGTTCCTTTTTAGGAGGCACTGGGAGCCAAACCAGAACCTCCAATGTGGGAGGGAGGTGCCTAATCTGATTTGTTGTATCAGGTTGTTATACAACGCTGATTTGTTGTATGTCTCATTGTTTTTCCTCCCTGCATCTCTTGTCACATCATCTTGTCACATCAGGTCACCATGCCTGCCTGTTGCATCAGCTAACTGTATTCTTTAGGAGGCACCAGGAACCTCTGCTTCCTGCTTTATTGTGTCTCTCATTATGTTCATTCTTCTTGTGTCTCTTGTTGTGTCAGCTTGCCATGCCTGCCCATCATGCCAGCTCGTCGTCTTCTTTAGGAGGCACTGGGATTCAAACCAGCAACCTCCCATGTGGTAGGCAGGGGCACAGTTGCCTGAGCCACATCCGCTTCCCCAAAATATTTAAAATGCTTAAAGAAAACAATAGCCAACAGAGAATTTTGTATCTGGCAAGCCTGTATTTCATAAATGAGGGAGAGATAAAGACATCCCAGATAAATAAAAGCTGATGGTATTAGTTACCACTAGACCTGCCCTGCTAAGGGGAGTTCTTCAGAATAAAAGAAAGGGACATGAGACAGGGCATAAAAGCAGAATAAAGAAAAAGAATTCCAATAAAGGTAACCATATGGGTAATTATAAATGCCAGTATTGTATCATTTTTTTTGGCATATAACTTTACTTTTTCTATACCTTTCATTACTTCTAAAATGCAAATGCAAAAAAAATGATAAATATGGTTTTAGAAATACAATATATAAAAATCTGTAAAAACAAAAGCCTGGTTGGTGGGGGCGGGGGGCAGAAGGGTATAGAGAACAATGTAAATAGATTCTATTGAAGTTAAGTTGGTATCAAATCAAACGTGACTACTATAGATTTGGGATGTTTAAATTAAACGCATGGTAACCACAAAGGAAATATAAGGAAAATATACAGGCGCCAGCCAGGCTTGCCCAGGCAGTGCCGAGGGCACAGCGTCCGGGCTTCGCCCTGGCTGAACGCCGCCCCTGCAGTCTCTCGAGCCTGAGCGGGGCCTTCTGCTGGCTGCCCGCTGCCCCCAGCTTCCCGACGGCGGGCCCGCTCCGGGAGCATGCCCCTGGCTGCCTACTGTTACGTGCAGGCCGTGGGCAGGGACAGCCATGGGGAGGTGACCCTCGTGAGGCAGTGGCGGGGCAGCCAGCCGTATGTCCTCAAAAAACCAAACCTCCGAAACGCCTCCAGCTGAGACCAGCGAACTGCGGAACAGGAAGTGCATCTCTATCTTGGCTGAAGCACCCCAACATTGTCACCTGCAAGGAGTCATGGGAGGGAGGGGACGGTCTGCTCAGCGTTGCCGTGGGCTTCTGCGAAGGAGGGGATCTGCACAAAAGCTCAAGGAGCAGAAGGGCCGGCGTCTGCTGAGAGTCAGCGGTAGAGTGGTTTGTTCAGAACGGCATGGCTCTGCAGTATTTACATGAAAAACAGCCCCGTCACCGAGATCTGAAAACTCAAAATGCCTTCCTAACAAGAACAAACATCATCAATGTGGGCAACCTGGGAACTGCCGAGTGTTAGAACAACACTATGACACAGCTAGCACTTCATTGGCACGAGCCCTGAATTGTTTTCAAACAAACTCTACACTTAATAAGTCTGATGTTTGGGCTTTGGGATGCTGTGTTTATTAAATGGCCCCCCAGAAGCATGCTTTCAATGCAAAAGACATGAATTCTTTAGTTTACTGGATTATTGAAGGAAAGCTGCCAGCCATGCCAAAAGATTACAGTCAGATCTGGCAGGATTCATAAGAGCAACGCTGAGCAAAAGTCATGAAGGAAGACCCTCTGTGAGGGGTGTCCTGAGGCAGTCTTACATAAAGCACCCAATCTCTTTGTTTTTGGAGGCCACAACGGCAAAAACCTCCAAAATAATATATAATAATGCTAACTCTGAATCCAAGGCTGTTGCTAAAGCAGTTTTTCTGAGAAGGCTGAATCAAATAATGAAGGAATCTGCCTCCACTCACACACCTCTGAGGGCTCCAAGACATGTATAATGAAGACAAATGTTTGTCCCAGGGAAACTGTGTCACTGGCTCCTCAAAAACATCTGCTAGTCTGAAAGGTCACCCCTTGTGTTAGTCAGTCAAAGGGGATGCTGATGCAAAATGCCAGAAATGGGCTGGTTTTTATAAAAGGAAACCCTTTGACTATCATGTTCTCTTTATGAGTAAAGATCTTTTATATGACATTTGTTTGGTTACTGTTCACTGAGCCTTAAACCACCAATTTTGTATCTGGAACACTTCTTTATGATATTGATTAGATTTAAAACAGGGCCATAATATATTGGATTTGCAGTTCTATGTTGTACTTCAGTGATAAAAGCAATAGCAGACACAAATGGAATACTACATCCAGTGATAATACTTATTAATAACATTATATAGTAGTTGATAAATTTTTTAAAAAGTCAATTCACAATTCTAGGAGTAGATTTGAGAATATAAGTTGTGTTTAGCACTTGAACAGTTGAATTCCTTTTTTACACATTGATGGTTGCTTAACATTTTCATTTGATATGAACCTCATTTAGGGCTGTATTTGACACTGTAAATCAAAGTTATTACATACTGATTTTGTTAGGTTTATTTTTCCATCAGCAAAACATTTCTTAAATACGAATTACTTTCTGGAATTAATTTGTAAGTAAAATCCAGATCCTTTTTTGTTAATGTTGGATATTTTTAATGTATGTCTCCTGAAGTTTGTTTGTATGTACATCAAGATATTGGTAGTCTTCCCATGTTTTAAATGTGTGACCATGTATTTTATTCATTATTTAATAATGGTACTTATGAAATTTAAATATATATATTCTTGGGAGGTGAACTTGGCCCAATGGATAGGGCATTTGCCTACTACAGGGGAGGCCCACAGTTCAAACCCAGGGCCTCCTTGACCTGTGTGGAGCTGGCCCATGTGCAGTGCTGATGCACACAGGAGTGCCCTGCCATGCAGGGGTGTCCCCTGCATAGGGGATTCCCACATGCAAGGAGTGTGCCCCGTAAGGAGAGCTGCCCACCATGAAAGAAAGTGCAGCCTGCCCAGGAGTGGCAGCGACACACATGGAGAGCTGACGCAACAAGATGATGCAACAAAAAGAGACACAGATTCTCTGTGCCACTGATAAGAATAGAAGCGGTCACAGAAGAACACACAGCAAATGGACACAGAGAACAGACAACTGGGGTGGGGGGGCGGGAAGGGGAGAGAAATAAATAAAAATAAATCTTTAAAAAAAACAAAGAATAAAAATATATATATGCAGAAGAAGAAGACGACACTCAAAATGGTAAAACACAAGCATCAAATAAATATGAAAATAGGCATTAATGGAATAATTGAGGGACAAAAATCCATAAGACTTTACAAAGACCAAATAGGAAAATGGTCTAAGAAAATCATGCATTACTAGTACAAACTTTAAATTTAAGTGGATTAAACTCCCCAGTCAAAAGACAGAGTTTGGCATAATGGATTAAAAACAAACAAACAAACAAACCCACATGACTCAACTATACGCTGTTTACAACAGACACTCCTTAAATTCAAAGACATAAATAGGTCAAAAGTAAAGGGATGGGAAAAATATACCATGCAAATAGTAACCACACAGAGCTGGAGTAGCTATACTAACATTCAATAAAATAGACTAAGTCAAAAGTCGCTGTGAGGGACAAAGAAGGTCACTATATACTAATAAAGGAATCAATTGTATGAAAAGACATAAATACATGCACCTAATGGTAGAGCCTCAAAATATATGAAGTAAATATTAACATATTTCAAGGGAGAAAGAATGGTTCTACATTAATAGAAGACTTTAATATACCACTTTGCTAATGGATTGAACATCTAGACAGAAGATCAATAAGAAAATAATCAATAAGAAAATAGAAGACTTGAACAAATTATGAACCAACTAGACCTAACACATACAGCACACTTCACCCAACAGCAGCAGAATACATTCTTCTTAAGTGTACGTGAATCACTCTCAAAGATAGACAATCTATTAGGTCACAAAACGAGTTTCAAATTTAAAAATATTGAAATCATATAATGCATTAACAGAGGGAGAACTGGAAAATTCTTAAATATGTGGAAATTAAACAAAGAATTCCTAAGAAAATAATGGGTCAAAGAAGAAATCACAAAGGAAATTAGAAAATATTTTGAGGCAAAAAATGAAAACACAAGAAATTAAAACTTATGGGGTGTAGCAGAGGCAGTGCTGAGAAGGAAATTTATAGCCTAAATGCTTGTATTAAAAAGAAAGCTATCAAATCAGAGACCTAACCTCACAACTGGAAAATCTAGAAAGAGAAAAGCAAACTAAACCCAAAGTGAGCAGAAGGAAGGAAACAAAGATTGGAGTGGGAATAAATGAAATACTTTAAAAAAAAAATGGAATCAACAGAAACACACTTGTTTTGAAAAGATCAATAACATTGACAAACCTTTGGCTAAACTGACAAAGAGTGATGCTGATAACTAAAATCAGAAATGCAAGGAGAGACATTACTACAAACTCCACAGAAATAAAAAAAAGATTTTAAGGGGATACTATGAACAATGTATCCCAACAAAGCAGATAATCTAGATGAAATGGACAAATTTCTAGAAACACACAAACTGCCTCTACTGATTCAAGAAGAAATAGTTCTCAACAAACCAATAGCTAGTAAAGAGAGATGAATCAGTAATCATATACCTCCCCCAAAAGAAAAGCTCAGGACCCCATGGCATCACTGGTGGGTTTTACAAAATATTCCAAGAATTAACACCAATCATGCTCAAATACTTCCAAAACATTGAAGAGGAGGGAGCACTCCCTAATTCATGCTATGAGGCAAACTTCACCCTCATGCCAAAGCCAGATACCACAGGAAAAGAAAATGACAGACCAAAATCCCTTGTGAGTATAGATGCAAAATTCCTCAAGAAAATACAAACTGAATCCAACACACATTAAAATAATTATATACTGAAATCAGGTGGGATTTATCTAGGTATGAATAAGAAAATCAGTAAATGTGGTATACCACATTAACGGAACAAAGGAGAAAATCCACATGATCATCATCTCAAGTGACGCAGAAAAGGCATTTGACAAAATCCAGCACCTCCTCTTGTTTAAAAAAAAACAAAAACTCAAAACTAGGACCAGAAGAAAACTTCTCAATATGATAAAGGGCATATATGAAAATCTCACAGCTAGCATCTTAGTCAATGGTGAGAGACTGAAAGCTTCCCCATAAGAGCAGAAACAAGACAAAGATGCCCACTGTCACCACTGTTATTCAAAATGTCCTGGCAGTTCTAGCCAGAACAATTAGGTAAAATAAATAAAAGTCAGCCAAGTTAGTAAGGAAGAAACAATACTTGCCCTGTTTTCAGATGATGCAATCCTATATACAGAAAACCCTGAAACATCCATTTATTACTATTAGAGCTGATAAGTGAATTCAGCACAGTGGTAGGGTACAAGATCAATGTGCAAAAATCAGTAGTGTTTCTCATAAGGAACAATCTACAGAGGAAATCAAGAAAAAAGATTCTACTTGCAATAGTAAATAAAGGAATAAAATATTTAGTAATAAATTTAATCAAGGATGAAAAGGGCTTGTATACAGAAACCTACAAAACATCACTTAAAGAAACTAAAGATCTAAATAAATGGAAGGTCATTCCATGTTCATGGTTTAGAAGACTATTGTTAAGATGTCAGTTCTATCCAAAGTGATCTACAGATTCAATGCAATCCCCATAAAAATTCCAACAGCTTTCTTTGCAGAAATGGAAAAGCCAGTCATCAGATTTATATGGAAGGGTAAGGGCCTCAAATTGCCAAAACTATCTTGAAAGAGAATGAAGTTTGAGAACTTGCACTTCCCGATTTTAAAACTTACTACAAAGTTACAGTAAACAAGACAGCACGGTACTAGTGCTAGCACAGACATGTAGAACAATGGAATCGAATTGAGAATTCAGAAATAAACCTTCATATCTTTGGCAAATTGATTTTTGACAACGGTGGTAAGTCCACTCAAAGGGGAAAGAATAATTTCTTCAACAAATGATGCTGGGAAAACGAACTCCATTTGCAAAGCAATGGAGGACCCCTACCTCACATTAAATACAAAAGTAAACTCAAAATGGGTCAAAGACCTTAAATGTAAGGATCAGGACTGTGCACCTCCAGAAAAAAACATAGGGAAGCATTCAGGACTTTGAGTTAGGTGATGGTTTCTGAGATTTCGCACCGAATGCATGAATAACAAAAGAAAAAAAATAGGAATTCATCTAAATTTAAGACTTGCATATCAAAGGACTTTATAATGAAAGTGAAAAAACAACCTACAAAATGGAAGAAAGTCTTTGGAAACCACATCTCCAATAAGAATTTTATGTCCAGAATATATAAAGAAATCTAGTAGACTATAGTTATAAACAATAATGTAATATTTTTATAGAAAAAGCAAAGAAGGTGCTATATCAATCTTAAAGGTCAAAAAAAGAATATGGAGTTTAATTTTATGAGCTATGAATGATATAAGCATTTTTTTCTCCCCTTCATTTTCTTCATTTAAATAAATAAAACAAAAATGGAAAAATGGAAAAAAAACACTGGTATCATTTTACATGCACTACAATTGCTACTATTTAAAAAAAATTACAAGTGTTGTAGAGGATGTAGAAAAATAGGAACACTCTTTCATTGTTGGTGGAAGTATAAAACAGTGCAACTGCTGTGGAAATCAGTTTGGTGGTTCCTCAGAACCCCACTTCTAGGTATATACCCCCAAAATTGAAAGCAGAGACTGGGACAGATGTTTGCACATCAGTGGTCCTAGCAATATTGTTCACAGTAGCCAAAAGATGGAGTAATACAAGTGTCCGACAGTAGATGAATGGATAAACAAAATATGTTGTATACATTCAATGGAATGTCATTCAGCTGTGAAAAGGAATGAAGTTCTGACACATGTGGCAACATGGTTAAACCTTGAAGAAATCTTGTTGATTGAAATAAGCCAGACACAAAAGGACAAATAGTGGGTGATGTCACATATGAAACAAACAATTTCATTGAAACTAGAATACAGGTTACCAGGTGCTGGGGTGGGGGTAGGGAATGGAGAGTTAGTCCTTAATTCAATTTCTTTTTGAGATAATAGAAATATTTTGGTCATGGGTGGGGGTGATGGTAACACATTATGAATTTAATTATCATCACTGAGTTATATATTTGAATGTGGTTAAAAGGGGGGAATTTATGCTGTATATATGTTGCTGGGATAAAAACAACCAGTCGATCCTAATGTAATAGAAGGTATCACAGTAATGCAAATTATTAATAATGTGATATATATATGCGAACTCTGTTTTCTGCATTTTTCTATAAGCCTACAGAAGATTTAAAAATGCTTAAAAATGCTGGAGCTGTTTGTACCTTTTTTTTCATGAAGATTGTGTTACCCCATATTCCAGACAGTGTCACTGAAGTAAACCAAAGAGACAGGTGAATCATATTCTCCTATTATTGCCTCCTCCTTGGGCAGTAATAGGAGAATATGCCTCCTTTAGGCAATAATGGAATTATATGAGCAGTAACATGAGAACATTCCACTGAAGCTGCACACTGTGGTATTTCTTAAAAAGTAGTTGGTGGGAGACCATAGACACTCCCCACTCCCCAGCCCACCCCCAGGACACTTGGGACAACACTGAGCGATCCTATGGGGAAAGGCCAACATGACGTCCTGGAGCCATTGTGGAGAGTGTTCTCACAGAGGCCAAGGACTGAGAGTTTATTGTGAGGCGCCATAGAAATGATCAGTACTGTGTATTCAACTAAATGCTATAATGATTAAGTCTGTACATTAGACCAGACTCCAGGGGGCTACCAGAGGAATTTGGGAGAACAAAAATATGAAAGGGTTTCTGGACAGCAGACAAACCAAAGAGCAGAACTGCAGACAGTCCACACTGCACCGGGATAAGCAATAAAGCCAAAACAGATAAATGCATCACTGGAACAGAGAGCAAGTTTGTCAGCAAAAGCATGACAGACTGGATTGGTAATTAGAAAGATAATGAATGGAAAATGACCTCTGCAAGAAATATTCCAACAGAAAAGGTTTTGAGAAGATCAATCAAGCTTCCCAAGGAACGGATATTCAGGGAAAGTATGTTCCTGGTCATCGAGGCATCAAAGGCCATGAGCAAGCTGATACATTGGCCACAGAAGGATCTAGAGAATAAGACAGTTTTCATCATAGATGTTACCTGCCCTCTTGGAGTGATAGCGCTGGTGCCTTTTTCCAAAGATTTCTTCCTTCTCTCCCATGAGCATCTGGATATAAAGCTTGTTTTCTCACCCCTACTTATTTCTACCTTTTTCTAGGATATGACCAACCACTTTGTCAAGTAAAATAAAATAAAAACAGATTTCTTGTTTTTAAAAAACATGGATGGTAGGAGTTTATCAGAAAGCATATGTATCCCATCTGGCACGCAGCCAAGGCATCCCAGTCCACAGCAGACTGATAGAGGATTTTGGAAGGGCCTTGACTTGGGCAGAGAGGCAAGCACAGGTTGATGGCCAGACACCCTGAAGCACTGGAGGAAGGGGACAGCAGCAAGCACTGGGGGCCAGGCAAGGCGTTACTTGCAGCAAGTTTCACACACATGGGTTAGAGTAGAATGATAGGGAATCCAAGAGGGGGTGTGTATTAGTCAACCAATGAAGTACTGATGCAAAATACCAGAAATCTCTTGGCTTTTATAAAAGGTATTTATTTGGGGTGGGAGCTACAGTTACCAAGTCATAAAGCATAAGTTACTTCCCCCACCAAAGTCTGTTACCATCGTGTTGGAGCAAGATGCCTGCTGATGTCTGCAAGGGTTCAGCCTTCCTCTTCTTCTTAAGACTCCATGGTCCCAGGTCTTTCCAATATCAGCTGTAGGCTGGGATAAGTCTCATCTCTCTCCCGAGGCGTCTCTCTGGGCTCGGCTGCTCTACTCTCTCTACAAGGCCAGCTGTGAACTGTCAGGCGAATAACTCATCTCTCTTCCTGGGGCCTTCCCTCTTTCCTAATGACCAAGCTCCTCTGTGTGCTTACTTCCCAGGGCTCCAGCTCAAGACTCCAGCTGTCATTTTCTCTGTGAGTCCCTGCCCCCTTGGTGGGTGGGGACTCAATGTCCTACTGACATTGCCAATCAAAGCCCTAATCATAACTTAATCACTCCCAGAGGAACTCACCAGTTTGCAGACATAATCAGTATTTCTTTTTGGAATTCCTCAATAATATCAAACTGCCACAGGGTGCTACTAGGAAGGTAAAGTGGACAGTACCTCCCAAGTCTGCCTACAGATACCAACGTGCTGGTTTCTGGGGTAGTGACAGCACTGGCGAGAGGAAGAGAGGACTTGGAGCATGCTGGGCTGACTGTCAAGACAGGGCTCAGGCATAGATGGGCAAGGCAGAAGCCCAAGCCGTGATAACACAGAGCCCGAGCAGTAGCAGAGATGGCTACAGTAAGGCCGTGGGAGACCTGGGACGGGACTCCTTAAATCTTGCAAATCTAAGATCAGAATTCTAGGGACGGAGGCCAAGCTAAAACTTCAAGGGAGGACGAATACTTAGCTCTGCTAAAGTGGAAGGAGTGCAGTCACTGAGGACTGGGCTGGGCTGTCAGTGGGGAAATCGCTTTTCAAATACACTGTATTGGGTCTTCTTTATTCTTTTCGGCAGTTCAGTCAAACGGATATGAGTATTATTTTTATTCCTATTTTAAACGTGTAGAATCAAGAAGATAAATTTGGGGATGTCCAAAGTTAATGTATTCATCCCATTTTGATGCCCAGGGTTCTTTCCAACATCTTCATCTCTGTGCCACTGGCCTAAACTAGATAATTTTATGAAGCTCCTCTGATGGTTATTGTAACAAAGTGGTGAAAACTATGGGTTCATTATCGAGGTGGAGAAAGTGGCCACAGTAGTTGCCGAGGGCAGGGAGAGGGAAGAAGAGATGTGATGTGGGGGCATTTTTGGGACTTTGAGTTGTCCTAAATGATATTGCAGAGTCAGATTATAGACTTTATATATCCTACCTTAACCTACTGAATGTACTGGGGAAGAGTGTGAACTACAGGGTAAACTATTATCTATGTGGTGCAGCCGTGCTCCGAAATGTGTTCACCAAGTGCAGTGGGTGTGCCACAATGATGAGGGAGGTTGTTGGTGTGGGAGGAGTGGAGTGGGGCTTGGGGGTATGTGGGAACCTCTTGTATTTTTTAATGTAACATTTTTTTGTGATGTATATATCTTCAAAAAAAATACAATTTGCAAAAACGATGGGGCGGGGGGGTGGGGAGTGGGGTATATGGGAACCTCTTATGTTTTTTATGTTTTTTTATGTTTTTTAATGTAATGTACTTTGTTATCTATTAACTTTAATATAAAAAAGTGTAAAAACAAATCACTTGGGCAACTCTGAGCCAGTTTCCTGTTAGGGATATGAACTATTTGGCACAGCTCTTGTCTCAAACATTCACTCAAAAATAAATGATATTCTGGGAAGTAGATTTGGCTCAACAGATAAAGCATCCGCCTACCACATAGGAAGTCCAGGGTTCAAACCCAGGGCCTCCTGACCCATGTGATGAGCTGGCCCATGTGCAGTGCTGATGCACATGGAGTGCCGTGCCATGAGGGGTGTCCCCCATGTAGGGGAGCCCCACGCGCAAGGAGCGCGCCCCACAAGGAGAGCCGCCCAGCACAAAAAAAGTGCAACCTGCCCAGGAGTGACACTGCACACATGGAGAGCTGATGCAGCAAGATGACGCAACAAAAAAGAGACACAGATTCCCGGTGCCACTGACAAGAATACAAGTGAACACAGAAGAACACACTGAGAATGGACACAGAGAGCAGACAACTGGGGGGAAGAGGGGAATGGAAGGGAGAGATAAAAAATAAATCTTTAAAAAAGATATTCTAAGAGAAAACAGGAATATCATTTATTTTTCCTTAGAAGGCTTTTAAAATTCTTCGATTCTGAAAACTATGTATTTGTATTAATTACCTTTATTAAAAATAAAATGTAAAGAATTTTTTAAAAAATTAACAATAAGTTTTAAAGTTTTAAAAACAAACATAGGCTCTGGAGCCAGGCTGCCTAGACTTTATCCCAGCTCCATCTCTTCTGCTGTGTGGCCTCGGGTAGTTCCCTGGACTCGCTGTGCTATAGTAAAAATGAGGATGATGATGATACTTCCTCATAGTATAGTAGTATTTAATGGGCTAGCTTAGAACAGTGCCTGGCTTTTAAGTGCACAATACACATTAGCTATTATGTTGTATCTAGGAATGAAGTTCTTCAGGCAAGATTTCAGATTTAACAGTTAACAGTCATCACTGCCTGTGCATGGGTGGGTTGGTGACAAGGTTAATCCTGGAGAATAAATAATGCAAATGTCATTCCTATTTACTTGGTCTTATAAATCCTAAAAAAGCAACATTTTCTCATTAATTGAATTCTGACCCATAAAATTAGTGAATTTTAGTGACAATTGCCAAATTTAGAAATTTGGGGTTGGAGTCCTTGGCTCAACCACCTCCTAACTTTGTGAGGTCAGGCAAGGTTTCCAATGTCTCTCACTCCCTTTCCTTATCTGTGAAAACTCCCAGTAATGGGGAAGACAGCCCACTGCACAGAATTATCTTGAAAATCACAAGAGATGATAGAGTAAAAGTAGTTTAAAGTGAAGCAGGAATCAGACTCGGCTTACCTGATAGAGCATACTCCTACCACATGGGAGGTGCAGGGTTCAAACCCAGGGCCTCCTGACCCGTGTGGAGCTGGCCCACATGCAGTGCTGATGTGTGCAAGGAGTACCGTGCCATGCAGGGGTGTCCCCCACATAGGGGAGCCCCACGCGCAAGGAGTGCGCCCCATAAGGAGAGCGGCCCTGCACGAAGAAAGTGTAGCCTGTCCAGGCGTGGCACCACACACACGGAGAGCTGATGCAGTAAGATGATGCAACAAAAAAAAGAGACAGTTTCCCAGTGCCACTGACAAAAATAGAAGCGAACACAGAAGAACACACTGAGAATGGACAGAGAGAGGAGACAACTTGGCAGGGGTGGGAGGTAGGAAGGGGAGAGAAATAAATAAAAAATAAAAAGAAAGTGAAACGATGCCACGTGTGGGATATCTTTATTCCTTGGACACGGACCCTGCTGAAAACAAGGAAATGTTAATTGTCTGGCTGGTAAGCAAGACGAAGCCATTCTGGAATATAACACTATATTCAGATGGTTCTCCCTAACCTTGTATGTTAATTTTGTAAGGTCGCCACGTGTGCCACAAAATACAGGCAAGTAGACATCGGTTCTAAGGACTCTCTAATCGCCTTCCTTCTGGGTCATGGATGTCTGCTCTTTACAGTAGCAGATTGTGAAGACTCTGCTTTTGTTTCTTATTTCCTCTTCACCCATGTAGGGGATTCAGACCCCACCACAGTGAATCCCTGCTATGATGGGAGCCACACATGTGACACAACAGCCCAGTGCCATCCGGGGACAGGTGTGGACTACACCTGTGAGTGCGCGCCTGGCTACCAGGGAGATGGACGGAGTTGTGTGGGTAAGAGCCGTATTCTCTGTGCTGCTTGTATGTGGTCCTTGTTTTTACATTGCTGATTCTAGTTTTTAAAAAAACATTATCTTTCTTCCTAATTATTCCCTCTAATCAATGGGTTCAGCAGTTATTAGTGTGAAAACAATTGTTTAAAAACTAAAGCATATTCTGGGTAGGTCTGAAAAGATAGTTTGGAGATTTGCATTTTGGGCTGGGACTGGTGAAAACAGAACATCTATTGCAATTCCTGGAATTTTTTGAGATGTTAAGTTTTGTATTTTGAGCCTGAATTAAACAGTTCTTAGATTTACTACAATGTAAATTTTCTGATTATCTTTAAACTTCAGACATTGAGTCTCTTTTGCCTGTTTTAGGCCAAAAAAGCAGTGGTAGAAATTATTTCGTAAAAGAAAACATTTTACATTGTGTTTTTTCCCTAAATGTTCAATATTTCTTAAGTGTTTAAAGAATTCTTAGAAAGTTAGCTTAAAAAGTGTTTTCCTGTGGCTTACACTTGAATGGTGTGAAGTAGGTTTTTATTGTTTATGATGATCTTGCAATATGCATCCCTATCTGGTCCAGGGAAATACATTTTTACTCCTGTTTTGTTTACCTGCTGTTTCCATCAGTCCCGCTAAACCTCATGCTGGTGAGAAAACACTGAGTGTTGAGACCTTCCACTTCTGCGACCCTAGATTTAAGCAGAAGTTTCTGTTTTCATTTCTTCTTAGATGTAAACGAATGTGCAACTGGCTTCCATCGCTGCGGCCCCAACTCCATATGTATCAACTTGCTGGGAAGCTATAGGTGTGAATGCCGGAGCGGTTATGAGTTTGCAGACGACAGGCACACTTGCATCTGTGAGTGCCAAAACCAATTCTCTTTTTGCTAAAATAGTGCTGAACCTTGTTCTTTTAATTCATTAATGTTTCTGTTTCTGCGGTACAGAAGCCCTGCTATATGGTATTTTTGAAAACACAATTTAAATGGAAATAACCCAAAGCTATGGCTCAGTTCATCCTTGTTTCGTTTTTGTTTTCTCCCCCTAAGTAGGTGTTTTGGTGGGTTTTTAAAAAAATAGTTATAAAAAATAAAAAACTTTAGATTATATAAGTGTTACATACAAAATATAGGGGATTTCCATAAGTCCCTCCCAATCCCTCCCACACTTTCCCACATAACCAACATCCTTCGTTAGCGTGGTGCATTTGTTACAATTGATGACCACATATTGGAGCGTTTCCACTAAGCATGCATTATAGTTCACATTATAGTTTACTCTCTATACCACACAATTTTGTAAGTTATGACAAAATATATAATGGCCTGTAGCTGTCATTGCAACATCATTCAGGACAATTCCAATGTCCCGAAAATGCTTTTGCTTTTTGAAGGATGTTCACCCTCAGTTGGGATTCTCGTGTGTCCTAATATTTGGCCCAGTCACATAACAAGATTATGAACCTCTCTAGTAAACATTCCCAGCTCTAAATAAAGGCCAAATCTTTCTCACATTAGAATGAAGTGGATTTTTAATTCGAAGGTGATTGCCCCACTTGACCAGGCAAGAAACTTCATCTGTAAGAGACACATTTTTCAGATGAAAATACTTTGGATACAGAAGAACTATAATTCCAAGTACACCCCACTGATGGAACTAGATGATGATAAAGAAAATATACTTCTTAATGCAGTGGGATGAAAAAATAGTAGTGATAGTAACTGTGTGTGTGTGTGTGCACGTGTGCACTAGGCAGCATTCCTCAGGGAAGTTATAAGCTTAACCAAGGACTATTTTGATGACTGATATACATGCATATTATTTTAACCATAAACCCAGACCAGCACTTTTCAAACTTTAATATGTATAAGAACCATCCAGGAAACTTGTTAAAATGCGGATTCTGATTTCCTGGGTCTGGGATGGGGCCTGAGAACTTGCATTTTTTGCAAGCCCCCATGAGTTCATTTTATAGATTATGAAAGAAAGTTGTTCAGAAGGTCAGTTCTGAAATTATGGTTGCTATAGCAAATGATCATATCAAAACAAACAAAAACTTCTTCCAAATATTTTCATTTTAAAATGTTAAAAATAGGCCACTTATTACATGTGCCTGCACAAACCATGTATTGAATCAAATTCCATCCATTATAGAGTTAGTTTCTGCTAAATACTTAGTGATACTGTAGTAGATCCCTGACATCTGAGGATTTAAAAAGAAAAAATAACAGACAATAAATCCTGTGCTTCCGAGTCACTAATTTGCCCCTCAGAAGTAGAAGGGCTGGTATGCAAGGCCAACTACGGGGGTATGAGATGGACTGGCATCTGTCGCTTGGCCACTGTCTGCTTATTACCTGGTATTCAGTAAGGTTCTCTAGAGGTCATTTTAATTTAATAATTATACCTCACTGCATTATTATTTTTTGGTAGTTCACAGACTCGAATATTCACAAAATGTATAGGAATATATTTCTTTAGAAAAGGCTGATGCTGTAGGTCCACAGACCATGCTGTGAGGAACACGGCTTCCCCCATTGCAGGCCTGGACTCTTAAACATATTTGCCTTCTTTTCTTTGCAGTGACCGCCCCACCTCCCAACCCCTGTGAGGATGGCAGTCACAACTGTGCTCCTGCTGGGCAGGCCTGGTGCCTTCACCACGGAGGCGCCACGTTCAGCTGCGCCTGCCGGCCCGGTTACACCGGGGACGGGCACCAGTGCACTGGTGAGTCCTGCAGGTCAGCCCCCGAGACTCGGGAAAGTCGCTTTGGGTGCCCATCCCCACAGAAGCAGGACTCCCCCAGAAAGGACCGCTCCCTGCCCTTGATTCAAACAGTCTTGGCATCACCAGAAGAGAAAAGCAAAAAGGTTGTCCCTCGAGTCAGAACGAAGGGCCAAGGACGGGTGGGCGAGCATTTTATGGAGACATTTCCTTGAGGGCTGGGAAGCCACTGCCTGCTTGTAAGCGTCTGTTCTTTGGAGCTGAGCGTAGATTGGAGGAACTTAGGAAAAGTCGTATATTCTACTGTTTTGAAGTCTCAGTCTTTCCTTCTCTATGGTTATGACTTAATTCAACCCTTTCGGTCATGCCCAATTTTTTTGTTCTGCTGGTTGAAGTGGTAGTTTAAGCAGGCTCTAAACACAGATACAATTCTTTCTCTTTTCCACCTCGCTCCTCTTTAGAAAAAAAGAGCGAGAACTCCACACATACAAAAGGATATTAATACAAACTTAATTACTCAAAAATTTTCTCCCAGAAATCTATTTTTAAGACTTCATACAGTATGTTATAAAAACCACTAAACCAGAATGCAGGATTAACTATTCAAATTTAACTTTGTCAGAATTAATAGAATGTGTGGCATTGTTATTTAATCTACACACAATTCCCTGGGTATAAATATAAATGCTCATAAAACTATAATTAATGGAACGTTAGTATTGGAATTATGCAGGAAAGCTACGTAAACCAGTAGAGGTTTTCCAAACTTGGTGGTGGCATGCAGTTGGTTGATACTCAATTTCATGCTGTCTGTTAGCTACATGCACAAAGTTATGGTAAGATGTGACACTGGGAATGTGAGAATGGTGGGAAAAGGGTTTGGAACGGAAAAGGATCTCTTTGGGGAATATAAACCTAAAAGGCAGCTTTCCCCACGCCCCCTTCTTTGAATTGCTCTTTCAATCTGCCACCATGCACACGGGCCCACTAAGCTCATCTGCTGAGAGCAGCCTTGTAACTCCTGGGAGCTACATAGTAGCTCTATAAGCATGGGCTCCCTGCCCTGCTCGCCAGATGTTTGACTCCTTCCCTTCCCCCATTCCTTTTTCCCTTTGGTTTCAGTGAGACTGGCTAAGTCGACAAGCAGGCTGAAGCCATATGTTAGTGATGGAACAAATGCATAATGGCAACACAGCCCTCCACTCCTTTCCGGAGTTAACAGGCTATTTGGTATTGTCTGAACCTTGCTCTTATGAAAGAGCGGTACAGAAACCATTGGTATAGTTTTCCTCAAAACACACAACCCAAATGTTGAAATAACCCAAAGCTGTGGCTCAGTTCACCCTGATTTTTTCCACTAAACAGATATTTTAGTGATGTTTTTGAAGGATGTCACCCTCGTTTGGATTCCTGTGTTCCTGGTATTTGGCCCAATCATGGAACAAAACCATGAATCTCTCTAATAAACATCTCTAGCTCTAGAGAGAGGTCAAGTCTTTCTTGTCCCACTTGAGCTGCCAAGGAGTGCCATCTGTGCTAGACATACCCTTTACAGCTGAGGAGTCCCTTTTACAGATATGGGAGTCAGGGCCAGGTGCACAGACTCCTCGGTTTAGCCCATGGAAGGACCAATGCTCTTTTTCACCCTTGTAGTGCTTGTCATTCAATTAATTTGCTCACTACCAGCACAAGCTCTAAGAAATGATAATGCATAGACAAAGAAAAATCTGGTCTACAGAATGACATGCTTAAGCATCTGGCTTTTCAGGTCAGCAGAGATGGTACTCTTCATATATTTAATTCCTTGGGTCTTTGGATTAAAGCAAAGAATTTGAAATTAATTTCTGCCTAGATGTGATGAATATTAATAATCAGAGTGTTAATTTTGGTTAGATGCTTCTTGCCCTAATCCTTTCTAAAATCATTCTTTCTCTCTTCTTCTAATTTCGTCTTGTCTTGCAGGACTATGGTTAACTTCTAGGGTCATATTAAGAACCTGAAAATGGCTACTTTCCCACGTTTAGAATCCTAGAGCATTGCCATTCTTTTTTTATTTTGATCCTTTTGCTGACTTCCGTCATTTTGAATTGCTTCTATTTTAATTCTTGTTCTCTACTTTGGGATTCTCTATAGAACCTACATACTTAAAAAATATGCCAAGCCCATCAATTGCTTTTCCTGCATAACAGATTACCCCATAACAACTTAAAACAACAGAGTCTGTGTGTCAGGGCTTTGGGAATGGCTTATGCTTCCTCTGCTTTAGGATCTCTTGCAAAGCTGCAGTCAAGGTGTCTGGCAGGTCTGGGGTTTTATCATAAAGCTCAGTAGGGGAAAATCCTTTCATGGTTATTGTCTGGATTCTGTTCCTCGAGGACTGTTGGATTGGAGATTTCAGTTCCTTGCTGGCTATTGGCAGAAGCTGGCCTTATTTCCTTACTATGAAGGCTTTCCTAAAATGGCAATTTGTTTCCTCAAAATCAGCAGGAGAGAGTCTGCTAGTAAGATGGATGTCACAATCTTTTTTAACTTTCGGAGTCCTGGAAGTGACAGCCCCTCAATGTTGCTGTATTCTATTGGTTAGAAGCAGATCATTCCAGGGGAGGGATTCCACAAGGCCATAAATACCAGGAGACAGGGATCACTGGGGTGCTTCTTCTAGGCTGCCTACCTGTGGCCCCAGTGATTCCTGTCTCTCCCATATGCAAAAGCATTCACTTCACAAGATCTGCAAGAGTCTCATCTCATTGTAGCATCAGCTCAAAGTCTAGAGCAGGGGTTCTTAACTTTTTTGTTCCATGGATCCCTTTGCCAGTCAGGTGAAACCATGCACCCCTTACTAAGTCCACACTCTATTATGTATTTAATAAATATATCACACCCACAGCAACACATCCCCACAAGAATAATGCTGTTTTGAATTTCATTTCAAGCTCCTAGACCCCTTGTTAAGAACCCCTGGTCTAGATTCTTATCTAAATCAGATCCAGGTATGGACAAAGCACCTCAGATATAGTTCTTTAAGTACAGCTTCATGAGATCATAATCTACAGAGTTGGGCAACTACAGAGGCAAGTTATCTCTTTCATCTACACCATGTTCAGTAGTGGGGCAGGCACAGGATAACAGCTAAAGACATACCTGCTCAAGAAAGGGTAGGAATGGGAGATACAAAGGCTCCATAGCAGTTCTAAAACCCAGCTGGGCAATGTTGAAAATTTCTTAGGTAGATTTCAAGGCCTTGAATTAATCCTCTGTGGCTCTTGGCTCACCCTCTAAGTTCTTGGTTCCATCTTCTAAGGCTTCCTTCCTTTTTTGTGAAAGGTAAGGCACATTTGCCCCTGAATATTTTCTCAGCCTGCTTCCTGCCAGTAGTTTAGATGTCCAATAACCTCTTTTATTTTCTACTTTCTCATCCCTCTCAGTCCATGCTGGCAATGTTTTACAAAACTATGTGGGTCTTCTGTAAATTTTGTTAGTGTTCACACCACCGCACAAAAGTCACACCCACTAATCTTTTTGCGATAAGTCCTTCTCTACCTCAGGCTCCTACTGAGATAGTTGAGAGACAAACACCATTAAGCTTCCTTGAGACCCTGTTGTTTGATTCAGAGGATCTGTGAGGTACACTCTTCATCTCTTCAAAGCAGGGGTTCTTAATAAGGGGTCCATGAGCTTGAATTGAAATTTTAAAAACATTATTCCTGTGGGGATGTGTTGGTGCGGGTGCGATATATTTATTAAATAATACACAATATAGTGTGGACTTAGTAAGGGGTCTGTGGTTTTCATCTGACTGGCAAAGGGGTCATAGAACAAAAAAGGTTAAGAACTCCTGCTTTAGAGGATCCTTTGTTTGGCTGGATATTCTGATCCTTGGAACTTTCTGAGGTTTAAACGAAATGCTGTAGGGAAGCAGATGGGCTCAAATGATAGGGCTTCCACTTACCATATGGGAGGATCCAGCTTCAATTCCTAGGGCCTCCAGGTAAAAAAGAAAAAGAGAAAGCATGCCTGTGGGTGAGCCCAGTGCTGGCATGGCAAGCCGAGTGCCCACACGGTGAGCCGAGTGCCCGCACAGTGAGTCAAGTGCCCACACGGTGAGCCAGTGCCTGCATGGTGATCCAAGTGCCCACGTGCGTGCCCGCATGGCGAGCCAAGTGCCCATGCAGCAAGCCAGTGCCCACGCATGTGAGTCATGCAGCAAGATGATAATGCAACAAAAGAGAGGCGAAAGGGAGTATCAAGGTGAAGTGCAGCAAAAACCAGGAACTGAGGTGGCGCAGGGGACAGGGAACCCACATCAGAGCTCACCAGGATCAAATCCCAGTGAATCCTGGAGGAGAAAAATGAGAAGACAAAAAAAAGAAGATCACACAGAGAATGGACACAGACAGCAAAAACAGCAGGGCAGGGAGGGGGAGGGGGAAAATGTTGTAGCTACACCTTGGCTATCTTTATACCATGTTTAAAAATTTTTAAATCAGATATTATTATAGGCCTGGCTTTTTTGGCAATGCACAGCAGCCAGGTCTTAATTTTGGCATCATTTCTATTTGGAGAAACTGAAAATTCTCAAAATCATCAAGTCATCTTTCCCTTTTGTTTTATAGTCCTTCACTCAATTTCCGTCCCTCTCAAATTTTACTATGAGCAGCAAGAAGAAACTAGGCAGCATCTTCAACACTTTGCTTGGAGATTTCTTAGCTAGATAAATAAATTCATCAGGTATATCTTCTGCTTTCCACAAATTGCAGGAGCCCGTGTTTCTAAGCTTTCTGCTACTGCATAACAAAGATCCTCCTTCCAGTTTCTAATATCATGTTCCTCACTTATTTTTTTTATTAGAGAAATTGTGAGTTTAAAAAACAATCATGCACACCATATAGAATTCACATACATCACCCTACTACCAGCACCTTACATTGTCGTGATACATTTATTACAAATGATGAAAGAACATCATCATAATATTACTGCTACCTATAGTCCATAGATTATAATTAGTCTATTTTTCCCACAAACCATCCTATTATTAACACTATGTATTAGTGCTGAAAAAATGGAACACTTCACAAATTTGCATGTCAGGAACCATGCTAATCTTCTCTGTATCATTCCAATTTTAGTATGTGTGCTGTCAAAGCAAGCACTGCTCACTTATTTTTTTTTTTTATCCCCTCTTGTGGCTTGCTTGCTGTCTGCTCTTTGTGTCCATTTACTGTGTGTTGCTCTGTGTGTCTGTATTTATTTTTTATTTATGCGCCCCCCCCCCCCCCATGCAGCTTGCTTGTTGTCTGCTCTCTGTGTCCATTCACTGCGTACTCTTCTATGTTTTCACTTGTCTCCCTTTTTTGTTGCGGCCAGCGGCTCTCCACAGCGTGCAGACGAGCCTGCCTTCACAAGGAGGCCCTGGGATGCGAACCCAGGGCCTCCCATATGGTAGGTGGGAGCCCAACTGATTGAGCCACAGCCGCTTCCCTGCTCACATATTTCTGAGCCTTCACTGACAGCATTATCAACATTCAGATTTCTACTAACTGTTCAAAGCAGTTTTCACTTTTGTGCTCCTCAAATCTTTCCAGCCTCAGCCCATTGCCTTTGCCTAGTTCCAAAACTACTCCCATATTCACCCCACTTTCAATACTAAAGTCTGTATTATCTCTTACTACCTAACAAATGACCTCAAAACTTTGTGGCTTTAAACAATAAACAGAAAAATAAAAATTGAAAAATTAGTAAATTTTTAAAAACCAACAGTATACATTTGTTATTTCACAGTTTCTGTGGGTCAGGAATCTGGGCATGACTCGACTGGGTCCTTTGCTTCAGGGTCTCTTAGAAAGCTGTAAGCAAGGGAGCAGCCAGGGCTGGGCTGTCATCTCTAGGCTCTGCTGGGGGTGGATGTGGTTCTACGCTCATCACATGGGTGTTGACAGGACTCCGGTCTTTGAGGACTTTTGGACTGAGGGCCTCAGATCCTTGCTGGCTGTTGCCTGGAGGCTAGCTACAGTTTCTTGCCATGTAAGCTTCTCCAACATGGCAGCTTACTTCGTCAAAGCTGGCAAGAAGAGAGTCTGCTAGCAAGATGGGAGCCATAATTACAGAAATATCATCCCATCAATGTTGATTTATTCTATTGATTAAAAGCAAGTTTCTTGAGGGAAAGGGATTTCATAAGATTTGAATACTGGGAGGTGGGGATCATTGAGGGCATCCTGCCACATCTAGTTCCAGTGGGTTTGCTGTCCAAGCTTCCAGACTGTGGGCTAGGAGAGAATGAATAGTTTTTCTAAAGTCCCATGTGTTCATCCAGCTGGTCTAACCATGAAGGTGACCTCCCGAATAAATAAATATATAAATATAAATACATGATCTTCACAGTATGTAAATATAGATATGGATATAAATATATCTATGATCTGCCCAGTATGCATGTGTCCAGTGACCAAAGGATATTTGATGGAGGCTCCACTTTAAGGAAAGTGTACATTCTTGAACCATCCTTTTTTTTTTTTTACTCCATCAAACTAATGAAATGAGGGTGTGTGGGTTTTCCTCCAGCCAAGGTTTGTTAAAAACAAGGCTCCCTGAAGAGGCTGCCCTTTGAGTTCTCAGCCTTGTCGGGGTCACTAGCCAGAGGCTTCTATCCAACTAGAGTTAAATCTTGTCCAGCTTCTCTCAATCTGGATAATTTCTCAGTTATGTTAGTAACAGTTTTCTTTGCTTTATAGAGCTTGGTGGTTTTGTTGGGGGCATAATCAGATTGTCTTGAAGAGGGATATTCCTAAGGAGGAGCCAGTCAGTGAACTGAGGAAACTGGGCTACAGGTGGCCCATTATCCAGAACCGTCATTGCTCAGGAGGAGAATAAGGGAGGTGCTTAAATTACTGCCTCTCAGGCTTTCCAACACAGTTTAGTAGATGATTGGGTGGGACTGAGCTTTCAGTGTCTGAATGGTAAGCAGGCTCTACTGTGCCTTGAACGTTGCTCTCTTGACTTCAGTGCTCTAACAGTCCCTAAAGACCACTAACGGGTTGTTAAGCCTAAGTGGCTGCTTCCTTCCCCCACTAGTAAAGAACGCTTCTGCCTTGCCTAGGGCATGGAAGTCTTTACATATTTTCTCTCCTGACACCTGATATCCCGTGAAATAGAGAAGAGTTCTCCTTCTTTATATAAACCCCTGACTCCGGCAAACCCTTCCGTGTTTGCCTTCCTGGGGAGAGGCCACAGCCGGCGCTGAGTGCAGGCCCTGCAGAGGCTGACTGGGCTCTAGCTTTTCTGTAAAGGTGTGAGCCCCACCCCCGGGGGCCGTGTTCAGGACTTCGAGGCAGGGAACCTTAACCTTCCCCAGCTTCTGGTAGGCAAGGAGTTCTGCCTTGTGCTGCCTTCAGCCCCCTGAGGTCTGTCCCCTCACTCGACCCTTGTCACAGTCACCGTCTCACCAGGACGTCACACCGACGGCAGCAGCACCTGTGGGGAGGAAGGCAGGGCTGCAGCCTGTGCCACAGGCTTTAGGAGCAGGAGTGATCTGCTAGCTCTGGGAAGTCCCCTCTTCCCTTAGCTCAAAAATAACCAGAAGAAGTGCTTTATGAGTTTCCAAAGATTGGCTCAGTGCCTCAGGAATTCCTGCTTCCTGTCATTGCCTGGGGTTCCTGTTACTATTAGAAGTATTCTGCATATGTGTTACGAATAGTTTTAATTTCCTGCATTTGGCTGGATGTCAGCTTTGGTTTCGTAGCCAGTTTTACAGACTTTTCCAAGCCCAAGGAACTGTACAGTCACCAGCTTTGCCAAATCACACATTTGAATTGTCTTTTGAAGAGACGGCCAACCTCAAGGTTGTGATAACGTAAGTGTGATACGTTAAGTGTGATAACGTAAAATCCACATTGACAAGCATAGAAATATGGGGTTTTGTTGTTATTGGTTTTCTTTGGTTTATATTGTATCTGCAGATCTTACCGGGAAATCTTTGTTTCTAACCTTGCAGACAAAATTCATCATTCTACTTTCTTACTTTTGTAGGTGAAAAAGAAGGTAACCAAGGAGGCCAATTGATTACCTAGGCAGAGTGTCTCTGATTGGTATTAAACTTGATTATGTCGAGCATTCAGGAATTTTCTCAGCTCAGAGGAATTGATTTATGCTAAATAATCTCCCCAGAGACTCCGAGGATAAGCAAGATGCTGATTTATTCATTACAATGTATAGATTCTTCTCCAGTCTGCATTGAACGTTCAGAGAATCTGTTTACCGGTATCTGGGAAATCACCTTCGTCATGAGAAGGTGGCTCAGTGAAAGTGTGGTCAGAGAGGGTGTGGGGATAACCATAGAGAAGATTTCATCTGATATGGGAGGCTGGTGAGGAGCCACCCCTGTTCCCAGCAGGTCACACCAAATTCAGTGCTGTGAGACTCTTGCTTCCTGGATCCTGTGTACCTCTGCATGGACTATACCAAACTGATATAATTCACTTGTTTTAGGGCTCTCATTTTTTCTATTTCACATTGCTCATCCCAGGCCATCAATTTTTCTGTTGATGCATTTTTTAAAATTTTTGGACATTATTGCAAATGTGACAACTGCTTTTTTCATTTCCACTCAAGCCTAGATCAGACCTACACCCCTTGTTTTTCCTCCTTTTACTCTGTATGACTTTCTCTTAAGGTAGCTTATTACATGACTGGGCATTGATTTTAACAGTTCAACTCTCAGAATTTTGGGCAATGCCTTTCTATTACTGGCATGTGCTAATTTCAGTAAATAAAAGGAGTATTACTTTGGCTTTTATTTGAAGATTCAGGAATTTTCTGTTTCAGGGATATTATGAAAGTGAATCTTCATAGTTCCATGTGCAGAATGTAGAGACCTGAGTTGTTTATACTGATACGCCTGACAAATTTAGATTTTCTTTTTTATGTGTGGTTTTAAAACCTGGACCATATTTTTCTTTTACTTTTTTCTTCTGAAAGTGGAAGGTAAAGAAAATTTCTGGTTAATTGGGGGTTCTAGATAATAGGAGTCTGATTACACAAGACTGAATGTGCTTCTAAATTAGTTGATAAAGTGCTTGGGAGTCTTATCTGGGTCCTTTGCATCTGTAAATGAGTGCTGTAGGGAGATGGTGCCAACAATGAAAGGAAAAAAACTATTGTTACATATATTTATCTTTAGTGTAACTGAAAGGAAATTAATGATTTATAGTCTAAAGGTTAGTTCAGAGGCTATAACTTCCTGGAATTCACTGTAGATAAAAGATGCCTTAAAAACATACTGCAGGATGTTTGTTTTATTTTTCTGCTAGTGACCAACACGTTTGATTTCTACACTGACTTCTTAATCTTTTGGGGTAACTCACATGTTCCTCAGCTTTGTTCTGCTACACTGGCCTTTAAGTGTCAACATTTTTTGTTAATGCCTAAAGATTTTCTAAGCCCATTTCAGGCAGGACCTCTGCAGTTGATAACTCATCGTTGTTCCAAGTGTTGTAATACCATGTAGTAGCACAAATGATGGTCAGGAGTCATCCAGTTCCTTCCTTCCTTCTTTCCCTCTCTCTTCTATCTCTGTCTCTGTTCCTGGTCTCTGCAGATGTTGATGAATGCTCAGAAAACAGATGTCATCCTGCTGCTACCTGCTACAATACCCTTGGTTCCTTCTCCTGCCGCTGCCAACCTGGATTTCACGGGGATGGACTTCAGTGCATACCTGGTAAGGTCCCAGCTCCTTCAGTGATTCTTTGTTACAGCACTTAAGTCCACTCTCAATTTATACAGGTCTGAGGCCTTATTTGGCAGATTATCCAGGCTCTGGAATTTTTTTCCCAGGTACCTCCTGCTGCCTCATGTACTGATAGTTCACTGGAGACCCAGGGTAGGACCTGTCCATCATCCTACCAAGTAGCAGCACTATTTAACTGCCCTAGGCATCTGCTTTGCCCTGATGAATACAAGTTAGATGAAGCCTTGATGTGAAGCTTATGAAACAGAAGCCATATCAATAGTGAGCTGGGAGTAAGTCCCATGGTGACCGCTGTAGGGGAGCTTAGCCAGACCACTGTAGTCTAGTGACTACCACTGACCTGGAGCTTCTCAGACTTAAACCCTGGACTGCAGGGGATGAATGGGGTTTTAATTATTTTCTCCAAAATCTTTTGAGAAGTTTGGATGGAAGCTATGGGTTGCTGCTGATTTTACCCAGACAGTAGTAGAACCCTTTGGGCTGATGGACAAACTACCTTACTATTTATAGACTGCTAGGGACTTACAGGGTAAACTGTGAGAATTGGAGAGAAACTGGATAGTAACAGAGCTAAAATAAGAATCCAGGCTCTAAAATCCCAGTGCATTGCAATTTTTCCCATGCTATGGTGTTTTCCAGTTATAGGGGAGAAAATGTCTCAGCCCAGGAGACTTTGAGGTTGGATGGTGAAAGTGGATGGGTTGCAATGCCTTTTATTTCTTCTTTGTGTCTACCTCTGCCCTGGTCCCAGAAGACTCAGGACTGAAGCCCTGTGTACACCAGCAGCGTTATGCCCAGGCACAAGCTGCCTATCCTGGGTCCCATCCCCAAATCCCCCAGTGTGATGAGCAGGGCAACTTCCTGCCACTGCAGTGTCATGGGAGCACAGGCTTCTGCTGGTGCGTGGACCCTGATGGTCATGAAGTTCCTGGCACCCGGACTCCTCCCGGCTCCACCCCGCCTCACTGTGGACCACCAGGTGAGCCAACTAGGAGAGAAATCTTGTACCGGCTTAGGCTGTGGGTTCAAGAAGCAGAATGGCACTGATGATGTGAAGATTATGCCCCTACCCAGACCATGTGGACTCAGAGCCATTGACCATCCTTTCATGGTCTGTTTCCTCCTGGGAGCATTTTCATGACATGTGCATACTCTATGTTACATTCATATTATGGAGATGTATACACACACACACACACATCTGATCTTGTTACACTTTGAACTCCAGCTTCTTAGACCCTTGTCTAGTACAGGACTGGAAGTTGAGATGGAACGTGTAGGGCCAGCTGAGGTGCCTGCCCTGCAACTGTTATAGTAGCTTAGAGAGAGCCAGAGGATCTTGCCAGACCAGACTTTTGCCCAGAAGGAAAACTACCTTCTTCTGTAACTTTATCGCACTTGCTCTGCATTCTGAATTGAAGAACAATCTGAAGGCTGTGTTTCTATCACAGGAAAAATATGTTTGCCACTTGTGGTTGGATACAGTTTATTGTTCTAGCCTTATAACCCCAATCCTCTCTGGCCCAGCTCAGCACAACTTTGGCCCCAGCCACTTTCAGAAGAGGCACAGGGATCTGTTTTGTTAGCCCACATGATCTGAGATGATGATGGTCACTGTTATTATCTGAGTACTAGTGCCTGGTTATCAAATGTTTGCCGTATATGCCAACAACAGGTTGCCAAGTCAGTTTTTGCTCCTTACTGTCTGTATTTGAATTGTTCAGAGGTGGGAAGAACTTTCATTAAATACAGAAGTTTATTATGAAGAATGTAGGGTTGGTTTGATACCGTTTTACCCAAAATGATTCCTATATCCATTAGGTTGCTACTCAAAGATCCACTTTTACTCTTGAGAATTGTCCCATAAGCATTGGTCTTTGTTTTAACATATAAAAATTAAAGGGGCTGCTGAAGTATCAAAAATTATAGTCCTTTCAATAATGTTAATCCTTGTGGGCAGGACTTTAGTAACTCTAACATCCTTATAGGTACAAATTGGTAATGCTTGATGTAGATATATTTGTTCTTGTTTCCACAATGACACTCCTAGTTCTTCTCTCTATCCATTTTTTTGGGAAACTTTCCTGCAGGTAGAAAAAAGTATAGAAAAATCCTTTTTTGCTTATGCCTTCTCTTCTGAAAAGTTTTGGTTTTAACTCCAGCTGGGATTTGAAGAAATCAGATGGTTGGAGAGTGCCTTAAGGGAAGAGTTCAGAATTCTAAAAAATTTTCAAGGCAAGTGTATGTTAAGGACAGTGGTTCAGGAGGGAGCCAATAGACTTGTAAGTTAATGACTAAAATAAGGACACATTCCTCTCTGCAAACTTTTCCCCATGGACCCACACTTCTCTCTTGGCACTGGATTGGCTTTGGCTGCCATTTCTGATTAGGCTCATCTGCATAACTGGGTGAGTTTGAAGGGTGTGGGAACACATTGTGCCCAAGATATTTAAAATATTTAAACCCCTACCAACTGAAAACAGAAGAGGAATAAATCTGTGGTGGATTAGGAACGAAGTAGTTCCCAATAGTGCAAATGAGAGGGATGCACACATGTAAGATTTGAAACACCCGTTTCCCAGGAGTTGACTTTGTTGTGTGTCTGCATTCCAAATAAAGACATCTGCCTAGTGGGGTGATCCCTTGAAGCTCTCAATTTGGAGTGTGAGGTCAGGACAGTGTTGGGAATCCCACCTTACAGTAGATGATCAGCATTTGAGGAAATGACATCTTCTCTGAGTTCCCTGTGATACACCTGGCTGAGAAAGTCAGGATCCTACTCACCATATGATCTTAAAAAGAACTTTGCTTTCCATGGGTCGTGAGGGATGGTGGCTTTCTCCAAACCAGATGAGTCTTAGAGTTGAGCTAGGTGGCTTTGACCTCTGAGGAATTTATTTACCATCTTCCTAGTTTCCCATAGGAATTATAGGTGCTGGAGCCCAATAGTAATGTTTCCAACTTTGTTAGTTGAAGTGGAAGGTTGTGAGCAAAAAGCAACATGAAATGAGTACGTGTTTTAAAAGGACTCTTCTGGGCTTTTGGTTGACCTCATACTGGGCAGTGGCAGGGAGGAGGGTGGAAGCAGGAAAACCAGTGAGGAGGCTATTGCAGTGTTCATCGTTTGTGTTGCATAGTCCCATGTTTTTAAAAAGTTTTTGTTCTAGTAACATATACAACCAAAACTTTCCCCTTTTAACCAATTCAAGCCTATAATTCAGTGCCACTTACTACATTCATAGTATTGTGCTGCCATCACCACCATCCATTACCAAAACTTTATGATCAACTCAAATAGAAACTCTGCACAACTTAAGTATTAACAACTGATTTCCTGCCCTCATCCTATCCCCCTGGTCATCTATATTCTAGATTCTGACTCAAAGTTTGCTTATTATTTCATATCAATGAGGTCATACAATATTTGTCCTTTTGAGTCTGGCTTATTTCAATCATCATGTCTTTAAGGTTCATCCATGCTGTCACATGTATCAGAACTTCATTTTTACAACAAAATAATATTCCGTTGTATGTAAATATCACATTCTATTTATCCATTCCTCAGTTGATGGACATTTTAGTTGCTTCTACTTTTTTGGCAGTTGTGACTAATGCTGCTATGAACATCAGTGTGCAAATACCTGTCTGAGTCCCTGTTTCAAATCTTTTGGGTATATATCTAGAAGTGGAATTGCCAGGTTGTATGGTAATTCTATATTAGCTTTCTGTGGAATCAGCAAACTGTCTTCCACAGTAGCAGCATCATTGTATGTTCCTATCAGCAATCAAAGACTGTTTCTATCCTCCCCTACTTGTAATTTTCCTTTTTTTTTTTTTTAATAATAGCCATTCTAGTGGGTGCGAGGTATCTCGTTGTAGTTTTGATTTGAATTTTCCTAATAGTGAGGGATGTTGAGCACCTTTTCATGTGCTTTTTGGCCCACTTTGAAATGGGTTGTTTTTCTTTTTATTGTTGAGTTATAGGATTTCTGTATATATCTGGGATATTAAAGCTTTATTGGATATGTGTTTATAAAATACTTTCTCCCATTGTGTATGTTGTCTTTTTACTTTGATGTTGAAGTCCTTCAAAGTCCAAAATTTTTAAATTTTCATAAGGTCCTGATTATCTGTTTTCTCTTTTGTTGTTTGTGCTTTGAGTAGAAAATCTGAAAAACCAGTGCCTAACACGAGGTCCTGAAAAATGCTTCCCTATGTTTTCTTTTAGGAGTTTTATAGGTCTGATTCTTATATTTAGGTCTATGATCCATTCTGACTTGATTTTTGAATAAGGTGTGAGGTAGGGAACCACACCTTCATTCTTTTGCACACGGACATCCAGTTTTCCCAGCACCATTTGTTGAAGAGACTCTTTCTGCATTGAGGAGGCTTGGCATCCTTGTCAAAAAACCAGTTAGTTATAAATGTGAAGATTGATTTCTAACTCTGAGTTCAAGGCCACTGATCTATCTTATATGTCAGTCTTTGTGCCAGTACTGGGTTATTTTGATTATTGGGACATTGTAGTAAGTTTTAAGAATAAGAAGTGCAAGTTCTCCAACTTGTGTGTGTGTGTGTATTTGGGTTTACAGGATGTTTTTGGCTTTTTGGGGCCCCTTAGCTTTCCATATAAATTTGATGATTGGCTTTTCCATTTCTGCAAAGGACGTTGCTAGAATTTTGACTGGGATTGGGCTGAATCTGTAAATTGCTTGGGGTAGCATTGACATCTTAACAATATAGGCTTGCAATTCATGAACATGGAATATCCTTCATTTGTTTAGGTATTCTTTGGTTACTTTTAGGAATGTCTTATAGTTTTCTGAGTACAAGTCACAAGTCCTGTACCTCCTTGGTTAGGTTTATTCCTGGATATTTCATTATTGTAGTTGCTATTTTTTTAATGGATTTTTTTAATTGATTTTCTTATTGTTCATTACTAGTATATAGAAACACCACTGTTTTTTGGGTGTTGATCGTGAACACCACCATTTGCTGAATTAATTCATTAGTTCCAGTAGCTTTGTTGTACATATTTCAGGATTTTCTGTATGTAGGATCATGTCATCTCTAATTAGGGTAAGTTTTACTTCTTCCTTTCCAATTTGGATGCTTTTATTTCTTTCTCTTGCCTAATTGCTATAACTAGAACGTCCAGTGCAATGTTGATTTTACAGGGAAAGCTGTCAGTTTTTCCACCATTTAGTACGACGGTAGCTGTGGGTTTGTCCTATATGTCCTTTATCATGTTGAAGAAGTTTCCTTCTATTCCTAGTGTTCTAAGTGTTTTTATCAAGAAGAGGTCCTAGATTTTGTCAAACACCTTTTCATTTCAATAGGGATGTTCATGTGCTTTTCCTTCCTTTGTTCTATTATTTGATTTTTTTATTTTGAATCACTCTTGCATACCTGGGATGAATCCCACTTGATCATGACGTACATTCTTTTGATGTGCTGTTAAATTAGGTATGTGAGTATTTTGTTGAGGATTTTTGCATCTATATTCATAAGGGATATTGGTCTGTATTTTTCTTTTCCTCTTTTTTGCGCTGGGCGGCTCTCCTTATGGGACGCACTTCTTGCGCATGGGGCTCCCCTACACGGGGGACACCTCTGCGTGGCACAGCACTCCTTGTGCGCATCAGCACTGCGCGAGGGCCAGCTCCACACAGGTCAAGGAGGCCCGGGGTTTGAACCCTGGACCTCCCATGTGGTAGGCAGATGCTCTATCTGTTGAGCCAAGTCGGCTTCCCATGTATTTTTCTTTTCTTGATGTATCTTTATCTGAATTTGGTAAGTTGGCCTCATAGAATAAGTTAAGGAGTGTTCCTTACTCTTTAATTTTTTTGAAGACTTTGAGCAGGATAGGTATTACTTCTTGGAATGTTTGGTAAAATTCACTTGTGAAGCCATCTGGTCCTGGGCTTTACTTTGTTAGGACGTTTTTGATGATCAATTCAATCTCTTTACTACATATTGGTTTGTTGAGATCTTCTATTTCTTTTTGAGACAGTGTAGGTATTTTGTGTGTTTCCAGGAATTTGTTGATTTCACCTAGGTTATTCAGTTTGTTGGTGTACAGTTGTTCATGTATCATCTTATAGTCCTTTTTATTTCCAGGGAGTCAGTAGTAATGACCCACTCCCCTTTCATTTCTGATTTTAATTATATGTGTTCTCTATCTTTTTTGCCTTTGTCATTCTGGCAAAAGGTTTGTCAATTGTTTTATCTTTCATTTTGGTGTATTTTCCCGCAATCCACCCTATTAGTAGTAGTAGTAGTAGTAGTAGTGTAGCATTTATACATGAACATACATAAACAATAAGTGTGTATTAAAAGTTGTGAACTTACAAAGCAAACAAGCATAACATCATACAGGGGTCTCAGACATCAGCCTACCACCAACACCTTGCATTGCTATAAGACATTTTTTACAAATTATGAAAGAATATTGTCAAAATCTTACTACTAACTATAGCCCTTACCTTACATTTAGTGTATTTTCCCCCAACCCACCCTTTTATTATTTTTTCAATATATTTTTATGACAGAAGTTGTAAATTTACAAAACAAACATGCACATGTGCAGAATTCCATACAGCACCCTTCTATCAACACCACACCGTGGTGGAACATTAGTTAGAGATTATGAGATAATGTTATCAGACTATTACCAGGTCCATAGCGAACATTTGGCACACTTTTTCCATACTCCCCCATTATCAACACAGAACACCTTTGGCATAGATGCATGGATTTTACATTATTACTGTTAACGACAGTCTATAGGTCACTCTGCTTGTATTTTTCCCATGCTTCTCCGCATTCCCACCATGCTGTAATAGTTATGTATTTCTGCTCTAACTCACAAAGGACACTCTTGCATCTGTACTGTCAACCACAATTCTCATCCACCTCTGGATTTACTGTGTTATTCAGTCCCTGCATTATTCTCTAGCTTTCTTTTAATGGGCAGTTACATCCATTTTCAGCCACATTCCCATTTATAAACCAGCTATTACTCACTATAATGTGTCACTATCAACTCTCTACATTTCCATACTTTTACAAGAAAATTAATTAAAACATCTACACACATTAAACATCAGTAGTCCATCTCAGTCCTCCTCTTATCTCCTTTAATAATCCTCCACCTGGGAAGCGGACGTGGCCCAGTGGTTAGGGCATCCATCTACCACATGGGAGCCACGGTTCAAACCCCGGGCCTCCTTGACCCGTGTGGAGCTGGCCCATGTGCAGTGCTGATGCACACAAGGAGTGCCCTGCCATGCAGGGGTGTCCCCTGCACAGGGGAGCCCCACGCACAAGGAATACGTCCTGAAAGGAGAGCTGCCCAGCGCAAAAGAAAGTGCAGTCTGCCCAGGAATGGCACCACACATACATGGAGAGCTAACACCATAAGATGCCGCAACAAAAAGAAACACAGATTCCTATGTGGCTAACAACAACAGAAGCGGGCAAAGAAAAATATGCAGCAAATAGACACAGAGAACAGACAGCTGGGGCTGGGGGGTGGGGGGGAAGGGGAGAGAAACAAATAAAATAAATCTTAAAAAAAAAAAAGAATCCTCCACCTACCACCAGGTCTTCAAGATATTTTCCTACATTTTCTTCTAGAAGCTTTATGGTTCTTGCTTTTATATTTAGGTTTTTGATCCATTTTGAGTTAATTTTTGTATAAGGTATGAGGTAAGGGTCTTCTTTCCTTCTTTTGGCTATGGATATCCAGTTCTCTCAGCACCATTCATTGAATGGACTGTTCTGCCCGAGCTGGGTAGGTTTGACAGCCTTGTCAAAAATGACTTGACCCTAGATGTGATGGTCTGTTTCTGAACCATCAGTTCAGTTCCATTGGTCTATGTGTCTATCTTTATGCCAATACCATGCTGTTTTTACTACTATAGCTGGGATATGATTTAAAGTCCAGAAGTGTTAATCCTCTGACTTCACTTTTCCTTTTTGAAATGTTTCTGGCTATTCAGGACCCCTTACCTTTCCAAATAAATTTGATAATCATGTTTTCCATTTATTTAAAAAATGCTGGTGGAACTTTTATCAGGATTTCATTTAATCTGTATATCAATTTGAGTAGAATTGACATCTTTTTTATTTTTAAAGATTTATTTATTTTTCCCCCTTCCCCTCCTCCACCCTCCTGTTGTGCTGTCTGTGTTGTCTTCTCTTCTCATTTTTTCTCCTCTAGGATTCACTGGGATTTGATCCTGGAGCCCTCTGATGGGGAGAGACATCCCCTGTCAATTGTGCCACCTCAGTTCCTGGTTTCTGCTGTGCTTTACCTTGACTCTATCCTTGTCTCTCTTTTGATGCATCATCATTTTGCTGTGTGACTCACTTGCACTGGCTCACCACACGGGCACTCGTGCGGACACTGACTCACCATGTGGGCACTTGAATGGGCATTGGCTTGCCATACAGGCATGCTTTCTCCTCTTCTTTTTCTCCAGGAGGCCCCAGGGATCGAACCCAAGTCCTCCCATATGGTAAGCAGAAGTGCTATCACTTGAGCCACATCTGCTTCCCAGAATTGACATTTTAATGATATTTAGTCTTCCAATCTGTGAGCATGGAATGTTCTTCTAATTATTTAGGTCTTTTTAAAATTTCTTTTAACAAGGAGTTGTAGTTTTCTGAATACAAGTGCTTTACATTGTTGGTTAAGTTTATTCCTAAATATTTGGTTTTTATCTCTCTTATTTTATTTCCACCACCCTTTTGATACCTTTAGTTACTTTTACTGATATAATCTTCATTTCTAGACTCTCTTCCAAGCCGCTCTATCCTGTCTTTTCTTTTCAAACTGTAGCACACCCTTTAGCATTTCCTGCAAAGCTGGTCTCTTGGTTACAAACTCTCAATTTGTTTACATGTGAATATTCTAAACTCAACCTCATTTTTGAAAGACAGTCTTGCCAGATATAAAATTCTTGGCTGGAAGTTTTTCTCTTGCAGTATCTTAAATATATCATACCACTGTCTTCTTGCCTCCATGGTTTCTGATGAGAAATTGGCACTTAATCTTATTGGGTATCTCTTACAAGCAATCTTGCATTACTTTTCTCTTGCTGCTCTCAGAATTCTCTTTGTCTTTGACATTTTACATTCTGATTAATATATATCTAGGAGTTGGTCTATTCAGATTTATTCAGATAGGAGTACATTGCGCTTCTTGGACATGGATATCCATGCTCTTCAATAGGGTTGGGAAATTTTCTACCATTATTTCTTCAAATATTACTTCTGCCCCTTTTTCCTTCCCTTTTCCTTCTGGGACATCCATGGCACATATGTTTTCATGCCTCTTGCTATTATTTAGTTCCCTGGGACCCTGTTCATTTTTTTTTCATTCTTTTCTTCATCTATTCTTTTGAATGTTTGCTTTCAGAAGACATTTCTTCAAGCTCAGCAATCCTTTCTTCTGCCTTCTCAAATCTGCTGGTATATGATTCCAGTGTATTTTTAATTACATTTATTGGGTCTTTCATTCCCATAAGATCTGCTATTTTTCTATGTATGCTTTCAAATTCTTCCTTGTACTCATCCAATGTCTTTTTTTTTTTTTAAGATTTTTTAAAAAATTTATTTCTCTCCCCTTCCCCCTGACTCTCATTGTCTGCTCTCTGTGTCCAATCATTGTGTGTTCTTCGGTGTCTACTTACATTCTTGTCAGTGGCACTGGGAATCTGTGTCTCTCTTTGTTGAGTCATCTTGCTGCGTCAGCTCTCCATGTGCACGGTGCCACTCCTGGGCAGGCTGTGCTTTTTTTGCCAGGGCAGCTCTCCTTGCGGGGTGCACTCCTTGCATGTGGGGCTCCCCTATGCAGGGGACACCCCTGCATAGCATGGCACTCCTTGCACGTATCAGCACTGTGTGTGGACCAGCTCACCACATGGGTCAGGAGGTCCTGGGTTTGAACCCTGGACCTCCTATATGGTGGGTGGACACTCTATCAGTTAAGCCAAATCCTCTTCCCCCAATGTCTTCTTAATATCCTTAATCTCTTTAGCCATCTCACTGAATTTATTAATGAAATTTGTTTGAACATTTATGATAGGTATCTCGACTCCTTTATGTTATCTGGATGCTTATCTTGTTCCTTTAACTGGGCCATATCTTCCTGTTTCTTGGTGTGGATTTTAATTTTTTGTTGGTGTCTTGGCATCTGGCTTACTAGAGTATTCTGGGTGCAAGTTTTTTTCTTTAGTTTAGGACTTACTGCTCTTTGTCCCTTGTTGGTTGTGTAGTAGGAGCCTAGGATGTCATAGTTGCTGTAAGCTGTGGAGGCTCAAGCTGCTCACATTGCCCCAGGGACCAATGAAGCTTCTCCCAACTTTCTCCTTTGCCAAGGGTAGGGACAGAGCCATAGCCACGTATAATAATCCAATTTGTGCAGACCTAGACTGTAGTTGTCCAGAGACTGATGAAACTTCACATCCCTTCTTCCCCTACCTGGGGTGGGGATGGAACTGCAGGCGTGGGCAGCAATCTATGCAGTGTGGGTCCAAAATGTCTGCAGTTGCCCCAGTAGACTTCTGACTATTCAGCCAGTGCCAGCCAAATGTACCTGCAGTTACCTGGAGAGGCTGGCTCAGGTCCCCCAGCTTCCTCCCTGCCAGAGGTAGTGTTGGGGCTTAGGCTAGAGCTGCAATCTGACTTGGATGAAAAGAAGCCAGTCTTTACCAGCATTGTGATTTTCAGTTGGCCCAACTTCCCCTCATGCTAGGGGCAGAGTTAAATGGCAGCTACCAGCCTCTTTCTGACTTGGACAGGATCAAACTTTAGCTGTTCTTAGGATTATACTTTAGCCCATCCAATTTACTAATCAGTAGCTGAAGTTGGTGCCCAACTTCTCTTTCTCCCCCATTTTTGGAGAGTGGAGCTTCCAGTTCCAGCCATGGAATAGATCCTGAGGTAGCTTGTGCCGCCAGTGGAGTATGGGCACTGGCCTCCATGGCATGGAGTGCTCTACTAATGAATGTTCTCTGCACATGGGCAGTTCCCTCCTTTCTTTTTTTCATAGATGGTACAGGATGCTATTCTGGTCTCCTAGAGCCCCCAAATAGGTGCTTTAGACAACACTGGGTGATTAGGAATGCCCTGTAGCATGAACTGACTCTAGAAGCACCTTACTCTGCCACCATCTTTGTCAATTTTATTGATCAATTCATAGAAGCAGTTTTTAACTTTGTTGTTTCTATTTTTAAAATTCTCTATTTCATTTATCTCCATTCTAATCTTTATTTATTTCCTTCTGCTTGCTTTGGGTTTAGTTTGTTCTTATTTTAGATCCTCTAGTTTTGAGGTAAAGTCTTTGATTTAATTTTTTTTTTTCCAGGATGTAACAGGGGTTGAACCCAGGACCCCATACTTGGGAAGCAGGTGCCCAATCACTTGAGCTTCATCTGCTCCCTTTTCCTTTTTAATGTAACATTTAGGGCTATATATTTCCCTCTCACCACTGCCTTTGCTACATTCCATAAGTTTTAGTATGTTGTATTTTTGTTTTCACTTGCTTCAAGATATTTCCTAATTTCCCTTATGATTTCTTCTTTGACCCTTAGGTTGCTTAAGAGTACATTGTTTAATTTCCATATATTTGTGAGTTTTCCATTTCTCCCTCTATTATTGATTTCTAGCTTCATTCCATTATGGTCAGAGAAAAAACATTATATCAGGGGTTCTTAACCTTTTTTGTTCCATGGACCCCTTTGCCAGCAGGGGAAAACCATGAACCCCTACTAAGTCCACACTATACTGTGTATATTATAATAAATATATCACAGTCACACCAACACATCTCCACAAGAATAATGTTTTTTGAATTTCAATTCAAGCTCACAGACACCTTGTTAAACACCCCTGCATTATATGAATTGAATATTTTTTTATTTTCTTGAGAATTGTGTTTTGACGTTACATATGGTCCGTCCTGAAGAATGATCCATGTGCCTTAAAGAATGATGCATATTCTGCTGCTTTTGGGTGAAGTGTTTTATTTATATATATGTTATTTATATATATATGTTATTTAGGTAGTCATTTGTGTTATATATACAGAGTGTGTGTGTGTGTGTATATATATATATGCTCTATCTGGTTTATAGTATCATTCATCTCTTCTATTTCCTTACTGATCTTCTGTCTAGAAACTCTATTATTGAAAGTGGCATTTTGAAGTCTTGTATTATTAATGTAAATTGTCTCTTTCTCCCTTCAAATCTTCAGCATTTGTTTCATATATTTTGGGGCTCTGCTGTTAGATGCATTTATATTTATGGTTGTTATGTTTTTCTGTTGTATTGACCCCTTTACCATTACATAATGACTCCCTCTGTCCCCCTTCTTGTTTTTGACTTAAAGTCTATTTTATCTGATATTGTATAGCTACCCCAGCTCACTTTTGGATACTACTTGCCTGGCATATTTTTTTGCCATCCATTCACTTCAACCTACTTATGTCTTTAAATTTAACATGAGTCTCTTCTAGACAATATAGAGTTGTCAAACGTTTTTATCCATTCTTCCATTCTCTGCTTTTTGACTGGGATGTGTAGTCCATTTACACTGAAAGCAACTACTGATAATGTAACACTTTCTTTTGCCATTTTGTATTTTGTGTTTGTAAGTCTTTTTTAAAAAAAAGATTTATTTGTTATTTTATTTCTCTCCCTTCCCTCCCCCCCCACTCATTGTTTGCTCTCTGTGTCCATTCACTGTGTGCTTTTCCGTGTCCACTTGTATTCTTGTCAATGACCCCAGGAATCTGTGTCTCTTTTTGTTGCGTTCTTGCTGCATCAGCTCTCCATGTGTGCAGCGCCACTTCTGGGTAGGCTGTGCTTTTTTTGCACAGGGTGGCTCTCCTTACGGGGCGCACTCCTTGCACACGGGGCTCCCCTATGGCACGGCACTCCTTGTGCGCATCAGCACTGCACATGAGCCAGCTCACCACACGGGTCAGGAGGCCCTGGGTTTGAACCCTGGACCTCCCATATGGTAGATGGACACTCTATCAGTTGAGCCAGATCTGCTTCCCTGTTTGTAAGTCTTATACCTTTTTTGATCCTCAACTCTTCTGTTGATGTCTACTCCATATTTATATGGCTTTTTGTATTGTACCATTTTGAGACCATTTGTACCATGGCGTTGAGATTTAACATCCTAAACCTATAATTATCATATTTGATTTGATATCAACTATCTTCAGCAATATATCCATACACTGTTCCTATACCCCTGTCCCCCCCCCTTTTTATTCCAACTTGTTACAAACTATATTTTTTGTATATTGTGTGTCCCAAAACATCAATTTATCATACTTTTTATTCATTTTCATTTTAGCACCTGTGTGAATCAAGAAGTGGACTTACACCACAAACAATATAATACAATAGTACTGGCATTTATAATTTCCCATATGGTTTCATTTATCTCAGAGGTCTTTATTTCTTTTTGCTGCTTTGATTCACTATCTCATGTCTTTTCCTTTCAGTATAAAGATCTTCCTTTAGCATTGCTTGTAGGGCCCATCTGGAAATGTTTATATGGAAATGTCTTAATCTCACACTTATTCCCCACCACCGGATGTCTCCCTCGTCTGTTTGCTCATCATCGGTTTTGCTCGTCTTTGTTCTTTCTGCTTGTTGTCATTTTTTTCCTCTTTGTTTTTGCTCATCTGCTTGGGTTTTTTTTTTATGCTCATTTTTTTTTTTTTTTTTTTTTTTTAGGAGGCACCGGGAACCAAACCCAGGACCTCCCATGTAGGAGGTGCGCACTCAACTGTTTGGGCCACATTCACTCCCCACACTTGTTTTTTAAAGAAAATCTTGCTGGATATAAAATTCTTGGTTAACAATTATATTCTTTCAGCACTTTAAATATTTTATACCACTGCCTTCTTGCCTCCATGGCTTCTGATGAGAAATCGATACTTAATTTTCTTGGAATTTCCTTGTATATAACTTGTTACTTTTCTCTTGCAATTTTCAGAACTCTTTCCTTGTCTTTGGCATTAGATAATTTGATTGCATGGTTCTCTTTGAATTTACCCTGTTTGGTGTTCTTGGGGATTCTTGAATGTGTATATTCATGCCTTTCATTATGGGAAGTATTTTTGCCATTTCTTTAAATATTCCTTCTGTCTCTCTCTTTTCTCCTTCTGTGTATATTGGTATACTTGACGTGTCTCTTTGGCTTGTTCATTCTTTTTTTTTTTTTAAGATTTATTTATTTTATTTATTCCCACCTGCCCCCTGTTGTCTACTCTCTGTGTCCATTCACTGTGCATTCTTCTGTGTCTGCTTGTCTTTTCTTTAGGCAGCACCAGGAGTTGACCCTGGGACCTTCTGGAGTGAAAGACAGGTGCTCAGTCTCTTGCGCCCCCTCAGCTCCCTGGTCTGCTGTGTCTCTCCTGTGTGTCTCTTTTTGTTGTGTCATCTTGCTGCACTAGCACTCCTGTGTGGGCCAGCACCCCGTGTGGGCCAGCTCTCCACTCAGGCCAGCTCGCTGCACAGGCCAGCTTGCCTTGCCTGGGAGGACCCCAGAAACAAACCCTGGACTTCCTATATGGTAGATGGGAGCCCAATTGCTTGAGCCTCATCCGTGTCCTTCCGTTCATTCTTTTTTTTTAAAGATTTATTTATTTATTTAATTTCCCCCCCTCCCCTGGTTGTCTGTTCTTGGTGTCTGTTTGCTGCGTCTTGTTTCTTTGTCCGCTTCTGTTGTCGTCAGCGGCACGGGAAGTGTGGGCGGCGCCATTCCTGGGCAGGCTGCTCTTTCTTTTCACACTGGGCGGCTTTCCTCACGGGCGCACTCCTTGCGCGTGGGGCTCCCCCACGCGGGGGACACCCTTGCGTGGCACAGCACTCCTTGCGCGCATCAGCGCTGCGCATGGCCAGCTCCACACGGGTCAAGGAGGCCCGGGGTTTGAACCGCGGACCTCCCATATGGTAGACGGATGCCCTAACCACTGGGCCAAAGTCCGTTTCCCCTGTTCATTCTTTTTTATTCTTTTATCTTTCTGCTCCTCAGCCTGAATTCTTTCAGTTGTCTTGTCTTTGAGTTCACTGATTTTTTCTTCTGCCAATTCCAAACTGTTGTTGAAACCATCTAGAAAAATTTTCATTTCAGTTATTGTGTTCCTCAACTTCAGTATTTTCTCTAGAGAGATTCCTGTATTCATTCATTGTTTTCCTCTTATCATTTAGATACTTCTCTGTGTTTTCCTTTTTCTCCTTGAACATATTAAGAATTTTTTTTTTTTTAAAGATTTATTTTACTTATTTATCTCTCCCCGCCCTTTGGTTGTTTTGCACTTGTTGTGTCTGTTCATCTTCTTTTGTTTCTTTAGGAGGCACAGGGAACTGAACCCAGGACCTCCGCTGTGGAAGGGAGGTGCCTAATCACTTAAGCCACCTCTGCTCCCTGCTTTGTTGTGTCTTTTGTTATGTTTTTCCTCTTGCCCCCTCTTGCATCATCTTGTCGTGTCAGCTCGCTGTGCCTGCCCATCCACCAGCTCCTGTCCTCTCCAGGGGACACCGGGAACTAAACCATGGAACTCCCATGTCGTAGGCAGGAGCCCAATTGCTTGATCCACACTCCCTTCCCAAAGATCATTATTTTAAAGTCCCTGGGAAGTCCAAAGTTTGATCCTCTTCATTGATGACTTCCAGATCTTTCTTTATTCTCTTGTTCATTTGGATGGGCCATAATTTCCTGTTTCTTTGTTTGATTTGTAGTCTTTTGCTGCACACTGTACATTGTACTATTTAAAGGGTTAACTCTGGAATTTAGTTTCTGGGCTCTTTTAAGTTTGTGTTCAACTAGTGCTATGACAGAGATTGTCTTAAATGCAAGGAGCTAATCAAAATGAACAAACCAAGGCAGAAAGCAGTTTTCAATCTTGTAGCAAATTGGCTCTTTTTGGCTGGTGGTCTCCTTCAGAACTTAGCCCTCCTACCAAGCAGACCAATCCAAGGCAAGTGGGAAGTGTAGGGTCCTCTCTCACCTGGGTCTGTGTGGAATCGGAGCTGGGGAGCCTGCTGCTTCTCCTGGACCTGTGCTTGCTGGAGGACCCAGGATTTTCCTATTTACAGTCCACGGGAGTTTCAGTTTATGCCCCCTCTGCTCCCTTTGAAACAGGCCTCCACCCCCTCCTGGGTGCTCTTTCCAATGACTTAATGCAGGTAGTACTTTGCCCTAGGCCATTTCAACTTGTTTCTCACATTGTCCCAGCTTTCTGTAAGTGGCTTCTCTGCTCTCAGGACAAACACTGGGAGGGGAACTGAGACAGGTTCTCCCTTACATTCTCAGACTTTCACCTGATAGACTGGCGCTGACATACCCACACCCCGGAATGCACACAGGTGCCCTCTGGAACAAGGGCAGCGAGCCACAAGGGGAGGGCAGGCTTTGTGGAGGGGTGGAAGAGGGGCCAGCAAGGTCCTGCCAGGTGTTCTTCATGGCTTTTGAAGCTGCTTTTTCTTAATTCAGCACTTGTCCAGTTAATGTTGCCCCTTTAACTGTTTTCCATAGTTTGGAGGAAGGCTACTGTCTTTAAGATTCCTTTGTCACCTTTGTGGCAGGGGAGTGGAACATGGCCATCCTCAGAGATCTGGGATCAGACCAGGCCATCTGCAGAGTTTGGAGTGCTAGTTTGTTTTTTTTGTTTGTTTGTTTTTTTGTTTTTTTCTTTGTTTTGTTTTTTTTAAAAGAAGCTTTAGATTACATAAATGTTGCATCAAAAATATAGGGGATCCCCATATACCCCACTCCCTCCCCCTCCCACGCTTTCCTCCATTAACATCTTTCATTAATGTGGTACATTGTTACAATTGATGAATACATATCGATGCATTTCTACTAATCATGATCTATGGTTCACATTATAGCTTACATTTTGCACTGCACAATTTTATAGGTTTTGGGAAAATGTATAATGGCCTGTATCCATTACTGCAGTGCCATGCAAGACAATTCCAATGTTCCCAAAATGCCCCATGTTACACCTATCTTTCCCTTTCCCTCCCCTCAGAACCTCTGATGGCCACTACCTTCATATCAGTGATACAACTGCTTCCATAGCCAGAATACTCATATAAGTTTAATTTAGTCCATAGTTGCATTCTCCCCTTATGTTTGTTCATTCCTCAATCTTGAGGATTTGGGGATGGTGGTACCCACTCTGTTTCTAATTGAGAGGGGGCATTTAGATCCCATGGGGCGGGTAGATGGAACTGCTCTTGCTTGCAGTTTTAGATACTTTTGTTTTTTGGGGGATGGGTGTAGTCCATCATCATCCTTTTGTTGGTTGTCCTGGGAGAGGTGTTGCAACTCTGCTGAGATTCAGGGCTCAACAGGCATACGAACAGTCCAAGGATTTACCTCTCTGGGACACACATTTAACAAGTAGAGTGCTAATTATAGGTTCAAATAAAAGGGGCAGAAGAGTTATGTGTAGGAAAATTATAAATGAATTTAACTCTGTTACACTGGGGAGCATAAATTCCAAAGTAAAGCCCACTGACAGGGTGCCAAATTCCTGTGCTTGCCTGCCCTGCCCATAGTATCTAGGTATCTCTAGAGCCCAGGAGCCCTGCTGTTTGAGGCACTGTTCACAGTGGCAGTTAAGGAGATCCTGCTGAGACATGCATAAGCATAACTGCAGCCCTTGTGGAAGACAGTTTGGTGGAGGACTAGATCTTTCTGTCCCAACCTGGCACCAGCAAGCTGAGCCAGAAGCAGTATCCAGTTCCTACTGCTGCCAGCCTCCAGGCTGGGGCTGCTTCAGGGAGGATGAAACTCACTTTATCGGTTTACCAGCCTCCTCCTCCCGTTCCTCCCTGGATGCTGCACAATGTTCCCCTACACTCTGGAGTTCCAAAGTGGTTGACTAGGATAGTTCCTGCCTGTCAATAGCTATTTTGAAGGAGGGACTGATGCCTGAAGGTTCTTTTTCTACCATTTTCCCACAATCCTTGCTGTTGACTTTTTTTAAAATTTATTTTATTTATTTCTCCCCCTGCCCTCATTGTTTTGCACTTGCTGTGTCTGTTTGTCTTCCTTGTTTCTTTAGGAGGCACTGGGAGCCAACCCCAGGACCTCCAATACGGAGGGAATCGGTGAGCCACCCCCACTCCCTGCTTTGTTGTGTCTCTAATTATGTTTTCCTCCCCGTGTCTCTTGTTGTGGCATCTTGTGGCATCAGCTCACCACACCTGCCTGTCACCCAGTTCACTGTCTTCTTTAGGAGGCACCAGGAACCAAACCAGGGACCTCCCATGTGGTAGACAGGAGCCCAATCACTTGACCCACATCTGCTTCCCCTGCTGTTGACTTTTAAAAGTCTCATTACTAAACTCTGTATTATTAAATCACAGTAATACATAATTTAGAAAGAACAATACCAGGAAATGACATTAAGCTTAATATATAAACAAATTGGCTTGAGAAATGTCATATGATCATTTCAACTTTTGAGTATAAGTATAGTCTCTTAAGTAGCAGCACTTTCTTTTATGCTGAGAGCAAATTTGAACTTTTTTTGAGAAAGTCCATCCCATATTTTGGGTGTGTCCCTGGAAGTCAAAAAAATCCCTGAAGTTCCAGCGGAACTGACCATGGAGGAGCTCACTTCTGCGTCCAGGAGGTGAAGGTGGAGGAACTCCATGGAAGGAGGACCCCTGGGTCCACTGGCCTCAGTGACCCTCAGATGGAGCTGACAGGATTTCTTGACATAGTTGTGGTGAGAGGAGAAAGAGTCAAGGGTGACTTCAAGGTTTTGGGCCTGAGCAGTGGGAAAATGGAGGTGCTATCTACTGTTACGAAAAAGATTGGGGAGGAGCAGGTTTGAGGAAAGCAGGAGCCGAGTTCTTGTTAGTTTTATTTGGAGATTCCTATTAGACATCCAAATGATGACGTCAAGTGAGTGCTTGGATATATGAGTCTGGAGACCACCGGCTTTGAATTGCAGGAATTATACAGGAAGGAGAAGCCCTGTTTTTTCACTTACGCTTCTTCAGGTATTAGTGTCATAAGTCAGTGAAAAAGTCATTTCCACAGAGAATTCTGTGGCCAGATCCTTTCAGGCAGAATCATCTATGTTGGACACAGAACCTCACGAGCCCTGTGAAAGCGGTCTGGGAGAAAACTGCAGGGAGCCAGACTGCTCCGCCTGAGAAACTCACAGGCAGTTTCACTGCGGTGCTGAGCTGTGAGGGAGGGGAAGGAGGACGCTGGAGAACGGGGCAGCGCAGAGCAAAGTGGCAGGAAGCTGGAGCCAGCAGAAAAGCCTTCAGTTCTGAGATAATCCCAGAAGCAGGGTGGCCAAAGGAATTCTAGGAATGAGGGTGTCAAAGCCAGCTGTGGTGGGGTTTTTAAATTTTGATTTCTCTCCCTCTTCCCCGCCGCCCCCATTGATTTGTGCTCACTGTCTGCTCTCTGTGTCTGTTCGTCATCTTTTTAGGCAGCATCAGGTACCAAACCTGGGACCACGCATGTGGGAAGGAGGTGCCCAATTATTAGAGCCACCTCGGCTCCCTGCTTGTTGTGTCTCTCGTTGTCGTCATCTTGTTGCGTCATCATGTTGCATCAGCTTTGTCTTGCTAGTCTTCTTTAGGAGGCACCGGAACCCGAACCCCAGACCTCCCATGTGGTAGGCGGCCACCAAGGGCTTGAGCCACATGTACTTCCCTCAGAGTCAGCTTGAAGTTGCTAACCACCACCTCCACTATGCTCACGCACACACTAATTATCAGTAAGTTTTATTTGTACTCAGTGTAGTTTTCCAACGTGCAGATACTGAGATAAGTACGGCACTCAGTAAATACTTTCTAAGATGCATATTGGTCTCTCAGAAGTCCCAAGATAGCCCTCTTTAGAAGCAGGTCCTGGGCTTGAAGCAAGTGGGAAAAAATTAAAATTGGCTTTAAGCATCACGTAGGCCACTGAGTTCCTGAAGAATGCCCGGCCCCAGCAGGATGGTGGCGTGGGCCTCTCCTGCCCTCAGGGAGGCCATGCCCTTCGCAGGCCGAGGGAACCCGACACCTCTCATCTCAGCTCTGCTCTTTGTTTTCTGGGCCTGGGTAACAAATCTCCCTGGCCCTTTCTCCTGATTTCCGTAGAGAACTGAGGAACTTAGGGCACCTTTCCTTGGGCTTGTCTAAGCCTTCTGTGAAAGAGGCCAGGGGCAGGCACGGGGTTCTTGAGCATCATGCATTCTGACCTAGGCTGCGAGTCGAAGGCTTTCCTCTCCCTCTTCTCAGAGCCCACCCAGAGGCCCCAGACCGTCTGCGAGCACTGGAGGAAGAGCCTGCTGGAGCACTATGGCGGGTCACCCCGGGATGACCAGTACGTGCCCCATTGTGACGACCTCGGCCAGTTCAACCCCCTGCAGTGCCATGGGAAGAGTGACTTCTGCTGGTGTGTGGATAAAGATGGCAGAGAGGTGCCAGGCACTCGCTCCCAGCCAGGAACCACCCCTGCATGTAAGCATCCCTGGAGTCAGAACCCACCCACCTCACTGCATCCCGAGGGGTTTCTCTGTAGGGAAGCTGCCAGCTGTGCAAGAAGGTGGGGAAGTAAGGGGTCAGCAGCTCTAACGGGAGCAGTAATGAGATATGGCAGCTCCCCCAAATCAGGTGAGTCCTAGAGTTCAGCCAGGTGGCACTGAGCTCTAAGGATTAAATTCAGCACCTTCCTGCTTTCTCAGAGGAAATGTAGGTGCTGAAGCCAAATGTACCGTTTCCAGCTTTGTTCTCATTTGCTCTGTTGACTAATAATTTAGTGCACCCAAGATCCCAATTTGGCTTTAATGTTTGGGTTTGTTATTAGCAGTTTCTGTTCTTAGAACATCTGGAATTCAGTTCAATGTACAATTACTCCCCTTCCCCAGACTGGAGTGAAAGGGGACACATAGCATTCTGGGGACCAAAGAGAAGCTGACACAATACTGGCTCTGATTTTTCCCTTTAAAACACAACAAAAAAAACACCTGATTTGTTCTGAGAGAACTATTTTGTTGTCTTCCTCCCTAGCAATTGGCAACATTTACATAATTGATCCTTTTTTAAAACCTAAAAATGAGAATTTTTTAGAGAACATCTGGAACACATCTGTCTAGCGTGAAGAACTTTTGATGTCTTTGGAGGCCCCATGCGTGGGAAAGTACCTTCCCTCCCTCCCCCACACCCTCCCCCGTTTCCTTTCCTCTCTTGTCCTTACACCCCACTTTTTCCCTCTGCAGGTATACCCACAGTTGCTCCACCCACAGTCAGGCCGACTCCCCGTCCCGATGTGACCCCTCCGTCTGTGGGCACCTTCCTGCTCTATGCCCAGGGCCAGCAGATTGGCTACCTGCCTCTTAATGGCACGAGGCTTCAGAAGGATGCGGCCAAGACCCTGCTGTCACTGCATGTAAAGTGGATTCTGGGGTGGGCTGCATGTGGGGGCGGGGGAAGCGAAGGCTCCGTGAGAACCGCTCACGGGGCAAGGTAATGCGGTGGAGGGGAGGCCTAGGAGGCCTCTAAGCTGCAGTCTATATTTATGGGTCTCCCCCCTGCAGAAAGTGGGACTGTTAGGAGCCAAGTCTGACTGACCAAGGCTGCTCCTTTTCAATTGGTTTATGCGGCTTCAAATGTGTGGCAAAGGAATTTGAGTGGTCAGGATACAGAAGCAGTAGGGTGACCCAAAGGAGAATTGATAGACTCTTAACCAAAGTCCCCAGAGTTCTCTCCATGTCAGAGACATCTCCAGAGACTATGGAAAGCAAAACTACAGGATGACCAGCCAGAAGGCGTGGTTTCGATGATCAGTTGTGGAAATCCGTTTATCAGATTCAGTGGATTGCCTCACGGTGGCAGTTCCCTCCCTTCACATTTGGTTGTCAGTTGGACCAACCTCTTTCCTTATCTACCCTGACTCCTTTATAGATAAAGATTTGAAGAGAGGATGATGCTGGGAGAGGAAGGAGTGGGCTGAGCTTTCCCAGGGGGTTTTGCTTGCTGCTTCCTGAACCAGCAGGCCCCTATTGCCAAGATACCAGAAAGGTATCCCATTGACATTTACAATGGAAAGTTGATTCCATTTCTAAACTTCATGACCCAGATACTTGCTAAGCCATAAGAACAGCACATGAACTGTGTTCATGTTTATATTTATTTCTGCTAATGAGCTAACTCCATATCAGGCTCCAGAAATGTTTAAATATTTAAAAGCAGCCAGTGTCCAGAAAGTTTTTTTTCTTTTTTAAGAGTCAAGTTGCCCCCCACCCCCCAGCAAACACTAGCATGCTGTGTTGTAAATGTTTCTGTAGAAGTTAGAAATTTAAAAATAGCCATCAGCTCAAGCTAACCATCTATTTATTCAAGCTTGATGTCACATGGCTTAATTATATTTCTGAAAGTGCCCTTGATGGGGGTGGAGTGGTGGTGGTGAAACTGAATGAAATGGGACTTGGATTATAAACACGTCTTTGGGAAATTTACTTAAACTGGGACTCTTGCCTCCATTAAATTTTGAATTCTAGAAATTAATGGGTTAATGAAACCCATAATTCCCTGGGTTGATGGAAGCCCACACGGATGGATGTGCACTCCTGCCTGGGATAGCAGACTGTTTTAATATTCAACCAAAATTGTAATCAGCCTTCAGGTCCCCCCATATAAACTGCTCTGTCTTCCAAAGGAGCCCAATCCTGCTTCACATAGTATTTCCTGTGCCGACTACTGTCCCTGAAGACTATGTGGAGCCAAATGCCAGGAGGCTCTTGTGACAGCGTGAACCTCAGACTGCCTCTTGATGATGGCTCTGCACATCTGCTGGGCCTCTCAGGGCACTCAGCTCAGATGTATGGGTTGGAAACTGAATGAAGCAGTTGTGGAAACAAAGAACCCAGACTCAGCACTTTTAAAAAGACTTTGTCATTTGTTTAGAACTCCTCTCCAATAAAGGAGAATTGTCCTCCCTAATCAGAGGTTGGGCAATCACTATTCCCCAGCTCCTTAACCCATTGGATTACAGACTTTTTCTTTTTTACACAAGTACAACCTAAGAATTGCTTTGCTTTGTAGTTGGAAGCAAGAGTGAGGGTATGGGTGACCACACCTCAGGTGGGGGAGAAAGCTCTCTCATCATATTCAAAGAAGGGAGGGTATCTTGGGTTGGCACATATTGGCAAATTTTAGCATTTGAAAGGGATCACAGTTTTGCTCAGTAAAATATTAAGGACTTTTTACTAAATTGTGTCCTCTGGTAACTGAAGGTACTAAATTTTTTCTCATGAAATTACTTTTGACTGCCAATAGTAATAGCACTTACTGAGAGCTTCCTGGTTTTAATTCCTGATTAGGGTATTTTACAGGCATTGATGCTAATTTTTATAGCAACCATATGAAATAGGTAATTATTATCCTCATTTTGCAAACGAGGAAACCAAGGCACAGAGAGATTAAGTACCTGAAGTCACACAGTGACCCTGGCTTTGACCCTCAGAAGTCGGTCTCCATAGCCCCCGTGTCTGCGCACTCTGCTTGGCTGCCCAGAAGACCGCAGCCCAGGTGCTCACTGCAGCCATGCATGAGTGAGGCTCTTGAACATGAACTCAGGTGAAATTCAAGGATTCCTGTTGCAATTCTCTGTTTTGGTCCATGAAGGGCTCCATAGTCGTGGGAATTGACTATGACTGCCGGGAAAGGATGGTATACTGGACAGATGTTGCTGGACGAACAATCAGCCGTGCCAGTCTGGAGCCAGGAGCAGAGCCGGAGACAATCATTAACTCAGGTCAGCAGATTCATACAACAAACGCTTCACATTTTATTTGATTCTTCTGAATTCAAGTTCTTGCCTATTTTATGCCAAAGTCTCCCCTCTATTTTCATTTAACTGGGAAAGGTTATTTTATTGAGCTGTACAAGACCAGGCACTCTGTAAACAAACATGTTCAAATGTAAAGAAAGAGGTGGTGGTAGAAGATCTATGAGCCTTTCATAAGTAAGGGCTCAAAGTAAGAATTCAGTTTGGAGATACTTTATGCTGCCCAACACTGGTACAATTGCTCCCTAGTCTAGAGGAAATTAGAGATGGCTGAAAAATATAATTAAGTCCTCTAATTAATCTGACTCTTGGCACTTAAGAGATCTCAGGACTTTTTTTTTTTAAAATACACTGTTCAAACATAGTAGACCTCTCTGCTTCCAGGTCACCTTTCACACCCTGCAAATGCTCCAGCCCTGCCTCTGCTTTATTTCCAGGCCTGATAAGCCCTGAAGGACTGGTCATCGACTACTTCCGTAGAACAATGTACTGGACGGACAGTGGCCTGGATAAGATAGAGCGTGCCAGGCTGGATGGCTCTGAGCGCAAGGTTCTCTTCCACACAGATCTAGTGAATCCTCGCGCCATCGCTGTGGATCCAGTCAGAGGGTCAGCTGCGCTTTCCTACTTCTCCTGTTACCCATATATCCTGATTTGAAGCTCAGATTTTAAAGGCAGTGTGTGTTTGGGGGGGGCGGTGAGGGGAGAGATCAGAACAAGAGAGTAAAAGATGAAATTTATTAATTTAAATATGTATTATCTACTACAAATAATTGAGTATTTAATGGGTGTCAGGCACTATTCCAGGCAAAGACAGGGTCTCTTCGTTCACGGGACTTATACCCTGTTAGGCAGTAAGACAGTAAATTAGCAAATAAACAAGAAAAGTATTAGGCTGTGATATGCTATGCAGAGAATCCAGAAAGAATACTGAGTGACTGGGGGCTACTTTAAATCAGATGATCAGGCAAGGTCTCTCTTGAGGTGGATCTCCTTCTATGCATTTGGAAACCTCATAGGGTTTATCTCTACTGAACGGAGAGAATAACCAAAACTCGGACATCTGAGGTCTGTCTTCTCCGGACTGATTTCTACTGTAGCAAAAGTCAAGTGAAATTTTTTTCCTGTCTGTGATAACTGCTAAGGTCATCAACTGGGACTTATAGACTTGGTCAGTGTTCTCATACTTGTTAGAACCAGAGAGAATTTTTATACCTTGAGAAACTTTAGTTCCTATCAAAGGAAATTCCAGAGAAGCCCTACAAAAGAGTAAATAAAACCATCAGTTTTAATTTTCAACAAACTGGTTTTGCCTCAAATATTTTAATGGAAAAACTCAAAGGTGATTTTGAACATTGGGTTCTATACATTGAGGAGTGTATTTTCCTTGAGTCCAGCGGACTTAGCCATAAGAATTAATAACTCTTAAATAAAATGCATCTCCTTTGATAGGTTTGCCTTTCTGACATGTAGGAGGATCCTTATTTCCTCATGGCATTTTAGCTGAAACCAGGGAAACTGCCAGTTCAGAGCAGTGATACCTTGGTCATGTGCTTCAGAGTCTGAGGAAAAGGCACACTTCTGAGCAGATCATAGCCTTGAACTTAAATATGAAAGTAGAACGTGGTTTCTTACCAAAACAGATAAAAATAAATGCTAAAGAACTTTTAAAAGATTTTTAATGAAAACAAACTCCTGGGCTAAGTGTCATTCCCTTCCTATTCTGCGACCTGGATGTCAGCAACTCTCCTTAACCCAGGTTTGAAGGCAACATATGACTAAAATATTCCTTAGCTGCTTAGCTGAATAGCCATTATGCCTTCCTGGGCGTTTCTCATTCACGTTCCATAGATTTTATCCTTACTGCATTCTTTAAGCAATTCGCAACTCAGTTAATTTACACCAAATGTGTATCTGTGTGAACCTTTTCCTTAATTTTCTCATTGTTTTCAACAATCTTAAGTCATCTTGAGGAAGGAGATGAGGCACAAGTGATAAATCAAGCTCAACCCTCTGGCTGCCTCTCCTTTAGCATGAAGTGGAAACTGCTTTCTGGCTTCCTGCTCTTCTTAGCTTTCCTGTTTCATTTGTTGGGTATAAGACATGAAGTTCATGGCAGGGGAAACCATGATCTCTTCCTCTTTCCTCTCACTGGGCTTCTCTGTAGCTAAGGTGATTCATCTAAAGCATCTTCATTCTGCTAAAAATGGTGCTTTATAAAAATTGCTTTAAACCCATTTTCAATTAAAGGGAGCATACTGTTTTCTAGATATGTTTTTTAAATTAGTTTTTAACATTTTTAATAAGGTATTTAAAAGGTAAAACGCCTCACTTGAGTGCCTCTACCCCTGGGTACTAGGTACAGGACCACTGAGATTCCCCTTCCATAAGTGTCAAACAGCAATTTCCTTGAAAGAAAAAAATACAAGAAAACAACTTCCCTCTCAAATCCCTGGCCCAGGTCTCAACAACTTCCATGGCTCCTATAGCTAAATCATTCTTAGGAACTATTTCTTTGGACTCCAGGCCCAAGATCCAATTTAAGAAGTCAACAAATCAAGGGGTTTGTGGGCACCTTGAGTCAGGGGTGTCTCAGAAGCAAGAATTTGATAGGGACTTAGACAAAATGACTCCTTCCACAAAGTCACAACCATGTTAGAAAACCATGTGATGCAGGTAAAAGTGGAATATGGCTGTGTCAATTTATCTACTGCTGTGTCACAAACTGCCCCAAACTTTAGCAACTTAACAAACATCATCTTTCAGTTTCTGTGGATCAGGAATGTAGGCACAGATTAGCTGGGTACCTCTGGCTCCGAGTCTCACAAAGCTGCAATTAAGGTATTAGCTGAGGCTGCAGTCACCTCAAGTCTTGACTTGGGGAGGATCCACTTCCAAGCACACTCAAGGGTCTCATGTCCTTGCTGACTGTTGGCTAGAAAAACCAGTTCCTTAGCACGTGGGCCTCTTTGTAGGATAGCTTGCAACATGGCAGCTAGCCTCCTTCAGAGTGAGTAAGGGAGAGAGCAAGCAGCCAAGAAAGAAGCCACAGTCTTTTTGAAACCTAAAACTAGAAGGCACATCTTATCACCTCTGCCATTCTATTTGCTAGAATCAAATCACTAAATCCAGCCCACACTTATGGGGGCCGCTAAAGGGTGTAAATACCAGAAGATGCAGATAATTAAGGGCCATTCTAGATAATGCCTACTACAGGCTGTACAGGACAAATAAGCTATACAATCTTGATTTATTTATTTATCCACAGCAACTTGTACTGGACAGACTGGAATCGAGAAGCTCCTAAAATTGAAATGTCATCTTTGGATGGAGAAAACAGAAGAATTCTGGTGAATAAAGACATTGGACTACCCAATGGTCTAACCTTTGACCCCTTCTCCAAACTGCTTTGCTGGGCAGATGCAGGTAATATTTCTGGAAGAAGGCTAATAGGTTAACTCCTTCATACAGTGGGTATGAGCACTAGGGCAGATTTTCCTGCAAAAACAAAGCCCAACATTTAAATCTTTTGGCTTAAATAAATCTATAACACCACAGCTTTGGTTTGTAAACTTTTATTAAAGAACATTTTGCAATGATTCCTTATAATGAATTTTGTGGGATATGGATGCTCAGTGTAGAATTAGCTGGTAAGTTTAAGAGCTAGTACTATGCCCAACTCATTTTTGTAGTGCTTTGTCCTTCCCCTACATGAGTACCTGGCATACTTTTTAAGAGCTAACAAGAAATACTAGCCACTGTTGAATTAACTAACTTAGATAAATGAACAAGAGGTTATCTTTTTCTGTTTTTTTTTTTTCCTTTGCCCATGTAATTTATTTTTAAATATCCATTACTTTACTATTATTATAGTATGCCATTATGCTGAGATATTCTTTGAAAAGTGATATGGCAGAATAGCTTCCTTCAAGTAATAAATCTGGGTTGCTTCTACGCAGGTTATCTATTTGTACTTTTCATTATTAGCACAACTAAAGGGATACTTCATGTCTAATTCTATACTGAAGAACATGAAAAGAATGTTCTTGAAGAATTTATAATCTAATAAAAGTTATGATGCAAATGTTTCAACTGTTATCCACAATAGTTACAATTTTCAAAAATATCTGAAATTTAAATCTGGGATCGATGAAAAATATGAAACTCAGAAATTCTCCAATTGTTTAGGTATTGCAAAATTTTTAAGACTTTCTTTACATTGGCCAAAACTACACTGAAAAATATGAGCCATGTTATCAAAATTAGTTGTTTTTTTTTTCCTACCTGGAAAATAATATACCCTTTAAAAAATATTCAAGAATTTTGTTGCCTTGGGGAAGCGGATGTGGCTTAAGCAGTTGAGCACCTGCTTCCCACATGGGAGGTCCTGGTTGGGTTCCCAGTGCCTCTTGGAAAACAAAAAACAAAAAAAACTAACAAGCAAAACAAATGGGGAGAAGAAAAAAAAAAAACACCACAAGGAAGCTGACGTGACTCAGTGATTGGGCATCAGCTTGATACATATGAGGGCCCAGGTTTAATCCCCAGTACCTCAAAAAAAAAAAAAAAAAGGCTCTTAGAAGCTCCTTGGCTATCATACTTTGCTTACAAAGGTAAAATAGTTACCCAGATGTCATGTTTACAATAATTTATGAGCTAAGATTTATGTGAATTATAAAAATGTTTAGTTCTAATGCCCTACTTTGGGGAAAACTTAGCCAGATTTCAGTAAATGCAACTCTGTTGTCCAAAAAAGTTAATAATTTAAATTCTATTAAAAACTAGAATGCAACTGAACTGGAGACTTGTAACAAAATAGGAAATTTTACAGTTGCTAATTCTTATGATTGCAATTAGAATGAAATACTCTACTTCCTATTCTACTTTTATTTCCTTTTAGAAGGAATCTACCTGTCCCTACTGTTTTTGGCAAAGGAGTTTTTCTCCATGGTATGAAAGGATCTCATTTTCCCTCTTTGATATTTTTAAAAGGAACCAAAAAACTGGAGTGTACACTACCTGATGGAACTGGACGGCGTGTCATTCAAAATAACCTCAACTACCCCTTCAGCATTATTAGCTATGCAGATCACTTCTATCACACAGACTGGAGGAGGTGAGCCCAACACTCACTCTGAAAAGGCAAACAGTTCTGGATGACACACCAGTTGTTTTACCAAAAGTTTATATGTGACTAGTAATTCAACTCTACTGAAGTTTTTATTTCGTTACCTCTTCAGTAGTAGATAGCATCATTCAAATATTATGGCTTTTAAAGTCATGATTTTACTTCAGAAATTTAATGACACTGCTCACACATAGCTTAATGCAGCAAAGCTGCTTAGTAATAACTATCCAAAAAGGAACCACAATAATCTAAATCTGATCTTCAGAGAATACTATTCTGAAGTGGTACCATGAGGTGTATTATTAGGTATTGAGTTTAACAAAGTGGGGAGCACTTAATTGGTCTGGCATGAAGCCCAGGTATCAGTAGTTTTAAAAGATTCTCAAGTAATTCTAATGTGTACTTCCAAGGGGTTCGGAACCACTAATTTATACCAATGGTTCTCAAACTTTAGCAAATATGTTAAAAGATTGCTGGACCCTAGCCCAGAATTTCTGACTCGGTAGGTCTGGGGTGGAACCTGAGAATTTGCATTTCTAACGAGTTCCCAAGTGGTGCTGATTTGGGGGCCACTTTGAAAACCACTGATTTAGACAAACCTTCAGTGTCTAAATGAATCAAAATGAACTTTAAAAGTGCATTCTAAAGGGCTGACATTGTCTTTATGAAACAGATTTTTTTCTATCCAACCACTCAAGTTTTTGTTTGTTTTTTTAATTGAATGACTGACCATCAATTCACTTTTCTGTTGCCAGAGATGGTGTTATTTCAGTAAATAAAGACAGTGGCCAGCTTACTGAGGAGTATCTCCCTGAGCAGCGATCACATCTCTATGGGATAACGGCAGTCTACCCCTACTGCCCAGCAGGTAAATGAACATTCTTCAGGTGCTCCTGTGGTGTAGGGCTGTAAAGTATAGAGATGATTCGTTTTGGTCCAGAGACTGGTTGCTGCCACTACCATGGCCACCACTGCCAGTATGTACCACCAGTCAGAGCCACTCTGAAATGGAAAAGTTTATGGCCAATACATGGGAGGTCTGTCTGCCACCTTAAGTCTACCTAGCTTGACTGTACACAAAATGATACTGGCCGGGCTAGTGCGATATTTCAACTCTGGGTTACAAAATATTCAACTACTCCCTTTATACCTTTACTCTCCCCTTACAGGAAGAAAGTAAATGTACATTCTAAAGGAGGACTTGGAATTTACAATCAGAATCTTGACCCTAAAGAACATTTACTGCAAATAAAGGCAAAGAAAGTGAAAAAGGAATTGGCCATTAGAAGTTCCTGAACATACAAGATGAACATTTCAGTGCAAAAAGACTAAGTGTATTTTGTGAAAAGTTTATACCTCAATCTTTACTACTGTATTTTTTAAAAGTTGCTATTGCAAGTTAAAAAAAAAAAAAGTAAAGAAAAAATTTTAATTGTTGCTTTTAGGGCAACTTCTTATAAACATTATATTTAAAAGGTCAAGTTCATTAAACCAAGAACCAGTTAGAGTATGTTTAGACCCTGAATCTGATTTTTACTATGGCTTCTTCCTAGCCAAGTGATTAAAGCACGTATGATCAGTGTAAACATACAATCCTAAAGATCATAAACCTTGATGTAGTTAGAGAAGGCTATGAAGAACTGATGGGAAAGAACCAACTAATTTACAGTTTCCCAACAAAGAGTTCTAAGGTGTGTTTTTACCTCTGCATCAGTGCATTTCTATTTATATTAAAAGGTGCTAGAATAATTCATTTTGTATCTTCTGATCCTGTAAGTGCCTCTATAGAATTACCAACAGAAAGTACTACATTTATAAGTACCAAAGATGTAAGAGTTCTCAAATTTTCTAGATTACTCCTCCAATAAAGTATTTTTAAGTTTTCCTATTACTTCTGGATCTATATGTCCTCTCTGACAAAGTTGGGGGTTGTTATGCACTTTAACCACAGAGAAGGAAACATATTATACAGACATGTGACAAGACACAATAAAAAAAAATCCACTTTTCCCCAACTTTATTAAAGAAAAAAAGCAGTGACGGTAAATCTCTAGAACAGTCATTCTCCTGAGATTTCTCCCTTGAAAACCTGACATTTAATTTCAAAACACATGCCAGAAGTGTACATGGTTCCCAACTGCACAAAGCAGGTGAGAAGCTGAAATCCTAAAATGTTCATCTTCCAACTTTTCCCAGTCTGTGGTCTGTCTTTGGATCAGCAATAATTGCCTGAACAGCTACTATGGCTTCATTAATTTTTGTCTGTAGCTCTCTGAGCTCTTCTATATGCAGCAAACGCAGAATTTGAGCAGCTTCATTAAGAACTGCATCTGTTTTATAAAAACACTGTATTAATTTTTGTATTTAAGACCATTTATTCACTCATTCCCCCCAAATATTCACCAAATCTCTAAAAATAGAAAAAAATCACTTACCTCCTGTGTCAAAACCAAGAATATGCTTGTCTAAAGCAACAGGCAAGCCCTTTGAGAAAAAAAAAAGATTAGAGTTAAGAATGGTATTCTTGGGATGCGAACATTGCACAACTGATAGAGCATCCGTCTACCATATGGAGGGCCTAGGGTTTGATCCCCAGGGCCTCCTGACCCACTGTGGTGAGCTGGCCCACGCACAGTGCTGCGGCACGCAAGGAGTGCCATGCCACGCAAGGGCACCCCCGCAAAGGGGAGCCCCACACCAAGGAGTATGCCCCACAAGGAGAGCCACCCCACGTGAAAAAAGCACAGCCTGCCCAGGAATGATGCCACACACATGGAGAGTTGACGCAGCAGGATGACACAACAAAAAAGAGACGCAATTTCCCAGTGCCGCCGGATAGCGCAAGCGGACACAGAATACACAGTGAATGGACACACAGAGCAGACAACCAGGGGGGCGCGGTGGGGGGAAGGGGAGTGAAATAAATAAAAAAGAAAAAAAAAAAGTATTCTTTTTTCATCTGAGACTTGTAGGATACGAGGAATTTTCTGTATTTCCTCCTATAACCAATTAAGAAAGAATGGCCTTTAAAAATGTATAGAGGGAAGGAGATGTGGCTCAAGCAACTGGGTGCCCGCCTACCACATGGAAGGTCCATGATTCAGCTCCCAATGCCTCCTAAAGATAACAGCGAGCTGGCATGACAGGCAGGTACAGCAAGCTGACACAACAAGAGACAAGAAGAAAAACATAATGAGACACACAACAAAGCAGGAAGCAGAAGTTCCCAGTGCCTCCTAAAGAGGACGAGCAAGACAGCAAGCTGGTGCAATGGGCAGTCGTGGCAAGCTTGACAAGATGATGCAACAAGAGACACAATAAGACATAATGAAAGACACAACAAAGCAGGGAACAAAGGTGGCTGAAGCCATTATGTGCCTCCCTCCCACATCGCAGATCGCAGGTTCAGTTCCCAGGGCCTCCTAAAGAAACAAAGACGAGGAACAGACACAGCAAGTGGGAACAACAAGGGGGTGGGTGGGGAAAGATAAAATGAATCTTTAAAACACACACACAAAATGTACAGAGATGCACCAAAACCAATTTACTCCTTTAAACCAGGCATATAAATTAATAAATCCTTTTTGCAGCAGTACTTTGTCACTACTATTATAGAAGGAAGTTGAGCAGGGCTGCTGTTGTCTCATTTTAGCTACAGTAAGCAGTACCCTATTTCAGTTGTGTACTTTTTCCATGCAGAATGATGTTTAGCTGTGAATAATTTAACTTTGAATAGTTCATTTGGAAGTTACTTTGAAACAGTCCAAGAAGTGCATAGAAATCAAGTGAGCACCTATATATAAACATACCAAAGACTACAGATTTCACAATAAATATTGAGTACAGGCAGTATAGACACTGTGCTGATTATATTGTATGAAATCACTATTAGAAAACCCACTACCTGTACTTTCAATGTTACAAAGGCTAAGCTGCCACTACTAAGCACATGCTACGGTGCTTTAGAATTCTTGCCTAATATATTAAATCTACCCAGGCTTCATCTGATTTAAAACAGTAATAAATAAGTTACATAAGGAACAAATGGGTATGAAAATATGGTGAGCAAATTAAAGAGTACAATTTTACTGAGTGGCTTTATATGTCAGTCTGGTATTAGAGGATCCAATGTTTCCTTTTGTCTGCCAACATACCATTAAGAAACAGATACCAATGAAAATGAACACATGCCTCAAATATTATGAATGTTTACAAATGAGAACACCAAACTAAGAACTCCTCCACTGCATTATTATAGGTTGGTTATTGAGATGGCACTAAAATTAAAACTTGGAGCACTGAAAATAAAACTAAATTTTACTTTGCAAACAAGAATAAAAAGATTCAGCTATGCCCTTATTTGCCCTGCCTTCTAAACCAAAGGCACCATTTTGCGGAATGAATGAAAGAATGATTTTATTATGCCAAAACAATTTACTATCTGTTCTATAGTATGGGTGAAATAAGCTGATCTTTAATCCAATTGCCAGTGGCTTCATTCATACATGATAAGCCAATAAGAGCCCCTTTAGAAGAAAACCGAATGCCTTTCAGAGGCACTGGTAACCTTTTAACACTGTTAGGGCCCAGCTAATGGGTCAGAGGATGAAAGACATGGGGGGAAGGGGCATCCAGAGTCCAGGGTGGCCAGCTGTGTCTGAAGTCCGGCAGTGACACTGAAAGATGGGAAGTGGGGGTTGCATTATCAGACACCTACAGCTATTTCTTTTAAAGGCCTGAAGACATTCTCCATTCTACCCCATAGTAAGTGAGATTTGGGGGATATCTGGACATCTGGTACTGTTAATCTAACTTCCCTGAAATCTTTTTTATCTTTAAGGGAACAGTAGTCATTGTGTGTAACACATTCACAACCTAAAAGCAGGATCATAAGGTGATAATGTTTCAGTCACCTGTACCCTGAACCTTAGAGAGACCATTACAATATAGCCCCATTCCTTTCACCTAGGCTGATCTATCAGCTAATCCAGACATGATCGTTGTCTCCACCCACCATCGCTAAGAACAGCCTCTCAAATCAGGCTACCTGAGCACAACCATTTATCAACTGGGTGACCAAAGGCAAGTTAGTTTTTCTCATGATCTTTTATGTCTGGAAGTAGAACAAAACGGGAGAAAAGGACAGATTTCTCTCAGAAACAAAAAAGCAAGGATACAATTTAGGCTGAAAAGGAGAATATTAAAATAACAAAGAGAAGAGTGTATCCTTTGTTTTCCAGCAGTGACTAAAAATAATCCAATTAAGTTCCAGTGAGTAAATGTCTTTAAATAAATTCCAACTGGGCATAGATTATAGTGGTAGACTGTGGACTAGCTATTGGTACTTTCTCTAAGACATGATATAAGATGAACTTCATGTTTATTTTTCCCTCCTGGAATGCCTGCTTAAGAATCAAATTAAATCCCATTGAAATAAGCTATCTATTCTCTAATACAGAATAAAAATCTTAACCAGATGCATGTAAAACTTAAACCCATGCCAATACCAGAAAAAATTTTCATTAATAATCAATTTAGAATATTTAAACATACATACCTCTTTTGTTTGATTTGCTTTAGCAACTGCATCCTGCGTCAGGCGCTCCTGAACCAAAATGCGAATTGCCTAAGAAACCCAAAAATATTGTTTTACTTTTCAAAGGCTGTTTATCATCCTCTCTTCCCTGAGCCTAAAAGAATAAAGTTTTCCAGTTTGATGAAGTTAGAATTAACCAATTCATTAACAAATTCTCCATTATATTAAAAATAAAAAACTACTATAGTTTTCACACTGAATGTGGAAAAATGCAAGATGCTCATGATAATTAAAAAACATTTTTGAATTGGTAATACACATGCAGGATAAAAGAATTTTAATACAAAAGGGCACTTGGTAAAATAGATCTCAACCCACTCCCGAGCTTCAGCCATCCAGTTCCTCTCTCCAGAATGCCACTGTCTTGTGTATATATAGATACATGTGTGTATATATAGATACATGTGTGTACATATATATGTACATGTGTATATATAAAAGGATATTAGCACCTACCTCTGGGATCGTTAGGAAGACTGAATGAGAATTTCTTGCAAAGTATTTAGCACAGTGGCTAGTGGGAACATAGTAAATACTCTTTAATATGAATTATTATTAGAAAATCAAAAAGATGAAATAGGTTCTGGTTGACTAAGATGGTAGTATTAGATGCTCCAGGGTGCTGTTTCCCCACAGAATCTTTGAACAATTAGCAAAACCCAGCAAAGCCATACTCATCAAAACTCCAGAAAACAAGTGAAAAGGGTTGCAGTAATGGGGTCAGGGCCAAATCAAGAAAATGGAGCTTTAAAATTAGTAGCTCACAGTGACCTTCCTGGCCCTTTCCCCACACCCTCCATGGCATAATGTGGAGTCAGCCTGCACTACCACTGTGGGTCCCCTGGCCATGTTCCAGAGAGAGCAGAGTAACCCCTATGTGCAAACCGGGGTACATGTATGTCAGTGCCAATCTCTCAGGTAGAAGCCTGAAGACCTGAACTAGGAGTGTCTTTCTTGGGATCACCCTCCCAGAACCTGCCCTGCAGGCAGAAGCAGCTTGCAGGTATAGTAGGGTAAGAAACAAGTACAAGCGCAATGGGGAAAAGGGTTGCTTGCTTTAAGTCATTTAATGGATCAGCCGGGAAGAAGAGAATTTTTCTGACTGAAACAAAAGGACACTAGACACAATCAAAGCAGCATGAAGAAATAAAGCCTCTAGTAAAGGTAGCCATCTGGGGAAGCGGACTTGGCCCAGTGAATAGGGCATCCATCTACCACATGGGATGTCCGCAGTTCAAAACCCGGGACTCCTTGACCCATGTGGAGCTGGCCCACACGCAGTGCTGATGCACGCAAGGAGTGCCGTGCCACACCAGGGTGTCCCCTGCGCAGGGGAACCCCACGCGCTAGGAGTGCGCCCTGTATGGAGAGCCGCCCAGCGTGAAAAAAAGTTCAGCCTGCCCAGGAATGGCACCACACACACAGAGAGCTGCCACAAGATGACGCAACAAAAAGAAACATAGATTCCTGTGCTGCTGACAACAACAAAAGCGGACAAAGAAGAACACGCAGCAAATAGACACAGAGAACAGACAACTGGGGTGGGGGTGGGGGAGGAAGGGGAGAGAAATTAAAGAAATAAATCTTTAAAAATAAATAAAAAATAGCCATCTGGGTAGATATAAATGCCAGTACTATTGTATTGTATTTTTTGGTGGTAATTCAACTTTTTACATCTTACATTACTTCTAAAATGCAAAGCAAAAAAAAACTAATGACCAATTTATGGTTTTGGACATAAACATATGAAGATATAACTTGTAATAATAACAGTCAAAAGGTGGGGGGGATGGAGGAGTACAGGAACAATCTCAGTGTAAGCTACTGATGTTAACTTGATATCAAATCAAGAGTGACTATTACAGATTTAGGGTGTTATATTTAAGCCCCATGGTAACCACAAAGAAAAATAGAGAAAAATGTGAAGGGACTCTAATTGGTACAATACAAAACATCAAATAAATATGAAAGTAGGCATTAACAGAAGACCTGAGGGACAAAAGTGTGAGATTTACTAAAACAAAATAGCAAAATGGCAAAAATCCTACATTTGTCAGTTACTTTAATGAAAAAAGATTAAGCTTTCTAGTCAAAGGACAGAGACTAGCAGAATGTGCATGACCCAATTTATGCTGTTTACAAGAGGCTCACCTTAAATTCAGACACAGGTAGGCTGAATGTGAAAGGATGGAAAAAGTATACCATGCAAATAAGCAACCAAAAGAAGCTTGTTTAGTTATACTAACCAGATGAAACAGCCCTTAAAGTTAAAAGCAGTTATGAAGGACAAAGGTAGTCATTATGTACTGATAAAACAACAAGAAAATATCAAATATATATGCACTTAACAGCTGAGCAATAAAATTTGTGAAGCAAATGTGGACAGATTTGAAGTGAGAAATAGATGGCTCTACTTTAACACTAGGAGACTTTAATACACCACTTTCAGTAAAGAACAGAACATCAAGACAGAAAATGAGCAAGGAAATAGAAGACTTGAAAAATACTATAAACTAACTAGACCTAACAGACATATTATAGAACACTGTACCCAACAGCAACAGGTTACCCATTATTCTCGAGTATACATCAATCACTCAGCAGGATAAACCATTTCTTAGGTCACAAAAACTCAATAAATTAAAAAATATTGAAATCATAAATGTATCTTCTCTGAACACAATGGAATGTATCTAGAAATCAATAGCATATGAGGGAGAATTGGAAAATTCACACATATGTGAAAATTAAACAACATACTATTAAATATCTTATAAGCCAAAGAAGAAATCACAAGGGAAATTAGAAAATACTTTCAGGCAAATGAAAACAAAAACACAAAATATCTAAAGATGGAATGCAATAATAGTGCTGAGAGGGAAATTTACAGTTATAAATGCTTACATTAAAAAAAAGTTATGATTTCATGTCAGAGACCTAACCTCACAATTGCAGGATCTAGGGGAAAAAAAGAGTAAACTAAACCCAAAGTGAGCAGAAGGAAATAAAGATTAGAGCAGGGATAAAAGAAAATAGAGAACTAAAAAAATAACAACAGAGAGAAGCAATGGAACCAGAAGTCGGTTCTTTTAAAAAAAACAATAAAATAAACAAAACTTTAGTTAGACTGAAAGAAAAAAAAAAAACGAGAAAGAATGCAAACAACTAAAACCAGAACTGAAAGGGGAAAATAACTACCAAATCTATAGAAGTAAAAAGGATTATAAGGGGGTGTTATAAGCAACTATATGCCAACAAAGGAGATAACCTAGATAAAATGGACAAACAGCTAGAAACACAAACTACCTACAATGACTTAAAAAGAAAGAGAAGTTCTCAACAAGCCAATAATCAGTAAAAAGATTGAATCAGTAATGAAACACTTCCCAACAAAGAAAAGCCAGGACCAGAGGGCATCACTGGTGAGTTTTACCCAACATTCCAATAAGAAATAATGCCAATCCTGTTCAAGCCCTTCCAAATAATCAAACACTTTCTAGCTCATTTTATGAGACCAACATCACCCTAATACTGAAGCAAGATAAAGATACCACAAGAAAAGAAAGTTACAGACCAGGATCTTTTATGAAAATAGATGCAAAAAAATCCTCAAAATACTAGCAAACCAAATCCAATAACATATTAATAAGAATCAGACACCATAACAAAGTGGGGAGTTATCCCAGGTATGAAAGGGTGGTTCAACATAAGAAAATCAATTAATGCAATATCCAACATTAATAGAACAAAGAAAAACCACATGATCATCTCAAATGATAGAGGAAGGCAAGGACACTTGACAAAATCTAGCACCCGTTCTTGAAAGAAGAAAAAAAACTCAGTAAACAAGGAAAACCTCAACATAATAAAGAGCATATATGAAAAACCCATAGCTAACATCATAGTCAATGATGAAAAGACTAAAACTTACCCTCTAAGATCAGAAATTAGACAAGGATGCCTGCCCACTGTACCACTGTTGTTCAACATTGTACTAAAAGGTCTAGGCAGAGCAAAAAAAAAATCCACAACAAAGCTACTAGAGTATTCAGACAAGAGGCAGGGTATAAGATCAACATGCAAAAATCAATAGTGTTTCCATACACTAGTAATGAACAATCAGAAGAGGAAATCAAGTAAAATAGCACATTTACAATAGCAATTAAAACAAATATCTAGGAATAAAATTAACCAAGGAAGAAAAGGACTTGTACCTGGAAATCTATAAAACATTGCTGAAAGAAATCAAAGACAACCTAAATAAATGGAAGGACAGTCCATGCTCATGGATTGGAAGACTAAATACTGTTAAGATGTCAATTCTGGGAAGTGGACATTGCTCAACTGATAGAGTGGCCACCTACCAGTCCAAGGGTTCGATACCCAGGGCCTCCTGACCCACATGGTAGGCTGGCCCATGCACAGTGCTTCTGTGCACAAGGAGTGCCGTGCCATGCAGGGGTGCCCCACGTAGGGGAGCCCCCCACACAAAGAGTGTGCTCCGAAAGGAGAGCCGCCCTGTGTGAAAAAAGCACAGCCCACCTAGGAGTGGCACCACACACAAGGCAAGCTGAAGCAGCAAGATGATGCAACAAAAAAGAGAGACAGTTTCTCGGTACCACCTGATGCGGACGCAGATGAACACACAGCGAATGGACAGAGAAAACAGCGAATGGACAGAGAAAGCAGACAATGGGGGGGAAGGGGAGAGAAATAAATAAGTCTTAAAAAAAAAAAAAAAGATGTCAATTCTACCCCAAGCAATTTACAGATTCAACTCAATTGCAATAAAAATTCAAGATTTGCATGGAAAGGTAAGGGGCTTCAAAGAGCCAAAACCATCTTGAAAAAGAATGAAACTGGAGGAGCCATTCTTCCTGATTTTAAAACTTACTACAAAGTATAGTATGTAGAACAACATGGTACTGGTAAAGACAGACATATAGACTAATGGAATCAAACAGAGTTCAGAAACAAACCCTCACATCTACTGCCAATTGGTTTTTGATAAGGGTGTCAAGTCTACTCAATGGGAAAAGAATACTCCAACAAAAGGTGCTGGGAAAACTAGCTATCCACATGCAAAAGAATGAAGCTGGACCCATATCTCACTCTATATACAAAATTTTATCTCAAAATGGGTGAAAGAACTAAAGAAAAGAACCAAAACTATTGAGCATCATCAGGACCTTATGTTAGGCAACATTTTTCTTTTTGTTATTTTACCTTTAGAACCTTTTTTTATACCACATTATTGTGAATTTATACAAACTCCACTGGTAGTTTAAGACTGTACTGTATTATACATTACTATACTATTACAAAATATCCTTTTATGTAAATTTTTCTTGGGCATTTATTAGGCCTATTTTTAGCACTATTTCAAATGCTAACAACCCAGTATTTCTTCACAGTTGTTTCAATATTTCCAAATTCCAAATATAAAGCCAGTTTTCTTAATTCTGTGAAATTAGTGACTTGAGTTCATAGGAATTCTGTAGGAATACTGACCCATATAACTGTAAAAATAATTAAAATCAAAACAAACCAGCTATATATGATGTGAATCTTTCAATTATAAAACTATCAAAAGATCATGAGTCAGCTGATCTATAAAATTATAGAAAAGGAAACTGAACTAGCTGCTTTTTGTTTTTAAAAATTAAACCCAGTTCTCTTTTCACCTCAGGTTATAGGAAAACAGAAAATCTGCCTTTAAGTCACACAGACTAAGTCAACAAACATTTTTCTATCTCCTCTAAGAAACTCAAATGTTTCTTAAAATGATAAATATTCATAACATTCAAACTATTCTTTGTGGCCAGTTATTCATGTCTTTGATATTAGAATGTATGGTTTTATTTAGCCAAGATGTATTATAATGCTAAATTATATATAAAATATTATTTCTTATATTTGACCACTTTCTACTGATGTGCCATAATTATTGCCGGGGGCACTAAAGAAGAAAAAAAGTCTTGCTAGCAGTAGGCTTTTCATACACTACTTTCTTCAAATTTTTTGTGCCATAGGGGGTTTTAAGGACTGCACAGGCTATGTAGCACACATTGGGCACATATAGTTTCTTTGAACATGACCCTGAATGCGTTAGAGGTCCCATTGTAATTAAATCTGGTATCATTTTGTTCCAAAGTTTGTTTTTCCTTATTCAATGACATGTATATTAATTTGATAATCCATAGGACCGTAAGTAGATCCATATAAACCAAACTGACTGTAGACATTCTTCTATCTACCTGATTTGACCTCTTTTTCCACTGTAACCCCAACAGCTCTCTACTTGCTGGAATCTATTGAAGCTGCATTCCTTTCTTCTGAGGGAGCACTTTGGTTGGTCAATGTCATCAACTCAGGGTGTAGGACTGACAGTAAAATGAAAAAAGAGACTTAACACCTCAAGATCTGACAAAATTTCAGATTGAGCAGGACCTGCTGCAAACTCAATTGTCATCAGTGGGAAGCAAATTAAGGAAAGCGCTTTCCCTAGAACTTTCTGTTCCCAAAAGTCACAGGCAATTGTTTTCTCTGACATTCTGCTTCTGCCCAGCATACAACAGCTCCAAAAAGTTGACTTCCTCAAATACCTCAAATAAGTGTATCAGACTGTACAAAGTCTATCTATATCACTATCAGTAAACCCTTCTGTCCTTATTGCACCCATTGTGCTTTTGTCTTATTGTGTCTAGACAAAGACGAACAAGCTGAAGTTCATCAAACAGTCAAGCCTGGGTAAGAAACATAAAGGCATTATCTGCTCTCATGTTTGATAAGGAATTCCACACAATGTGCTTCCAAGGCTATGGCTGAGTATTTCGTAACAGTATAAGGAGTAGTAATAACTATACTGGGCCAATTTTAACTTCACCTGAATACAGAAATCTAGCAGCACCAGGAAGGCAGCAGGCCACACATCTGGCAGCTCGATCTCAGTCAATGTGGTAGCCATGATGCTACTGAACATGGCATCAAAGACCACACGGCCAGCTGTCAGCATTAAGCAGTGGGTGGGGATGCGTTGCGGCCTTTGCCCAGTACAAAGAGCACATAGCTCAGCCTCTAAATTGTAAAGGAAGACAAAACGGTCCTTTGGAGATGTTTTGGTCGCCTGCCAGATGTAAAGCAGCTCCCTCAGCAGGAGAGGCAGAGGCCCCAGAGAGGACAGGAGGTTTCAGTTCTGTCTCAGCCCCCGGGTTCTGCTCCTCTGATGCAGCCAGTGCAGCCAGCCCAACCGAGGCTGTTCTCTAATGGCAAGTCTCCCCAACGAAGGAGAGCGCTCTGGCGTCACACCCACCATCACCCAAGCTGCCCTCAATGGCCAGTGCTGCCTCCAGCAATGGTTTCTTAGACTTTACACCAAAAGCATTAACGTAAGAGAAACTAGATAAATAAGACTTCATAAAAATTTTAAAACTTTTTTGTGTCAAAGGGCTTCATCATGAAAATAAAAAAGACAACCTACAGAATGGGAGAAAATATTTGCAAACTACATATCTGCGAGGATTTATTATCTATACTATATAAAGAAATCTGACAACAATGAAAAGACAAACAACCCAATTAAAAAGTGGGTAAAACATTTGAAGAGACATGGCCACAAAGCACATGGAAAGGTGCTCAATATCATTAGCCATTAGAAAAATACACGTCAGGGAAGCAGATTTGGCCCAATGGATAGGGCGTCCACCTACCACATGGGAGGTCCAAGGTTCAAACCCAGGGCCCACACGCAGTGCTGATGTGCGCAAGGAGTGCCGTGCCACACAGGGGTGTCCCCAGTGTAGGGGAGCCCCACCTGCAAGGAGTGCGCCCTGTAAGGAGAGCTGCCCAGAGCGAAAATGTGCAGCCTGCCCAGGAACGGTGCCGCGCACATGGAGAGCTGATGCAGCAAGATGACGCAACAAAAAAAATAAGACACAGATTCTGGGTGCTGCTAACAAGAATAGAGATGGACACGGAAAAACGCACAGCGAATGGATACAAAGAGCAGACAACTGAGGGGAAGGGGAAGGGGAGGAGGTGGGGAAAGGGGATAGGAAAGATAGAAAGACAGACAGAAACACATCAAAACCAAATGGATACCACTTTACAGCCACTAGAATGGCTACTATTAAAAAACAGAAAATAAGTGTTGGCAAGGATATGGAGAAATAGGGACCCTCATGCATTGTTGGTAGAACTGTGGAAGACAGTTTTGCAGTCTCTCGGAAAGTCTAATATAGAATTACCTTATGACCCAGAAATCCCACTTCCAGGTATCTACCCAAGGTAATTGAAATCAGGGACACAAACAGGAATTTGCACACCAATGTACACAGAGGGATTATTCACAATTGCCAAAAGATGGAAGTAATCCCAGTGTCCATCAACTGATAAATGGATAAACAAAATATGGTATAAACCTACAATGGTATTATTCAATCCTAAAAAGGAATGACATTCTGTAAAAATGCAACAACATGGATCAACCTTGAAGACATCACATTGCATGAAATAAGCCAGACACAAAACAATAAATACTGTACAATCTCAATGATATGAAATAAAAGGAATAAGGAAATTCAAAGAGTCAGAAACTAGAATACAGGCTACTAGGAGCCATGGTGGGTATAGGGAATGGCAGGTTAATGCTTACAGTTTGTTTGGGATGACAGGAAAGTTTTAGTAATGGAAGGTGGCGACAGTAGCATAACAATGTGAATATAATTAACACTGAATTATATATTTGAATGTGGTTAAAAGCAGAAATTTTAGGTTGCACATGTTACTAAATTTAAATAAAATTTCTAAAATGCAAAAAATTTTTTTAAATTTTGAAACAACCATATGACGGCACAACAAAGTGAACTCTAATGTTAACTATGGACTAATTCTTTCATCAGCAGTACATAGGTACCACACTAACGCAAAGTGTTTGTAAGAAGAAAATTATGGGGATAGAGGGTTGGAGTATATGAGAACTCTGTGTTTTCTGCATGATTTTTCTGTAAACCTGCAAGTTCTCTAATGAAAGAACTAATAATAAAGACATAAAATAATGAAATGTTTTCTGTCCCATATTCCTCTACTGTATTTTTGTTAACCAACCATAAATTTAAATATCAAATAGAATTCTTATAAAATGAGTATATGGAATACAGAGAACTACTGTCAATAATCAAAACATGAAACTGACCTTAAGCATCACCAGGTAATCATCATGACGTTGAATCTGAAGAAGGTTAGCCAAAGCCATTACACCAGCTTTAAAATCAGGATTATTTACTATAAAAGATTAAAAAATGAACAAACAAAAAAGTTCTAGCTTTGCGAACTTACATAATTAAAGATATATAAATTTTTATGCATATTAATGTACAAAAACCATTTTTCATTTCTCCTAAACAAGTCTCTAACTTTTAAAACTTCTGCTGACAGCAGAAAAAGCAGTGTAGAGCATCAATGATTAGGTAAAATGGTGAGATCAATGGTATTCCTATTAATACATTTCAAATTGAACAATTCAGTAAATGACTAACTCACATTAGGTTTGTTCTGTAACTTCTGCAAGGCCCATTTATGCAGCAATTTTAATTAACATGTCTTCCCAAGGCTATTAATTTTAATCATAAGTCTCGTCAATGGACAGTTTTCCCTAAATCTTTTCTATAAGCAGCTGCTCTGAAGTGTCCAAGAAGCTTATTAATTCATAAAGATAACTCATAAATTATAGGTCACAGTGAATAAGCTAATGGAAGAATATTTAACACATTATTGTCATAATCTAAGTAAGTAGGATCATCATACTTTTTAAAAGGGAAGGAATTACTAAAAGACAACTGGGACTTATAATAATGAAAAATTTTACCAGTTGTCTCGTAGTGTCATTAGATTTTTAAAAATTATTTTATACATTTGGGAAGGCAAACATTCACCATCAAGATTAAATACAAATCAAAACCTCCAAATTACCATGACCAAATCAAAGGAATAGGGTTTTAACAGTCAGATATTCAGTTGCAGATACAGAGAAAGCACAATGTAACTCACAATGAAAAAATATTATAGAGAATAAAACTTCAACTCAAATGCTATCTATATGTAACAGTGAAGTAAAGAACATTTAAGTAAACAAAAAATATTGATGATCCATTTCATGCATTTAGTTATACACTTACCATCCAAATTTATCAATGGCTCTGCATTTTTAGTTGCACTGTCGGCATTTTTTGTATTATCAGGGACCAAGTCTTTGTATTTTTCAGCTGTAAAAATAGACAAAAAAAAAAATTTAGAATTCCATGTTAAGGGAAAATAAACACTGCTAATTTATTGGATTTTAATGAGCCAAACTGACTATAAGCATGAGACTCATCCAATCAAAATTATTTTTGCTACAGAATATAAGAAGACAATGCAACTAGCTTTTTGATTAAGCTAAAGTGATTTCTGGAATATCTGATATAAATATCTTTTCATAACATATTTAAAGGTAATACATGCCAAGCATTTAGATAATACTAAAAGTATGCTTTTAAAACCTCCCCTGAAACTTGGTAGAAAGGGTAAAAGGATAAGGAAGGCAAGTATAAATTACATTATGACTGCTTTCTGAAACCTCAACACTTCAAATACATCATCATAAAGCTAAAACCTATTTCAAGGAGACATGAAGTTTCAGAATTCCATGGATAGATTTTATTACTTTCATGTGAAAAATACTTAACATTTAAAAGACTCTGTCAATAAAAATACTTAGTAACAATTCACTGAATAATGCCCTAAGTAGCATCTTAGGCTACAGTGCTTATATAATCCACTAAGGATAAAGAAGGAAAATTTAAAATTTTGTCAGGTAAGGGTCCGCTTATTAAAGGGGTTCCCACTGGTCAATCTAGGAAAACTAAATATCAAAATACATGATGACAAAAGGGATTATGATCCTTTGAATAACAAGAATCCATGTATCCACACTGATTTAAACAAACGAATAAACTGGAGAGAATGGGAGGTTTCTCCTCATAGTAGAAAGCCAACAATTAAATGAAGAAATGATGGAATTAGAAAAATGCCTTTTGACAATCATTATTATAAATTATTCTGGCAAGAACCATCAAATGGATGCTAAAATGGGGGGTTGGGGGGTAGCAGAGATTGAGAAGCAAGAGCATACTGACATAGTCTAAACCTCCCCAGAATATATTTATTTATTACAAAAGGGAGAACCCTTAACCAAGTGACCAAAAGTTAACCTGATCCATAATGGATCACAGCACTATGATGTGCCTTCTAAAATGATGCACCTAAAAGAACACAATACCACCTCCATGTTATTCCAATTAAAGTACAAACCCCAAATCTAATCATGCATAGAGATAGACTGAAATGCCTTATTAGCCAAGGGAAAGGGTGAGAAAAGAAATCGATAGGAGGGAAAAAAGGCATGTAAATAAGCAGCAGTGTTATTCTAATTTCGCCGGAATACTATACATGAACACTGAGTGGACACCAGTTATCAAAGGCTTTAAATACCAGGCTAAGGAAGAAGTTAGAGTTCCTTTTGTAGAAAATGTACAGGCAATGACATTTTTTAAATCTATAACTTGGGGCATTCTTTGGGAACTACAAATAGCATTCTAAAACAGATTCACATTTCAGAAAGTTAGCTCAGGCCATATGTATGACAAATTAGAAGGTAAAGCTAATGGGAGACTCATTTGGAAGATCCTACAATAATTTCAACAGAAAGCGGCAGGAGTCTGAATCAGGGTGAATGGTAATGAAAAAGAAAAGATACAAGGGATGTGGGAAAAGATGGATAGGACAGATGGGAGGGAAAAGAAGTAAAAAAATATTAAAAAGGCTTCAAATTCAATGATGAAGAGGACTGGAACTGACCTTACAATAAAAAAGAACAACATAAAACAAGGAGAACAGGAAGTGGACTTGGCCCAGTGGATAGGGTGTCCGTCTACCACATGGGAGGTCAGCAATTCAAACCCCGGGCCTCCTTGACCTGTGTGGAGCTGGTCCATGCACAGTGCTGATGTGCGCAAGGAGTGCCGTGCCACACAGGGGTGTCCCCGCGTAGGGGAGCCCCACGCTCAAGGAGTGCGCCCCATAAGGAGAGCTGCCCAGCGCAAAAGAAAGTGCAGCCTGCCCAAGAATGGCGCCGCACACACAAAGAGCTGACACACAAGATGACGCAACCAAAAGAAACACAGATTCCCGTACCGCTGACAACTACAGAAGCAGACAAAGAAGAACATGCAGCAAATGGACAGAGAGAGCAGACAACTGGTGGGGGGGGGGGCGGGTTGGGAGGGGTTGGAGGGGGGAAGAGGAGAGAAAGAAAGAAATCTTAAAAAAAAAAGGAGAACAAAGGTAAAACAGGATGATCAGATCATGCATTTAGATACTAGCAGGAAATGGTATAATGACAAGAAACATGAGTTTACTGGAAAGATTTTTCTACATAGCCATTAATAATCAAAAGCTTCCAAATATATACATATCTGTGATAAAACATTAAATAGAGTAATAAATATATTCTGGCCTCTAGCGTATAAAGCGTATATTAGTATTAGTTATTTTTCCGTTTCTTGTAAAAACTACCTACTGCAACCAGCATCCCCAAATCCCATAAATTATGGGACATTAACAACAATTTCTAAACATGAAAAGCTAACAATTTCTAAACAGGAAGACCTGTGCAAGTTGGCATATTTATCAAAGTAATGTTACTGTGTGGGAGACAGTCAATTGCATTCTCCAGGAGCTACCTTTCCAAATTTGAGAAGAAAAATCTAACAATAAGAGACAGGAGAAATTGCTTTTAACTTCTTGTGATAATAAAGAAAATTCTTTCCTAAGACAATCAAGAGATGGACGCGGGGATTTGCGAGACCCAGAAAAAAGGTTAAAAACAAAAAGTGAACTTCTAAGTAGATGCTAAAAAGGGAAATGATGAAGTATGAAACTTAAATGAAAGGTAAAACAATACAAGAAATAAAACACACAAATTGGTAAATTCCCTAAATCTTTATACTCCTTCTTTCCCATCCTTCCTCTTCCTCTCTTTACAAACGGATATTCCCCACAAAACATACCATTATCTCCATATTCAAGTCTAACAGCTAACCCAAGAAGCCAGTCAATTGCTTCTTGTCGATCTTGAATCTTGAAAGGACAGTTAACATCTTTGAGATACTGTGAGAAAAAAATCCAGCTCATTAGCACCATAAAGTCCAAGAACCAAAACACGTTAAGAGTTGAAAGACACCTTGGTTTGAAACCCTTAGAATTTCTTATAACGTTTATATTACCAAGGTTTTGATGCAATTACGTAACCCAAAGGAAAGAAACTTCTAAGTGCATCATCTTAAGGAAAATGAAATACTCCCATCAAACTTTTTGAAAAAAATTTACATCTTGCACAGATCCTAGGTAGAATAGCACTAATCCAGAACAATCTTCTAGTTATTCTATGGGAAAATGGAGACCTAGCAAGATTAACATTTACCAATGGTTACACAGTTCCAGATATAATCCCTAATTTTATAAAATCATTGATCCAAAGAAGAAAATATTAGGTATCTAAATCACTTTGCTCAAGAAAAAAAAAGTTTAGTTATTTCTCATGACATGTTTAAAGAAAAATATCTTATTAATCAAAGTAATACAGCTGATGAAAATATTTAAGTGGCAACATTTTAAAATGTGATTTCTGCTATAATTTGAAAACCGTTTTTCCCTGTAAAAATGTTACTAAAATTAGATTATCAAAAATTAGATTATCAATGGGAAAATTATTCATGCCACAAAAATATCATATATACATAGAACTTTTTAGATTACTTCTTTTGTACAATGGGGACATATGTGTATGTTAAATATAAGCATCATCTTAATTTTCAAGCATGTCAAAAGTTTCTTCTTTTAAAAAATGAGAATTCCCCAAAAGTATATCATGACTACATTTGTAGTCTAATGTAAAAATTCTGCCTCTGGCCATGAAATTAAAGAGAAGTATTTACCATTTACAGAATATTTACCACCATTTATGTAAGAGACCTCACAATGTTTTCAAAAAAAAAAAAACAGTTTCTAACACTGAAAACTTGGTCGAAAGAGAAAATATAATTTGATCTAAAATCTATAAGGAAATAAGGTAAAATAAATAAATGAAAGTAAAATCCCTGAAATCCAGCTTTTGTAACACTGATCATTAGTATTTTAAAAGAACAAAATACTTTTAAGTTTGTTTATCTCCTAAATTTTTAGAGAAGGTATCTATACTTTTATTTTACTTTCTAATTCATTACCTTTTCAAAGAACGTGGGCCAGTCACTGCTGTGGATGTTTCTTAAATTACCTCTATCTTCAATCTTGTAGTGTCTAATTTTCTGATCTTCAAGCCAAACAATAAAGTTTCTAAATTCTGTTTCATCTGCAACAAAAATACCACGTAAATCACTGGAATCACTAGATAGAATAGCTACTTCTCCACAGATAAACGGTCTTGTGGGTTTTTTTTTTTTTACCCTAAGGTAGTTAAATTAATTGAGACAACAGAGTTGAAAGTACAGCCACAGAAGCAACAGATTATCTGTTCTGTTCAAATCCTGGCTTGAGTTCAAATTCTGAATCCAGAACAACTTAATGGCTATGTGAATTTGGGAGAATCACCTAAATTTTCGGTGGCTCAGATTCTTCAGCTACAAAATGGGGGTAATAATAGAACTTACCTCAAAGGTTCAGAAATGAAATAAAAATAAAAACAGTGCCTGGCCAACAATGTGAATGTAATTAGCAGCACTGAATTATATATTAAAAGGAGGAAATTTAGGCTGTATATATGTTACTAGAACAAAATTAAAAGAAAAAAAGCAAAACAAAAAACAGTGCCCAGCACATACAGTTTTGCTAATTGTTACTGATATCACAGTTCCTTTCTGGGGTTAATTTTATAGCAAAGTAATATTAAAGTTAAACAACAAAACTCAAGAAAGATAGAACGAAACAATGTAACTACTGGTATGTGCACTTTCTATAGATCACTGAAACATTTTTTCCGCTTGGTAATTATTTTCAATCTAAATCGGAGTCCAGGTTCCATTATGAAGTCTTGAAGAGAACTGTACACTACGTGAGCGTCACAGATTGTACTTAATGATCACTTTTAAACTTTTATAGGGACCAAGAACTAGGGGAGATGTGTAGTAGTGGTTAGTAGTTCAGTAATCGTGGGTAGTAGTGTTATTACTTTTCAAACTTTTAATGCTATAAAACCCTAAATACCTTTTTATTTACAATTCAATCGCCCCATTCACCTGCTATTAACTTTTCTGCACGATGTCCACACAACGTAATAAGCACGTTACTTATACACGCTTACTTTCTCAATCTCTGCTTCCTGTGTTGTGTCTCCCACTCCCACCTCTTAGCTCCTGGCAGACAGTGAACTTGTCTTCAAGTTACTCAGCACCTTCCTCAGCAGGGCTGCTCACAGCAGGTGCTCAGGTACCTTCCGCCCTATTACCCCGGCGGCGTGGAGTTGAGCTAAATTAGGAAGACGAATGCTTTCCCTTTTGTGTGCGGAGGAAGAGAGAGGAGGGCGAGCGTGGCAAGAGTTAACCAACCAGAGAAAGTGGCGAGGCCAAGAGACAAGTGGGTGAGGGAGCTCCGGAGCCGGGGAGCGCGGCGCGAAGAGGAGCGACGCAAAGCAGTGGTGCGTGGCGGCCTGGAGAGAAGGGGCCCGGAGGCCCACGGGGAACACCAGGCCGCTGAGGGTCCCGGGTGAGAAAGCCGAGGGTGCGGGCTGAGAATGAGACCATCCCCGGGGCCAGAGACTCGCGGCCGGTCCGGCGCCGCCGTCTCACCTTTGCAGTTAAAGCCGGAAGGATTGTGGTAGTCGAGGGCCGTCAGCTTGCGTCGAAACATGGTCTCAGCTTCTCGCTCTGGTCCCCCGGGCCTCGGCCGGGAGAGGAGAAGCGAGGAAGCGCTGGCGGATCCGGCACCCGCGACGCGGCGAGAGGCCGGGCCGGCGCGGGGACGTTCCGGAATGGCAGCGGCCTTCGCCAATCGTGGCCTAGGAATGGCGGACCCCGGCGAAAGTTCACCAATCGCGGCCCCGACTGAGGAGGCGGGGCCAGCGTCGGGGTACGTCGACGCTCAAATAAACTTTATTGTCAGCCCTCTAATTGTTCAATAGGCAGGCGGCAACCGAGAAGCAAGTTTCTTCTTGTTTTCCTCGCCTACTTGATACAGCCTGCAGAGACTAGTACTATGTAGGGCATCTGGTTTTGGCCATACCTCTCATTAGATCATTGATTTACTATATAGTATTTTGAATTCATTCATTCATTGCCATCGACATCATAGGTAAAAGCTAGGTCCTTGTATTATAATGCTTTCAGACTACCTGAGAGTGACCCACAAATGCATATACAACTGTAATACCCTTTGATAACTTCCAGGCATCACCGACAGCCAATTCCCTAAAACCAGAAACTGGGAGTCATCTTTTACTTCCCCTCACCGTCACTCAAGGCGTCCAGTAAGTCACCAACTCCTGCCATTCTCTTAACTATCTCTTAAATCCCTCACCTCCTGCCTAACCCCACTGATACTACTTCAAATCAGGCCCTCATCATTTTTGCTTACTCTAATTGTCTAATTTCCTAGGACCAGTCTTGCCTTCTCCAGTCCATTCTCCACACAGAAACCAGAATGATTTTCTAAAACTGGGGTTCTTAACCCTTCTTTGTATTTCAGTTCAAGCTCATGGATCCCTGGTTAAGAACTCCTGTTTTAAAACAAAAATCTGGGGAAGCAAACGTGGCTTAAGCAATTGGGCTTCTGCCCATATGGGAGGTCCCTGGTTCAGTTCTGGTGCCTTCTAAAAAAGACAGCAAGCTGGCACAACAGGCAGGTGTGGCAAACTGATTCAATAAGATGATGCAACTAGAGACACAAGAAGAAAAACATAAATGACAGATACAACAAGACAGGGAACAGAGGTGGCTCAAGTGATTAGACACCTCCCTCCCTCATCTGAGTCCTGGGTTTGGTTTACTGTGCCTCTTTAAGAAACCAAAAAAAAAAAAACCAGACATAGCAAATGCAAACAACCAGCGTGTGGGGAAAAATAAATCTTTTTTTTAAACTTTATTTAAAATAAATAAAACAAAAATCTGCCCATAACTTTTTTTTATTAGGAGGTACCTGGGATTAAACCCAGGACCTCATACATGGGAAGGAGGCCCTTAACCACCTATTTACATCCACTCCCCCTGCCCATAACTTGTCTGCTTAGTGATTCCCTGTTGCTTTCTGGAAATAATCAAAACTTTATTTTATTTAAAACCCTTCCTGATCCAGTCCCTACCTACTTTAGAGGACTCATTTCTCATGCCTCCATGGTCCATGGCTCTATTACCAACTACTTGACATTTCTTAAAGTCTTTCCCCTTTACCTTTGCTGCTGCTGTTCTGTCAACCTGGAATATCTTTCTCCATCATCTTCAGCTCATCAACTCCTCACCTTTTGAGATTCAGTTAAATTGTTACCTACTCCAGGAAACCTGACAGTCTCCCAGTCCTAATGCAGGCCTAGTGCCTTTCACTCGTGCCTCCATATCAGCCTGTGCTGACTTCTGTCATAGCACATATCACTCTGAATTACGATTTCCTTTGCTCACGGTGCCTTACCAACTAGACTGTAAGTTCCTTAAGGACATGGGCTCTGTCTTTCCAACCACTTCCTGAGTGCCTAGCACTGCCTGGCACTCAGTAAAAGCTTAGTAAATGTTTGGTGAATGAATAAGAGTTGATTGGCTCATAGAGGAGGGAGGGCTTATGCATGCCTAAAGCAGGGGTTCTTAACAAGGGGTCTGTAAGCTTGAATTGAAATTCAAAGTAACATTAGTCTTGTGGAGATGTGTTGGTGCAGGTATGATAATATTTATTAAATAATACACAGTATAGTGTGAACTTTGTCAGGGGTCTGTGGTTTTCACCTGACTGGCAAAGGGGTCCTTGGAACAAAAAACGTTAAGAAGCCCTGCTTAGAGAGTGAGAGAACATTTCGCAGAGGAGGTAAAGGCTGAGCTGTGGCTTTTCTAATTTATTAATAAATTTTTTCATTCACCAAGCAAGTATTTATCAAGTGCAACTATGTGCTAAGCACTGTTCCAGGTATTGGAGAGATAGCAGTGAGCAAGCTAGACCAGGTCTCTATTTTCATGGACTTTAAATGGATAATGGGGAGAGAAATGATAAACAGGTAAACAAGCATGAACTATGGTTTGAAGACGGTGATGAGTTTACCACACAGTCAAACGAATGACTTATCTTGAGTGAAGAAGAGCGGCTAGAGTCTCAAAGCCAAACTCAGCATGTAAATGCATTGCCTTCCCCCCAGCGTGGGACATGACTCCCAGGGATGAGCTTCCCTGGCATCAAGGAATTACTACCAAATACCAGCTGATGATGTGGCTGGAGAATGACCTTGAATGAAAGGGTCAACTCAGACTAGCAGAATATTTCAGCCTACATGTAATATCAGGAGTTAAAAATGCTTTTTCACCTTGAATAAAAGGGGGAAATGGAAAGGACAAATGAGTTTATATGGCTATGAATCTCCAAAAAAGAGCCGGAAGGTCATCAGAGGGATCACCCTTAAGCACACCTCAGCAGAGTTCCAGAGACAGCTAAAGTAGATACAACCCCAGGTATTGGTTCTTCTGAGGGCTACAGAGACCCACAGGTTCTATGGTCTTGGCAGATGGACTTCAGTGCCATGTCATTTGGCCCTACTTTGGAGTTTGTGGTGCTGAGTGTGATGGAGTTGGACTCAGGTGTGATCTTTGTTCACAGGCCTCTCCTGTCACTTTTACTGGACCTGTGGTTGGTGCTGGGGTTTAGTGTATACTTAGGGGACCTGAATCTCTGGACTGTCCTTGTGATAGCCAGGCCCTGAGCCTCAAAAGACTTGGAACTCCTACCCTCTGGTTTATTGGACTTACACCAGCCAGCTAACAGGGAGGTGAAGAAGGTCAACCATCACACCAGGGAGCCAAGAGTGCCTACAACTGCATCCATCATCCAAGTGGAATCAAAGCACCCTCTCAAACAGAGGTGGAGCAGACAAAACCATCCCAGGGTCCACAGAATGGAGGAATAGAGTATAGATTAGAGTGGCCTTACTGATACTCTATTCTGGAACTAATGTGATTAGTAATGGAAGTAAATGTAGCACTGAGATGGAGAAAGTGGCCATGGTAGCTGCTGAGAGTGGGAATGGGAAGAAGAGATGTGATGTGGGGACATTTTCAGGACTTGGAGGTGTCCTGGGAGGTACGGCAGGGACAGTTTCTGGACATTGTATGTTCTCCCATGGCCCACTGGGTGGACTGGGGGAGAGTGTAAACTGTAATGTGGACCATTGACCATGTGGTGCAGCAGTGCTCAGAGAAGTATTCACCAAGTGCAATGAATGTCCCATGATGTTGGAGGAGGTTGTTGTTATGGGAGAAGTGGGGTGAGGGGGGTGGGGGGGTAATATGGGGACCTCATTTTTTTTAATGTAACATTAAAAATAAATTAATAAAAAAAAAAAAAGAGCGGCTAGAGCCGGGGCAGGGGAAGGCAGGCAGGGGGGGGAGAGAATGACAAAGATGAGACTATAGACAAAGGCAGGTACCAGCTCAAGAAGGGCCTTACCTGCCATATTATACTTGAGGGTAAGCCAACTATCCATGCTTCATTTCATTTCAACAGATTTTAATTAAACACTGTGTTAGCATGTGTGGAGCATTCATATAAAAGGTAAGTTATAGTTCCTATTTTCAGGAAGGTTAAGTATAGTAGCAAAATAACAATGTGTAAATAAATACTTATAACCTACTGAGAAAGTGATAAATTATGAGAAGTACAAAATGTACTGCCAAGTCAGAAAACAGTTTTAAGGGGGCACTGTGAGACCATCTGTGTTTTCCAATTAAGATGCTTTCAGAGTCAGTCAAGGAAACCAGCTTCAAGACTGTCTTGCTTCAAACAAAATGTGGTCAAAGTAGTAGCTGTAATCAAATACTGTAGTGCATACTAGTTGTATAATTAATGGAATTTTTGCCTAAATGAACCTATCTAGGAAGGGAAATAATACAGGAATTACAGATAATGAATATTATTAAAAGGGAAAAAACAACCCATAAAATTTGTTCTGGAATTGATCCTTTAACCAAAAAAAAAAAAAAACTAAGTTGTTTTTCTCCTATTTCTGGTTGCTCACAGCTGAGCTCCAAGAAACAGTAGATTCTGGAGGGAAAGGTAGAGACCAGGCAGAGATCAGTGGCCACCTTGTTTCACGTGGCAACAATGCCAGGATTAACAATAACTGATTTTGGGGAGAAAGCATCTTTGCTGATGCTTTGATTTGGACTTTTCATGGCCTTTACCCCAAATAAATACCCTCATAAAAGCCAACACATTTCTGGTTCTGTGCATTGGCAACCTGTTGGCAAACTAAAACACAGGTAGTAGGGATCGAAGCATGAACCCCACAAAAGACATGCTCAAGTCTTTAACCTACATTCCTGTGGATGTGAACCCATTTGTAAATAGTATCTTTGAACATGTTAAGGTAAACCAAGGGGAAGCGGATGTGGTTCATGCGAATGAGCTCCCACCTACCACGTGGGAGGTCCTGGGTTCAGTTCCCCGTGCTACCTAAAGAAGACAAGCAAGACAGCAAGCTTGACCCAATGCACTGGCGAGGTAAGCTAATGCAACAAGAGAAGATAAGGTTACCAGATGGGCTGGCAAGGTGAGTTGATGCAACAAGAGAAGACAAGCAACAGGACATGACGGGCTGTTCCAGCAAGATGACTTGGCAAGAGATACAGGGAGGAAAACATAATGAGAGACAGAACAAAGCAGGGAATGCAGGTGGCTTAAGCAATTAGGCACCTCCCTCCCACATGGGAAATCCCCAGTTTGATTCCTGGTACCTCCTAAAAAAAAAAAAAAAAGAAGATGAGCATACAATGAATAGACACTAAAGCGCGAATGAGGAGGTGAGGATAAATAAATAAATAAATCTTTGTTTTCTTTTTAAAAAGGTGAACCGAGGTATGGATTTATTTGTGAACAGGATCTTCAGAGATCCTATTTATATGAGGTGAAATTGGATCAGGGTAGGCTTTAATTAATATTGCTGGAGTCCTTATACCTGAAAGAAATTGGACACAGAGGTAGAAGTCAGAAATCACAAGAAGCCAGAGAATGAAGCAGATTACCATGGGACAAAAGCAGAGATGCAAGCCAAAGAACCCCAGGCATTGCTCAAACCAGCACCAGAATACTACAGACTCCAGAAAATGGTGTGGCTTGTCACAACCCTGATTTCGAATTTCTAGCCTCCAAAACTGAGACAATACATTTCTGTTGCCTAAGCCAACCAATGTGTGGTATTCGCCATAGCAGTCCTGGCAAACTAAGACAGCAGATTTCAAACATTCAACCTGATTTTTATTTTTAAACTTTTTTTTGGGGGGTGGGGAGGATGTCTTTTTTCCTGCAATTCAAGGTGTCCTCTGGCCTACTCTGAATGAAGTGTCTAGCAGGAAGTGAGTGTTAGACAATTCCATTTCGGAAGGCCAAGCCCTCTATACCCTTGAAGAAGGAGAAACCAACTTTTATTTATAAAAGACCTGTGCTCCAAAAAATCTAATGGTTTATCACGGGATTGATATCAATCCATCTGTTTAATTATTCAGCAAAGGGTTTACGTGCCATCATGTGCCGGGCAGTCTTGTAGGCACTTTGGAGATGTCTGTGAACTTATACACCAAAATCTCTGCCCTCAGGAGCTTACCATCTGGCAGGGAAAGGCAGACTATAAAATAAAGACTAGGTAAATTATTTAGAATTTTAGAAGGTGAAACGTGCTGTTGGAAAAATCATAACAAGGTAAGGGAGATAAGGAGTGGGGATGGGAATGGTAGGAGCAGTGGAATATAATGTGGGTTGCATTTTAAGAGAGGTTGGTCAGGGTAGCAAAAATACCCTTTCTGTGAAAGTGAAATATGAACAAGGACTTGAAGGAAGGACAGGAGTTAGCCACCTGAGTATGTGGGGAAAGAGATTTCTAGACAGATCTTTTAGTGCAAATGCAAGAGAAGAATGGTTTTCATAGTTTTAAATGGCTGAAAAAAAATCAAAAGAAGAGTATAATGAATGAAATGTGAAATTTATATGAAATGCAAATTTCAGTGTCTATAAACACAGTTATATTGGAACATAGTGCTGCTCATTTGCTTACTGGCTGTTTTGTGCTGTAAGGAAAGGGTTAGTAATTGCAACAGAGACTGGAAGGCCCACAAAGTCTAAAATATTTGCAGTATTTTGGCTTCAGAAATACAGAGGTGTCAATTTCGACATTATCACCAAGGCAATACATTATTGAGTAAGACAGCTAATCAAAGAACACATTGCCCTGAAGATCGTTTTCATAATTTGCAACAATTTTTATAGTCTTAGGGGTTTTACTAAATCCCTTTGTTCAAATTATTCATCAAAGACAGGGGCCAGGACAAGTTTTTAACATTTAAGAATATCCACAAAAGTCTCTATATTACACAGAAAAACAATGTTAATATTCTAAACGGTATTATCAAATTAGATTTTTTTTTTTTTAATTTTATGATAAAGAAAGGTCTCTCCCCCTCAGGAGCCTCTGGGAGAAAGAACTACTCCTACATCTATTTCTGAGACTTTTTTTTTTTGGTTAATTATGAAGGCTTGGTTTTTGTTTTTAAAGTCGGGCTCTGGAATTTCATGATTTCACATTAAAAGTAAAAAACAGACTGGACAGCTCAATTTTATTGGTAGAAATATAATAAGAATGAGTAGGAATTTTCTTAAGCACACAAGGAACGTAAAACAATCTTCCATACTTGAGACTGCAGGAGGAAAGCTTGCCTGACAACAAGACCAAGATAAAATAAACAGAGTCAAGGGGTGAAGAAATGCTGTCCTGAAAACAACTTGTGATGAGTTGAATGTAGCTTTTCAGATATTTGAGTCAATAAATACTCCTTAAGCCAGGCTGGTTTGGAATTTTGTTACATACAACTGAAATACACCTAACTAACATAAGGAGAGATTCTGGAAAGATTTAAAGGAAACAAACCACAGAATTCATAGTCGACTTAATGTGGGATGAGAAGGAAATGGAAGGCTTACTGGTGACCTCTGGAATGTCACACATCAGAGACGTGAACAGTGAATCCACTCACAGAAACAGAAGCGTTGATAAAGTGAACCCGTTTGGGGAAACTGAAGCATCAAGTTTGGGACCTGTTGATTTTGAGGTCATAGTAGATATATCCCATAAACACTCCTAAGATTTAGGAATGCATTTGAGTGATTGGATGGGAATAGAGATATCAATTGAGAAGTATTCAGCGAAAAGTCAGAGTTGAAACCATTAAAAAGAATGAGCTCTTTGATGGTTACATTCATGTGTCAGGTTGGCGGGATTATGCTGACCAGTTTTTTGGTCAAGCAAGCAATGGCCTGATTGTTACCTAAAGGCAGGGGTTCTTAACCTTTCTTCTTCCACAGACCCCTTTGCTAGTCAGGGGAAAGCCACGGACCCTTTACTAAGTCCACACTATACTGTGTATTATTTAATAAATATATCATACCCTCAGCAGCATGTCCCATAAGAATAATGTTTATTTTCATTTGAATTCAAGTTCATGAACCCCTTATTAAGAACCCTTGCCTTAAGAGTATTTTATAGCTGGATTTGCATCTACAATTGACTGCCTCTACAGTTGATTGCATCTACAACCAACAAAGGAGTATGTCTTCAGCAATGAGAGGTGGCTCTTCATCCAATCAGTTTGAGGTCTTAATTCCAGAAAGGATGATTTCAGAAGTTAGATAGAATTTCTATCTCTACTTCAGCCAACCAGCTTCTCCTGGGGAATTCAACGACATCTTTGTCAGAGTTTCCAAACTGCAGTTTCTTCTGGCTAATTCAGTATCACCTTCATCGGTATTTCCAACTTGCACCTTGCCCTACAGAATTTGAACTTGCCAATCCGCAGTCATGAGAACCAATTTCTACAATATATCACTTAATATTTACATACGCTTGCACATATATATCCTGTTGGTCCTATTTCTCTGGAGAACCCTGATAAATGCAAGTCTCCTGAGAAAACAAGAAAAAAGGGCTGAAAACTTCACTTTAGGAATACCCAGTATTCATATTTAAGTGGCAATAGAAGGAAGAGACATGTGTCATGAGAAAAGTGTATGGAAGGATATGGAAAACAGGAACATGATGCATCCCAGAGGCAGAAAGGAGAGAGTATGGAGAGGCAGTGCTCAGGGTAGGGCAAGGGAGACCAATATTTGGATGATGGGATTCTTCAGAGACTTCCTCTAAAATTTGTAGAAAAGTCATCTATGAAAGCTGGAAAGAAGGGAATGAATGAGACAGAAATTATGATTTCATGCAGCATTGACCATACAGCCAGACTGAGATTATATTCTTCCTAGATCTCCTGTGAACGCTCCTATTCTCGATCTCCTCTCCCCATCCCCCCAGTGGGCTCTCAGTCACATTTGCCAACTCTTTTAGGCTCCCACAAAGGCTTGGCAATTTCCTTTTGTTTCAAACTCCTGCAAAGGGGTCTTTTCTAAGGGTTCTGGGAGTTAGGCAGGAGCTGCTATTGCAAGGATCCTAGTAGCACTGGGAAGCCTAGTCTCTCAAAGGACCTTTGATCATCTTGTAAAAGGAATCATCCCACCTCTGGATGAGCTCCAAATGCAGGCCTCACTTTGGGGCCAGATTTTCCAGGGCTCTTCCCCACAAAACCACAGCCATGGAGTTCAGCCTGAAAGCTATAGAGAAGTCAGAAAAAGGTAGATTTTCTCTAGATTTTCCTGTGATCCCCTACTGGCTCTCAAAAATATGGCCATTTTAAGTAAAAGTCTATTTTGATGGAGGAACTCAAGATACTCCACTTTATGGTCCAAAATCTCAGGGACTATTCTGTGCTCAGATGACATGTAAAGCCTTGGGTAGAAAAGGGCTAATTTAGGAAGTCAGACCTGGGTATAGCCAGAGGTTGGAGATGACTCATCCATCCAATCAATCATTCAGCAAATATTTATTAAACACCTACTATGTACCACATTGAACACTTGAGATAAAATGAAGAAGAAGGCAGACATGATCCTCACCTTCATGGAATTTACAGCCCAAAGGAATGTATTAGTCAGCCAAAGAGGTGCTAATGTAAAATACCAGAAATCTGTTAGCTTTTATAGAGAGTATTTATTTGGGGTAGAAGCTTACAGTTACCAGGCCATAAAGAATAAGTTACTTCCCTCACCAAAGTCTGTTGCCATCTGTTGGAGCAAGATGGTTGCTGATGTCTGCAAGGCTCCATGGTCCCAGCTTCCTCCAATATCAGCTATAGGCTGGGATAAGTCTCCTTTCTCTCCTGGCTCAGCTGCTCTGCTCGCTCTACAAGGTCAGCTGTAGACATCAGACTCTCTCTATTCCTGGGGCCTCTGCCACGTCTATGGAGTCATCTCTATTCCTCTATGTTCTTCTCCTATGTGTTTACTTCCTAGGGCTCCAGCATCAAAAAACTAAAAAACTCCTCTGCCATGTCTTTTTCTCTGTGAGTCCCCACCCACCAAGGGGGCAGGGACTCAACGTCCTACTAATGTGGCCCAGTCAAAGCCTTAATCATTATTTAATCAAGTAAAAGTAAATCCTTTGAATCCAATCCAATCTAATATGCCCATAGGAACAGACTAGTTTACCAACATAATCCAATATCTATTTTTGGAATTCATAAACAATACCAAACTGCTACAGGGAGGTAGAAAACAATGAGACAAGGCAAGGGAGATAATGATGAACAAGAAGAAACCTACTTTATTTTTTTTTTACAGAAGTTCTTTTATTTTATTTACTTCTCTCCCCTTATGCCCTTCCTCTCCCCCCCCCACCCCCATTGTCTGCTCTGTGTCCATTCGCTGTGTGTTCTTCTGTGTCCGCTTGCATTCTCGGCAGCACTGGGAATGTGTGTCTCTTTTTGTTGCGTCATCTTGTTGCGCCAGCTCTCCGTGTGTGGCACCACTCCTGGGTGGGCTGCACTTTTTTTGCACAGGGTGAGTCTCCTTGCAGGGCGCACTCCTTGTGTGTGGGGCTCCCTTACGCGGGGGACACCCCTGCGTGGCATGGCACTCCTTGCGTGCGGCAGCAGTGCGTGTGGGCCAGCTCACCACACGGGCCAGGAGGCCCTGGGTTTGAACCATGGACCTCCTGTTTGGTAGGCTGATGCTGTATCAATTGAGCCACATCCACTTCCCAAGAAGGAACCTACTTTAGATATGGTGGTCAGGGAAGGCTTCTTGGAGGAGATGACATTTAAACTGAGTCATAAAATATGAGTTATTACCGGATGGTCAAATGAGGGAAAGTGCAGAGAAAACAGCACATGAAAAAAAGCCTTTTGGCAAGAAGGGGCTTGACACTCAGGAATTGAAGGAAGACCAGAGTGGTTAGGGGTGGGTCAGAAAGGAGGGAGGGATGGTGGAGGGAGGGCAGGTCAGCAGGGCCTTGGAGGTCGGGCGGGGAGGGGGCACAAGATGTGACTTGTGTTTCAAGATCCCGCTTACTGCTGTGTGGAAGGTAGAATGTAACTGGTAAAGTGTGGGTAACCCATTAGGAGACTATTGCAGTGGCCTAGGTAGGTGGTAATGGAGAATGTCAGAAACATTCCACATTGCCTAGTGTAGTTTAATGTACATGGGGAGTTAAATGCTGCAAACTACTCCTTACTCTCTTTTCAGCCATCATTGTATGTAATTGAGAGTCATCCGTATGAACCATTCACCTTCAAACTTCCTATTTATCACTCAGAGTGGCTGGAAGAGCTAGATAGCCATTTGGTTCATTTTTCAATTATAGTAAAGTAAGTTCTAAGGCTGAAAGAAGGAGCACATTAGAAAGGTAGGGAGAAATATAGCTGCTATCAGCCAAGACACATATTTCCCACCTCCACTACTGTGATTTTTAAAACTCAACCAGATTTTGCTACTTTCCAGTGAGCTACTGGCTCCAATTCCTCTTGCTGGCCCAAAGGAATTACAGTATTTTCCTTATGTACTTTTTATTTTGAAAAGCTCCTTGGAAAATATTGTAAATGTCCTACTATATTGGGATTTGATAATAAAGAGTAAAATTTTTGCTCTTTATACCCATTACCAATTGTACAATTTGCTTTTCTTTATTTTTCATGTTTGCAGGGTCATACCTACTTTAGCTTTGAGAATAAGAGCAGCAGCCTCCTGGGAATTTCGTGTTCACTAGCTAATATTCAATGCCGGCATGAGTATTAGCAAAGGCTGAGGAAAATCTACCTCTGTCATCCTTTGCTTTCCAGCCATAATCACACAGAATCTCCCTGATTGCATTTGTGGAACATGAGACCTGATCTCATTGGTCCCACTAATGAATATGTAGGAATAAATAATTTAGATTGTTAATGAGGGTATGAGTTATTTCTCCAATGGACCCAATTTTATGGTAACCTTGGACTTCAGAGCTCAGTGGCATATGTGGTCGTCTCTACAGTTGCTGCCATTTTTACACTCTTTCAACAGTCAGGAAAGATTTGGGATTGGATTTTCAAAAAAAGTATCAATTTTCTTCTGATAACAGGCAGTCTTTGATAGCATCCCTGGAAATAAAGTAGGCCCCAGCCTGTGCATTGAAAGCATTGCTGGGGAAACGGACTTTGGCCCAGTGGTTAGGGCGTCCGTCTACCACATGGGAGGTCCGCGGTTCAAACCCCGGGCCTCCTTGACCCGTGTGGAGCTGGCCATGCGCAGCGCTGATGCGCGCAAGGAGTGCTGTGCCACGCAAGGGTGTCCCCCGCGTGGGGGAGCCCCACGCGCAAGGAGTGCGCCTGTGAGGAAAGCTGCCCAGCGTGAAAAGAAAGAGCAGCCTGCCCAGGAATGGCGCCGCCCACACTTCCCGTGCCGCTGATGACAACAGAAGCGGACAAAGAAACAAGACGCAGCAAATAGACACAGAGAACAGACAACCAGGGGACGGGGGGAGGAATTAAATAAATAAATAAATCTTTAAAAAAAAAAAAAAAGAAAGAAAAGAAAGCATTGCTGGAGAAAGTGATATAAAAGCTGTCCACAAATGTGAACTTCATTTCTGCTTTGAGCCTCCCTTCCATCACGGTGGAAACACAATCACTGTCAAATCAGGACTGTCTTTCTTTCTCCAGGACTTACACCGAAATGCCAAAGAGTGGGTAGCAGGTGCAGACCCTCATCGGGCCACACTGGCCTCCCCTGGGACATTCTCGTTTCTGTTCAGTCTTTGGATGTTGGACCACAGGTCACAGCTATGCCCACCTCATAGCTGAGGCCAGGCCGACGTGTTCTCTGTGTCATGCCTGCAGTGCTCAGTCATATGGAAACTTCCTACTGCTCCCATACCAAGTGTCACAAGCTCCATTTCCTCAGTCTCTGGGTCCCCTGGGGACACGGCACTGCTGCTCTGCCACAGTGTGGCATGTGACCTGAGTGACCAGCCCTATGTGGTTACATCAGTGATTGCAAATTGGTGGCCCATGTGTGGCCCGCAGATGTATTTCCTTTGATCTGTGATAATTGGTAAAACAAAAAAGTTTGAGCCAACACTTCTAAGTCAGATTTCACATATTCCATTCTCTTCTCCCATCCTTTCCCATCTCCTCTCTGTTCTCTCTGAGTCCACAAATAGACTTATATCACCCCTATCCTTAAAAAAAAATGAACCCACAATACACCTCACTCCACCATTTCAAGCTTACTTTATCCACATGGAGCTAGAGACTTCACATTCCCTGAACCACGGTGCTTCTCAAACTGTGATGAAGATGAAGGACCAGTTTGAAAATTTCCATTCTGTCACAAACCAACACTTTTGTAAAATATAATAAAAATGAAACACTAGAAATATGAAATTAAAAGATGCACAAAATAGAGGCTCACATTTTTTTTGTTGTTAGTTTCAACAGCAATAAACTTACTCCATCAAATTGCTATAGATATGCTTTTCTTTTCTTTTATTTTAAAGATTTATTTTATTTATTTCTCTCCCCTTCTTCCCCCCACCCCCAACTTGTTGTCTACTCTCTGTGTTCATTTGTTGTGTGTTCTTCTGTGCCCATTTGTATTCTCGGCGGCACCAGGAATCTGTGTCTCTTTCTGGTTGCATCATCTTGCTGTATCAGCTCTCCGTGTGTGTGGTGCCACTCCTGGGTGGGCTGTGCTTTTCTCGTGGGGGGGGGGGCAGCTCAATGCAGGGCGCACTCCTTGCATGTGGGGCTTCCCTATGCAGGGGACACCCTGCATGGCACAGCATTCCTTGCATGCAGTAGCACTGTATGTGGGTCAGCTCACCGCATGGGCCAGGAGGCCCTGGTTTTGAACCCTGGACTTCCCATATGGCAGGTGGACGCTTTATCAGTTGAGCCACATCTGCTTCCCTATAGATATGCTTTTAAATGCTTCCTCAGCTTCTGTATGTATCTCATCATGGATCAGTGACAAACCTAAGTACTGCCCTAAACAAGTCCCAGACATCTCTACTTTTGTGCCTTTGTTTGTACAGGTCCCTCCACCTGGAATGCTGTGCTTGTCACTGCTACCTTCCTTTCCTTCTCCATTCCTCGCCACCATACCCACCTTCGAAAGACTTCCCGATCCTTCAAGGCCCTTTCAAATGCCACCTCTGCCAGGAGACACTTTCTTGACCCTTCTTACGAACGATGGCCTCTCCCCTTTGAGCCCCTTTGGAACGCAGATTGACTGTAACCCCCCTTGGCATTGTATTATGACTACCATGTCATCATATCCTGGCTGATATTAAACTTCAGGAGCCCAAGGACTTTCTTTCCCACATGGTAGCAGTACAAAATCTTATATTGGAAGCTTTCAACATTGTTGAGTTGAATTTCTTCAATAAAAATTAAAGATGCCATTCAGTTGGTCACAGAGTGTGGGTGGTAGAGGTAGAAACAAAACCTTTTTGGGCTCCTACTTTCATCCTTATGAATTCTCAGGAATTTAGCTTTGAAACATGAGCTCTATATTTTAGAAAGCCGCAGAAAAATCTGACTAATGGAACAAAACATAGCTTTAAGTTTACGGTGGTCCAAGTCTGAATGTCTTACCTGAATCTAAGTGAATGTCTCAGACATCTTGGAGAAGCACATGAAAAGGCCCTGGAATTAGAATCTGCATGTTCTTTGAGCCTTTCCAAAAAGTTTGGGTATATTTCTATCCAAGACATGGTAATTCTTGAATCTACTCCTGGCAAAAAAAAATAAGGAAGAAGAGTATCTCCAGATACTAGAGAGACCTGAAAGATATGTTATTAGTGGGACTTCCTGACAGAGTACTTCTGGCTGAGTTATTGTCCTTGGAAAAGAATGCCCTTGAGGGCTGGAACAATGAAGGAAGCAGCCCACTTGGAAGGAAGCTGAGAACACATATAAAACCTTGCCTGCTACCATCAGGGCCTCCCTGAAGTGGAAGGAGATCAGACTATTTCTACTTCTTCATTTTAGATTTGTTTTGAAAATCAAGGAATGCCCAACCTTGTAAAAATTGTGTTATATAGTAAGCATTCTTTGTACCAAAGATGTACCAAATTATGTATGTACCAAATTAACACTTTAAACACACACACAAATAAGAATGCATGCATGGCCTCACATGGAAATACAGTTAAAGGCCTGGGATTCAGCTGAGATAAACAGAGGACGGGGGGGCAGGGAGGGGAGCAGCAGATTGAGTGCTGTTTGACTGGTGTACCCTCCTTACTGATACTGCCCCCAAACATTTTGAATATCACTCCTGTCTCTAGACTTTAGTTGGTAGGTCTTTCCAGAAATTCCTACAATGAAAAATAAAGACGTACAACTTTTCTCTTCTAGGACAAGTCTCTGGAATAGAGAAGTTATGCTAATGAAGGTAATGTAGAGTAAATATATGTTATTAAGCTGGGTGGGATACTGATTTGGGTTCTCAGCTTCCTAAGACCGCCAGGGTTGTCTAAGAGGCCTCCTCTCGGCCCTGCCTCTGTTCAGCACCCTTCATCTGTTCTTTTTCAACCACAGAGACCCGGGCAACAGCCCAGGCACACACCTGCTTTCCCTGCTGCGTGCACAGTTGGATCCCCAGAGAGGCAGCCTTCATTTGGAGTGATTTCCTTCCTACTTCCATTGTGTCCCAACCTTTCAGGCACTGAGTTGATTAAATTCAAAGGAAGGAATCGGCCAAATCCTCTGTTACACAAAAACTAATCACCTTCTCTGTCCTCCAATCTGGCTTGTCAAATGAGGGAATTCTTTTCCTTCTTTTACCAAACACGCTCTTTGATGTTGTCTCTTCCCTGGGCTGTGGCTCGAAGCCCTCAGATGCTGGTACAGGTTCTAAGATGCTTCTGCTCCTCTACAAGAGTCTTTGTCCCTGGAGGGAGAACATGGGAACATCTAGACTGGCCAGCTTTGCTCAACCATTGCTACTACAGCATAAGTAGAGCAGTTTACGTCAAGGGAGTTCCTCATCTCTGTGAGGCCATAAACCAGAGAAGCCATAAATTCCTATATAGGGAAAAAGAAAGAAAGGAAGGTAGGAAGGGAAGGAAGGAAGAACCCTGTAGGTGCATCTCAAAGCACCTGTGCGCCTTCCTAAGTATAGCTGTCTGTGTTAAAACCACTCCTGCTCCATATCAGTAACATCAAAGAAACAAGTTTACGATCTTGCAATTCCCGACTGAGCTCTGTGCTTTCCTGGGTATTACCCCGATTTAACCCCCTGTAATCCTCTGGGTGGCACAGAGCACTGCTCTGAACATCCCACAGCTGCCCAGGACCAGCTTCTTGGTTTGTAAGTTCCCTAATAAACTATTACTCTTTGCTATATAAGTGGCCTGCTCTGTTTCTCAGTCTTACGCGCATCAAATTTTGGCAGAACATATTTTGTAGGTTCACAGTCAGACAATTGGTAAGTCAGCCAGGAGACTAAAAATGAAAGAAACTGAGGGAAATGGGAATCCATGGGGGAAATTCTGGGGTGACCAATTTCCAGTATGTGTGGGGAGGGAGCCCATTGGTGGCGTTTGTCATGTGAAGAACCTTGGGGGCAAATAGAAATTGCAAGGAAAAGAAGCAATTGCTGCCATCACATGGCCATTGTTATGGGTAATTAGATATGCTACCGAAAGCCCAAATAAAAGCAGAAAATGAAGTAAGGAGATTAGAAGAAACTTTAACTCTAGAAAAGGATATTAGGTTAGCATGTTCCAACAACGCTGATGATTAGCAAAAAAAAAGGTATAAACACAAAAGGGACAATTAGAAGAATTAATGGTAAATGTAAAGTGGTGAAAATGCATGGATGAAAGATGCTGTGGTGGCAGGTCCAAAAAGTTATCCAGAGGGAAGGCTGGGATCTCAAGGTACAGGATCCCTGGGAGAGTGCAGAAGAGAGAGAATGGGAGAAAGAAATTGAAATTTAAGATGAAGCTAAACAAGCAAAGCCATTAATAACTACAAAATTGAAAGCAACCAAGGATTCCAATATCCCTCGGGAAGAGATCCTGGCTCAGAAGCAAAATGTAATGAGGGAGTCTACCCCTGCAGCATTAATAGAATTAACAGAAAATTTAAACAAAGGGTCAAGAGAGCATAGCTGCTTGGTTACTAAAATTATGGGATGTAGGGGGAGACAGTATTATGATTTTAGGAGTGGAAATGACAAAAATGACTAGCATAACTACACATCCCTTTCTCCATCAGCACCTTTACCAGGCATGGCAAAGATCAGACAGTATTCAAAATTTATTAATATGGTGCATTTTAGCTGCAAAATTGGCCTGGCCTAATGAGCAGAACATGCCATCCACAATAGGCAAATGGTCATTGGAAGAATTATAGGATACAGTCAGAGAATTGGGAGTGAAGCATGCAACATATGCAGAACACTTTTGCGGACCTGATGATGAGTTATTCATAACTGGTGTGAAGGATAAAATCTTCCAAATTGTGTCTCCAGCCTGAGATGGGATGAGTAGTTATTTTAAGCCCACTAATTGGCCAGGGTTTTCACCCAGTGACACAGGCAATAGCAGAATTGGATGAGATGGAAAAAATATGTTGAAAGGAATAAAGAAAGTAACCAAAGAGACCTCACAAGTGAAGGGGCAGAGGGGAGCTGTACATATAACCCTTAAATAATTATGTGCTGATTTAATTGCTGCAGGCACCCCAATAGAAAAAATAGATTAAAAACCTAATGCCGTATTCACAGGACTCTGGCAAAAGCTGCCTAAGGAGAACAAATATCAGCCTCTTCCTATGTGTAAATCTGTGCCACCAGTTATCATTCCTACAGCACTCCATTGAGAAAGTAGGTCTAGTGTAAGAGGGTGTATCCCCTCTACCCCTGAAGACAAGGGTGGGGCCATAGTTGCCTGCCAATACAGGCAACTGCAGTTGATCAGAGGCTTCAGTTATTCGCTGGTCTCCAAAAAACCATTTGCACATGGTAGCCCTTATTGATACTGGAAGAGAGTGCACACTCATCTATAGAAATCCCAGACCCCTAAAGGTGAAAGATGGGAATGGAGGAAAAGCCATATGAATAGTGCAAACTACCCTAACACTGCAAATCAGGTGCCTCACCCCTGGAAATTCTCCCATTCCCAAATATAGATCAGGGGTGGATATATTACAAGACCTAGACCTTACCACCACCGGTGAATTTTGCCCTTGCATCTGCATAGTGAAATCAATTATATGGGGTGCAGCTTATTGGTCCCCAGTGTACCTGCCCCCACCCAGAAAAGTCACCCATACCAAACAATATCACCTCTTAGTGGACATGCTGAAATCAGTAAGGTGTTACAAAACCTGGTCAGAGTTGGTGGTAAAAAAAACCTGATGGTAGCTGAAGGATGATGGTTGATTACTGAAAATTAATTAAGGCTGTTCCTGCTGTTCACATAGCCATGCCTAATACTGCAATGCTTCTCGATAACTTGGGAGAGTTCCATTATGCATTAGACTTAGCAAATGCCTCTTTTGGAATCCCACTAGCTGAAGATGGCCAAGATCAATTTGCATTTTCCTGGGGGAGGACAGCAGCTGACTTTCCAGGTTTTGCCACAAGGGTACCTACATAGATAGACATTCCTGTCAAAGAATGGTGGCAGCTGATCTATCAAAATGGAAAATGCTACCAGATATTGCAATGTTTCACTATATTGCCTGTATTATGCTTACTTCTATTAGTATTACATCTCTAGAAAGGGCAGCCCCGCAATTACAGTGCTGTTTAATTGGCCAATGTATTAATCAGCCAAAGGGGTGCTGATGCAAAATACTAGAAATTGGTTGGTTTTTATAAAGGGTATTTATTTGGGGTAGGAGCTTACAGATACCAGGCCATAAAGCATAAGTTACTTCCCTCACCAAAGTCCATTTTCACGTGTTGGAGCAAGATGGCTGCCAACATCTGCCAGGGTTCAGGCTTCCTTGGTTCCTCCCTTCTAGGGTTTTGCTCCTCTCTGGTTTCAAGTTTCCTTCCTTCCCAAGGCTTGCTTCTTCCTGGGCTCAGGGTTCCTTTCTTCCTGGGGCTGGCTTCTCTTTCCTCTGTGTGCTTACTTTCTGGGGCTCCAGCTTAAGGGTTCAGCATCAAACTCCAGCATCAAAACTCCAACATCAAAACACCCTTCCTACTCTGTCCTTTGCCATGCCTACTATCTGTGAGTCTCCACCGACCAAGGGGTGGGGACGCAAAACCCTAATGACATGGTCCAGTCAAAGTCCTAATCATAATTTAATCATGCCCAGGTACAGACCAGATTACAAACATAATTCAATATTTATTTTTGGAATTCATAACCATATCAAACTGCTGCAGCCAAGAAAGGGCCATCAACAATGCCAAATTCCAGGGACTCAGACAGTCTGTAAAATTCCTAAGGGTGGTTTGATCAGATAAGAAAAAGGTCTTTCCAGCCGTGGACACAGACAAATTACAAATGTGTCCAACTTCTGCACTGTAAAGAAACTGCGAGCTTTTATAGCCTTATTAAATTACTGGAGATCCTTTATACCCCACCTAGCTCGAAAACATTGACCATTATAAAGATTGTTTTAAAAGGGGGCTCAGTGGCATTGGGACACTGAGGCCAAGCAAGAATGCCAACAAACAAAAATAGCTGTAAAACACATCTAGAGCCGGGCGAGCTTGTAAATTGGATGTTGCCAGCTACCCAGAAGGGTTTGGGTGGATCATGTGGCAAAAACAAACTGGGAAACAAGTATTACTCAGGTTCTTGTCCCACCTATGGAAAGGAACAGAACAATGGTATGGTCCTACTGAAAAACAATCGTTAGCAGTCTATCTTGCTCTTAGGCCTATAAGAGTGACTTTGCCAATGAATGTGCAAACATTTTTGGCAATAAGTGGATGGTCAAAGACACTTGTATTCAGTCCAGAAGTGCTTGTGCACAGGTTAGCACACTACAAAAACGGCATGCTTATTTACAACAAAGGAGGTCTCTCTTTTCTAGCCCACTATCTGGTGAGTTACATAAATTAAAAGGGCCAATTATGTATGTAGAGAATCCAAACTCCCCTACACCAATCCCTGCCATTGATAAAGTAGCATCAATAATACAGGGTGTAGGGGCCCATTGTAGGATGCCTGGTATTCTGACAGTTTTTGTGGAGGACAACCATACCCTCCACCACTGATGGCACATGATAGCCGTTCAAGTAACCACTGACACCATCTGGATGAATGAAGGAGAACTTTACAGCAGTCAATGGGCTGAGTTACAAGCCATCTGGATGGGTATAGTCCATGAGCCTATATTGCTCTCCATATGTACCAATAGCTGGGTCATGTATTGTGGTCTGACACTTTGGTTGGGGCAGTGGCAACAGGAGAAATGGACCGTAGTTAGTAAAGACATATGGGGTAAATACCTGTGGGAAAATGTCTGGGTTCAAGCCCAAAGCCCCAATGCCAAAATAACCATCTGGCACATTACAATCCATGCATGCCTCCAGGAAGTTTGGAAGTGATACCTGAGCTAAAATTAGATGGGTTGATTAAAAACAGTGACCAAGCAGATTGGCTATATCCTAAATTGGGCATAAGGGTCCTAAGACTGTATGGGAATTAGGTAAAAGGTTACGTCTTCCTTTGAAATACAGCAAGTGGCCCATTCAATGGGAGAAAATCTTCGGAAACCACATATCTGATAAGGGTTGGATTTCTATGTTATATAAAGAGATCACACAGCTCAACAACAAAAAGACAAGCAACCCAATTAAAAGGTGGGCATAAACCACCCTGGCGCCCCGGGGCCGCGGACCTCGCAGCGGCAGGGCCCCCACAGCGGCCAAGGCCCTGGTGGAGCCACCGAGGGAGGCACAGCTGCGGTGGCCGGAGCAGCACCTCTACGCCGGCCCCAGCGTCTCCTTTCTCCAGCCACCGCTGCAGCTCCACTGGACCTGACTGCTCCGATGGGTCCCGCTGTGGATGGCCCCCAACACCGTCACCCTCCTCGGCCTCGCTGTCACCCAGCTCTCCACGCTCGTGCTCATCTCCTACTGCCCCACCGCCACCGAGGAGGCACCATACTGGACATTCCTTTTATGTGCCCTGGGACTCTTCTTTTCTACTAGTCACTGGATGCGATTGATGGGAAAAAAGCCAGAAGAACAAATTCTTGTTCTTTAGGAGAACTTTTTGACCATGGTTGTGACTCTCTTTCCATCCTGACTGGTTGTTTTCCTGCTCTTTTACTGGGATGTTCATGTTTTCTTGTGCTCACTGGCAGACTTACGTTTCAGGCGTATTGAGGTTTGGAAAAGTGGATGTAACTGAAATCCAGGTAGCCTTAATAATCGTCCTTGTGTTGTCTACATTTGGAGGAGCAACATGTGGGACTATCGGATACCCATTCTAGAAATAAAATGGAAGATGGTTCCAGTTCTTGGAGTAGTAGGTGGAGCAATTTTTTCCTGTTCAAGTTATTTCCATGTTATCCTTCATGGTGGTGTTGGCAAGAATGGATCTACTGTAGCAGGCACCAGTGTCTTGTCACCTGGATTCCACATTGGACTAATTATCATACTGGCAATAGTGATCTATAAAAAGTCAGCAACTAATGTGTTTGAAAAACATCCTTGTCTTTATACCTTAATGTTTAGATGTGTCTTTGCTAAAGTTGCACAAAAACGGGTGGTAGCTCACATGACCAAAATTGAACTCTACCTTCAAGATACTGTGTTTATTGGGCCAGCTTTTTTATTTTTAGATCAATACTTTAATAATTTTGTAGATGAATATATTGTTCTCTGGATAGCAATGGTTATTGCTTCATTTGATATGACAGCATACTTTATTGCTTTGTGCCTGCAAATTTCAAGACACCTTCATATAAATATCTTCAAGATTTCATGTCATCAAACATCTGCACAGTTCAAGTTCTTGCTTCAAAGAATCATTAGAATAACATGGATTGAAGAGACTTTCAAACTCTTGCCATCTCTTGTTGCTGCTGTTACATGAAAGGAGATATGAAACATTTGTTTAATATTTAGGTAAGTGTTATACATATTTCAGCAAATAAAATATTTCAATGCTTAAAAAAAAAGATGGGCAAAAGAAATATCTTGAATAGATATTTTTCCAGCAAAGATATCCAAATGGCCAAAAAGCATATGAAAAGTTGCTCAACATCACTAGCTATTAAGGAAATATAAATCAAAACTACAATGAGATATCATTTGATACCTTACAGAAGGCCATTATTAAAAACAACAACTGCAGCATCAAAATAAATAAAAACCAGAAAACTACAAGTGCTGGAAAAGATGTGAAAAAACAGGAACACTCATTTACTGTTGGTAAAACGGTGCACCCTCTCCTCAGGAAGCTAAATATTGAACTGCTGTATGACCTGGCAATCCCGCTACTAGGAATATATTCAGAAGAACTAAAAGCAAGGATGTGAGCAGATACTTGCATACTGATATTCATAGCAGCATGATTCACAATTGCTAGAAGATGGAAACAACCTGAGCACCTGTCAACCAATGAATGCGTACACAAAAAGTGGAATATTATACAGCTGTAAGAAGAAATGAACTGGCGAAGTACATGACAACATGGATGAATCTTGAGGATATTATGTTGAGTGAAATAAGCCAGACACAGTATGGTCTCACTGATATGAACTAAATATGGAGTTAAACTATAGAGAATATCAGTTAATAGGAGACAGACTGTGGGTTGAGAAGGGAGAACTGATAACTGAATGTATGTAGAATGTTTAATAAGGTTGATTATAAATATATGGAATTAGAGTAGATGGTAGTGCATTACAGTGAGTATAACTGCTGATTTATACATGTGATTGTGGCTAAAAGGAGTAGAAGAGGGAAGTTACTGTTAATTGAAAGACAACTAGAGGATAATATAAGGACTGTATAACATAATGATTTTGGTAGTAGATGAGGATTGTGGTAAATAAAAATATAAGTACAAAAATGTCTATTACAAGGTTTAAGAATACGGTGACACATGGAAAATATACAACTAATGTAACTTTTAGGCTATAGTTAACAGTAATAGTGTAATATTTTTGTAGCAAAAGCAAAGAAGGTACTATATCAAACCTAAAGGTAAAATATGGGATTTAGTTCTATGACATACGAACACGATAAAGCATTTTTTCTTCATTTTCATTACAAGGAGACTTTTGAAATATCATTTAACCAATCTGTGCTCATTTATGTATCTTTCTGACCACTAGATGAACAATTGAGTTTGGTTTTAGAGTTAAATGAGATAAATGTGCCTGGATGGAATTTTTTTAAGTATTGCTTCTGTATTTTGTTACGCTACCTTTTATCTATTTGTTTTTTGAAGTTTATTTAAAAAACAAAAAAGAAAAATATAATGATGTGCTTATGGCCTGTGAGTCCTGTTAACATGCATTTAAAAGAAGGATCTCTAACCCTATAATACAGGCAGGTGTCCCTGGTAATACAGACCAGACAATGCTGGCAAATAGACTAATAGGACCCCTTCCTCTGTTAAATGGACAAAAGTATGCATTAACCTGTGTAGATACTGCTTCAGGAGTTCTGCAGGCTTTCTGGTGTTGATGAGCAAATCAAGCTTCAACAATACAATGACTCAAGAAACTTTCCTGTACCCACAACACATTGACAACAGCCAAGGCATCCATTTTACAGATCACCAAGTCTGGGACTGGGCACACGAAAGAGAAATTTGCCTGGCGTTTTCATCTGCCATACAACCCCTAGGCCACTGGCCTGATAGAGAGGAAGAATAGTATTTTAAAACAACAGGGAAGTGGCCTATCACATGGGAGTTCCCAGGTTTGGTGCCTGGTGCCTGGTGCCTCCTAAAAAAGATGAGCAAGACAATGGGCTGATGTGATGAGCAGGTGCAGCAAGCTGATGCAAAAAGAGACATGAGGAAAACACAATGAGAGACACAGCAAAGCAGGGAGTGGAGGTGGCTCAGATGATTAGGTGCCTCCTTCCCACATCGAAGGTCCCAAGTTTGGTTCCTGGTTCCTTCTGAAAAGAAGACCAGCACACAACAAGCAGACACAGTGAATGCAAATAAGGGTGTGGGGAGAAATAAATAAGTCTTTTTTAAAAAACGCAAAAAACAAAACAAAAACAAAAACAACAGCTACAGCAGTTATCTCCAAACCACTCATTGTACGGGTGGGCACCTCATTTACAGGAAGCAATTAGGCTAACACATAGCACATTGTCAGCTGGACAAAACTCAGCATATGAACGTTTCAGGATCCCAAAGAGCACTCCATCAGCAATAAGAACAGTAATATCAGAACAAGGTATTCTGCCAGTTAGAACAGGGACTGGTATTGATATTGTCACAGGCCATACCCAAAGTCACCCACCAAATTTGGTGGCGCTTTTACTGGAAAATGCCAGCCAAGTAGATAGGTATTCTTAATCTTTGGGGACAGGAAGAGGAATTAGCAATAACTCCTATTTTGTATTTAGAAGATCCTCATTGCCCTAGTTTACAGCAGCTTCCTCTATAGAAGATGGAGCTGAAGTCACACTCCTATTATGTCTTAATACACAAACACCTTTATATAATGACCTACCTGATGCCATAGAACCCTTGGGGGCTAAAGATTGGTACACCTCCCCAGGGAAGAAACCAATGTTAGGAAATATCTTGTCAGGCGATGGTCCTATAACTTGTATGTTACTTAATGATCATGACCTCTCCATGTTAATTCCTACTAAACATCTTGTATTTTGTCCCTATGCAGTATTTCTAATCTTTTGGGCAGAAGAAAATGATTTTCTGAAGTGGGCAACTAAAGTGGCTGCAACTCATAACCAAACTGACTCCTGGTTGTATGGACAATTGCCAACTTCTGCCAGAGTGGAATGTCTTGGATAGTATTGCCTTTTAACCTAACAGGGTGGAATTTGGGGATCTGCTTTACTAATTTTCCTCTTGACATTAGCTGGCAAAGGTATTAGTATTTGTATCTTATATTGTTCTTGTGGATTCTACCTCCAGATGTGCCCATCAATTACTGCTCAGGGATATTTGTGGAAGAGGGGCTTATAGAATGTAGGAGTGAGTTTTTTGAGAGTTGGAATGTGAGGCCATAAACCAGAGAAGCCATAAATTCTTTGATAAAGCAATACACACACCCACTCATGTAGGTGCATCTTAAAGCGCACATGCAATTCCTATGCATGTTAGTTATCTGAACTAGAATCACACCTACTACATGTCAGTAACTTCAAAGAGACATGCTTACAATCTTGCAAATCCTGACTTGGCTCTGTGCTTTCCTTGTTATTACCCCAATATAATTCCCTTTAGCCTATGGGGCAGCATGGAGTACTACTCTGAACATCCTACAGCCGCCCAGGACCAGCTTCCCTGGGTTGTAAGTTCACTAAGAAACTGTTACTGTTTTGCTATATGGACTGACCTGTTTTGATTTTTGGTCTTAAGTGCTCATAAAACTTTGGCAGAATCTATTCTGTAGGTTCATGCCTGACAATCTCTATCCTCAACTTATACTGTTTTCCTTTAGTGATTTCATAGTTTCAGCTTCCTACCTGCAACAAAGCCCAAACCTATCTGCTAAAATATCACCTCTCTGAGAAACTCCAAGCTAGAAAACACTCTTTTTCATTCTCACATTCAGTAGATCACCAAGGCACAATGATTCTGCCTTTTCCTCGTGCATCTCTTCCCCAACCCCCTCCATTTTCAATATCACTTTCCTAGTGAAGGTCCTCACTCTATTATTGTGACAACAGCTTCTAGGTTAGTGTAGCAGTTTGATATTATTCATGAATTCCAAGAAGAAATATTGAATTATGTTTATAAACTGATCTTTTCCTCTGGGCATATTAGATTATATTGGATTCAGAGGTTTGCTTGATTAAGTAATCATGTAAACCCATTGTGCCAGTAGGGCACCCCCCAAAGGGTGGGGACTCACAGATAAAAGACATGGCAAAGGACAGAGGTGAGGGCTTTTACTGTTGGAGTTTTGATGTTGGAATTTGATGCTGAAGCTGGAGCCCCAGGGAGAGAGACAGAGCCATTTGCCTGATAGTCTACAGCTGACCCTGTGGAGAGAGGCAAAGCCTAGAGAGCCTCATAGCCTGCAGCTGACCTTGTGGAGAAAACAGAGGCCCTGAGACCAGAGGAACCCCGGGAGCCTGAACCCTCACAGACATCGGCAGCCATCTTGCTCCAACACATGAAAATAGACTTTGGTGAGGGAAGTAACTTATGCTTTATGGCCTGGTATCTGTAAGCTCCTATCACAAATAAATACCCTTTATAAAAACCAACCAATTTCTGGTATTTTGCATCAGCACCTCTTTGGCTGACTAATACAGAATTTGGTACTGAGGAGTGGGAAGTGCTTTTGCAATTACTGAAATGCTGGAATGGTTTTATGAATAGGTAATGGGTATTTTTTTTAAGAAATCGTGAAATGCTAGGTGGAAATGGCCTAAATTGCTTTGAAGAGACTGTTGATAGCAATATGGATACTAAAGAGAATTTTTATGATGCCTTTGAAGTAAATGATGAAACTGTTATTTGGAGGAAAGGTGATCCATGTTTTAATGTTGCAGAGAGCTTAGCAAGATTAACTCCTGGTGTTTTATGGAAGGCAAAATTTGAAAATGGCAAGCCTGGGTATTTAGCTGAAGAAATTTCCAAAATAAACCTGGAGATTGTGACTTGGCTTCTGCTTGTAGCTTATGGCAAAATGCTAGATGAGAGAGAGATGCTGAGGACTGAACAGTCAGGCACAAAAAAAAAAACAACAGAAACTGATTCTGGAAATTTCAAGCCCCTGGAAATCAGGCTCCCAGATGAAAGTACCCCACTGGAGGACTTAACTAAACTTGGAACTTGTAAATCAGTATTGAAGATGCACTTATGTTGGAAAGACTTGTGGAAAGTCTTACTGTCTGATGGCGTGGACCCCTGCTTCCTGCATGCTAAACCAACAAACTTTTTGAGAGAGCTGTATGAACAAAACCACTATCAGCCTGGAATAAAAGGGACATGGAAAGAAGAGATTGAAGGGGAAATGACTTCAAGAGGAAAACCATGGAAACTGAGATCTGGAATTAGGACATCACCTTGGACCAAGAGAGGGACCCCACCCATGTGTACAGAGAGGGTGAGTTTGCCCAAGCAGTTGAAGTGGGTAGATGCTCCTGCCCAATGTTCTGGGAGAGTTTGGCTGCCCCTGGGTGCAGAAAGGGTGGAGCACATTCCCCAGGGATTAGGGTGGTTAAGGTCAGCACCCCACAGATCTGAGAGGGGTGAACCTGTCCTCCAAAGTTAGGGAAGGCCAGGTGGTCAACTCATTGCTATGAGAGGGTTGAGCTTGTATGCCAAAGGTTAGGAAGAATGTTGTCTTCACATCACTGTACTAGGAGGATTAAGACTCTAACCCAAAGTTTGGGTAAGGTGTGGCAATCACCCCAATACTCTTAGAGGGAGAGGTTTGGAGTTTGGTTGACACCCAAATGCTTGATGAGGGTGGAACAAAGAAAATGGCCATTGGGCAAGCCGGTGGAAAGTGTGGGTCCCCATATAGCCCCAAGGAGGAGAAACCATCATCTTAAGAATGACTCTCAGACTGAAATAGAATGGAGGATGCCCTGCAGGTTTACTGAAATGTAGAGGACCCATTACTCATGTTTCCCTTCCAATTTCTCCTTATTGTAATGAAAATGTTTATCCTTTATCTGTTCATTTGTGTATTGGAAGTTGATGAATGTTTTCTAAGTTTAGGAGGTCTATAACAGACAGGACTTTGCCCCAGCACAAACTGTATTTCTTTAAATTGATTGTAATATGATTTAGTACTTTCATTGTAACTGATTTAAGGTTTTTTAAAAATATTGTAATGTCTTTTTGGAATTCAGAGGGTGGAGTGTAGCAGTTTGATATTATTGATGAATTCCAAAAAGAAATATTGGATTATGTTTGTAAACTGATCTTTTCCTCTGGGCATATTAGATTATATTGGATTTAGAAGTTTGCTTTATTAAGCAGTCATGTAAACCTCTTCTGCCAGTAGGGCACTGAGTCCTCACCCTCTGGTGGGTGGGGACTCACAGATAAAAGGCATGCCAAAGAATAGAGTTGAGGGTTTTCTGATGTTGGTGTTTTGATGTTGGAGTTTGATGCTGAAGACTTAAGTTGGAGCCCCAGGAAGTAAGCTCACAGAGGAAAGAGAAGCCAGCCCCAGGAAGAAAGGTACTTTGAAGCCAGAGAGAAGCCAGACCCTGGAAGGGAGGAACCCAGGAAGCTTGAACCCTCACAGCCATCAGCAGCCATCTTGCTCCAACAAGTGAAAATAGACTTTGGTGAGGGAAGTAACTTATGCTTTATGGCCTGGTATCTGTAAGCTCTTACCCCAAATAAATACCCTTTATAAAAACCAACCAATTTCTGATATTTTGCATCAGTACCTCTTTGGCTGACTATTACAGTTAGTTAGTCCTTTTTTGGTTGTGTACCTACCGACCAACCTGCAGTATGAATGGAATTTCTAAATAACAAATCAAATATGGCACTTTGCTCGGATTTTTTCAGGGACTTGCTACCACCTTCCACATGAAGTTCAGTACCTTTGCAAACAAGGCCCTTGACAACCTGGCCTCTAATTATCTTTCCGGCTATTGTTCCGAAAGCACACTGGACTCCAGCCGCATACCTGCACCCATGACTGGGAGCAGAGTCTCAGGCCCTCCCATCCCAGCCCAATGAATTCCCACCATCTCCCCTTGGGTCCCAGTTCTAATGTCACACTCTGTGGAGGTTTCCCTGACCTTTCCCTACACCCAGGGCTGTCCTCAAGGTCCCTTCCATAGCTTTTTAACAAGGCCTCTGCCGAGCTCCCCCCGAGTAGGGGCAGGGGGTAACTCATTTGCTTTGCCACAGTCAGGAACTAGCGCAGACACTGGGTGTTAAACCAGCTCCACAAAGGCCTACAGACATCAACCTTTATTCTGACTTTATAGCTGCAGACTTCCCACATCCAAAACACAGTTCCACCACTGCTAACAAAGCTGGAAGCCTGGAGCCAGCCCAACATTTTGCCCCAAGTCACCAGGGTGCAGGGTCCGGCTAGGCCAACGCCCCATCCACACTGGGTCTCTCAGACAAACCTGACCATCTTAGTGAAGCAGATAGTAAGATAGGGAATTAATAGACGGATCTGGAACCTGGCAAAGAGTCCATGTGGACATAGTAACCCCCAAGAGGGCTGCTGGAAGACCCCCCACCCCCAAGATCCTGCTATCCAGAACAAAGACTTTTTCTGGGAGCAAGGAAAAGTCCTAAATGTTCCCTAAGAACTTTATCATTGGATCCTCACTAAGGGCTTGATGGGTGGGGTAATCAATCAAAACAGCAAACAGCTGGAACCCCCTCCCCTGCCATTAGCAAAGGTTGGAATAATTAAGAGTTTAAAAGCCAGGCATAGGCCTGAGTGCGGGCTCTTGCCCTGCTCTCTCTCTCTCTTTTTTTAAGGAATTTATTTATTTATTTAATTCCCCCTGCCTCCCTCCCCCCCACCCCCCGTTGTCTGTTCTCTGTGTCTATTTGCTGCGTCTTGTTTCTTTGTCCGCTTCTGTTGTCGTCAGCACGGGGAACTGTGGGCGGCGCCATTCCTCAGCAGGCTGCACTTTCTTTCCCGCTGGGCGGCCCTGGAGGGCGCACTCCTTGTGCGTGGGGCTCCCCTACGCGGGGGACACCCCTGCGTGGCAGGGCACTCCTTGCGCGCATCAGCACTGCGCATGGGCCAGCTCTACACGGGTCAAGGAGGCCCGGGGTTTGAACCGCGGACCTCCCATGTGGTAGACAGACACCCTACCCACTGGGCCAAGTCCTTTTCCCTTGCCCTGCTCTCTTGCCTGCGGACCCATCCTGCCCTCTGTGCCCTTGCCATTTTTCCTCTGCCATGTGGCCACACAGGTAAACCTGGGGTTTTATAATCGATCATGGGGATTTGTAGCTTGTAAATCAGCCATCTTCATACCGTTCATCCCCTTCCTCTCTACCTGGGAGCCCTGCTCTGTTATTTTCTCCCATTTCTCTTCCCTCCCTACCTGAATCAATTACTGGCCGAACTGACCCAGCGTGCTCTTGAAATTCATTTCTTCAGCACAGCCAAAAACCTAGATAAAATCTGGTAACATTAGGAAGCCTTGTTCATCTAGGATAGAGGTTCTTAACCATTTTTTTCCATGGACCCCTTTGCCATTCAGGTGAAAAATGCAGACCTCTTACTAAGTCCGCACTATACTATGTATTATTTAATAAATATATCACACCCACACCAACACGTCCCCGCAAGAATAATGTTTTTTGAATTTCAATTCAATTCAATTTTTGAATTAATTTTTTTAAAAATTTCAATTCAAGCTCAAACCCCTTGTTAAGAACCTCTGATCTAGGAAAAACCAACCCACCCCCCTCCCGTTTATTAACATATCTTTACTATGTCATTGCCTTCATTAGCATAACTTTACCATTCCAGAGACTCTTACCCTAGGGAAAAAAAAGTTGCAAATCTTTATGGTTCATTGCAGGAGTTTCCAGAAAGTCCTGACAAATCATCAACATTCCTAGACTCGGCCTCACCTTGCTGGGTCCATCAATCCTAAGAATGTCAATCCTAATTAAGTATACCTCCCCTTCTTTAAAATCTCCACCTGAAACCAGGCCTCAAAGATATAATATATCAGACTGTGCCCTTCCCCTACTGATAAACTATCAGGCTTCCTTACAGTGGTAATCAATGTACTCAATTTTACCTTATTAGCAGGTTTTCCTGGTGATATTTATATTCAAAGGGAGTTTTATCTTCCCATTAAGTCCTACAATGGAAAAAGTCTGTATCCTCAGATGTTAACGCTCATGAACTTGACCAGACATGGGCACAATACCCAAAATACCTTCGGCTCTGGATCAAAATCATCTTAGGCTTCTTTCTGGCAGCAAAGCCCAACAGCAAAGGTAAACGTGGTGATGTGGTGCCTTCTGAGAACTGGCCAGCAGAGGGTGCTCTTGAGAAAGAAGAAATATTTGGAAGCTTCTACCAGGGACTGGAAAATTCCCACACAGGAGGCACTGCTTAATTTTAATTATTGTAATTAATTGTAAATGCAAGTGGAGCTTCCATAGGACACAAACTAGCACAGTTGCAGAGTGTGCCAACTGCAGGGAAGCCCAATGAGCTGTTCCAGCTAGGATTTAAAGCCTCTTGTGGGCTTTTGCCTTCTTACCAAGACTCCTGATATCATAGAATTTTCTGCCAAGTAATTCTGAAACCTTGGGCATTTAAGGGCACACATGTTAAAGTTCTCCAGAACTATGCACTCTGGGGTTCTTGAAAAATTATTCTCAAAGGTCCATTCAGAAAGTGATAGCTGGAAAATGTGTTGACTTTAAAAATCTCTCTAATTTACGCAGTTCTGGAAATTCTAATACCTTCCCCAGATCTAGTTAACTGGTTTTCTGTTAATCTAATACTCTTTGTTCTTAGTTTCTAGAAGGACAATAACTAGATCTTCCCAGTTTCTACTTACAGGAATAATCTTGGATCATCACCATGTCAAGAATGCATCATGCGATCATCACGTAGTCCTCAACCCCTAACCCCTTGTCTTTGCCTATAAAAGCCCTAGCTCCCATTCTCACTTTGAACTGGTTTGGGAAGGATTTCCCCAATTCCTTGATTGTGCACGCTCAATAAATCACCTCACTAAAAGATGTGTTTGTCCTTTGCAGCGCCGGATAGCGCGGGCCCTTCTATTGAAAATATCCGTTCAGGCAGTATCAAACAAAAGTCACTCTGAGCCAGGGGTTGGCAAACTCTTTCTGTAAATATTTTCATTTTTGCAGGCCATAGAGTTTCTTTCACAACTTTTCAAATGTGGCTCAAGCAGGCACAGAAATATGAAATAAATGGGCATGAGTGTGTTCAAGTGAAAACTTAATTTATGGATGCTTAAATTTGATTTTTCAAATAATTTTCATGTGTCACGAAATATTATCCTTCTTTCGATTCTTTTCAAGCATGTAAAACTGCAAAAACATCCTTAGTTCCCAACCGTGCAAAAACAGGCCAGGTTTGACCTGTGGGAGGTAGTGTGCCAATCCCTGCTCAAAGCCATACCTCAGCCCAACCTGTAAACCCAATCTATAATTTCTACATCTCTCTGAGAGAATATATTTGTATATTCTTTTCCCTGGGAGTATCTAGAAGCAGACATCCTTCAAGAAAGATGTAAAAACCAGAACATCTCTTTGGCGTCCTTCTCTGTTTATCATTGAGCTGTTGAAAATTATGGCTGATTTCAGGGGTTAATAAAAACACATGATCCTCCAGGGTCAACAAAGTTAACTACTCTTTCTGGTGTGAACAGTGCTGGCAAAATGGCATGTCTTGCCAGGGAGGCCCGTGTTGAATGCACACTGAGCAAGGGAGAAGGTACAAGGAGAGCCAGATACTCAGGAGTTTGAGTCCAAACATGACTTCACTTGTTGAGATTTTGAACATGTGACAGCTTCTCTTGCTTCTGTTTTGTCTTCTTAAAAAAATGAGAGGATAATATTCTCTCTCAGATTGGGCTTTAGAGAGAGGATTATAAGAACCTGAAACATAATAGGCACTAAACAGATGATAATCTTTATTACTCAGGAAATGGAGACTTACCCTAAGAAATAACTCATCTATTGACTAGTAACAGGGGATAGTCTAACTCTAACTCTACAAATGGGTTATATAGTAATGGGAATGGATGATAATATCCTGGAGAGCAGCCTGTTCACCAAATTCCTTTTTCTAACCTCCTTAGCTTAGCCCAGTGCCTGGTATCCGATCAAGACTCAATTGTAGGGAAAAACGTGATTCAGTGGCAAACTACACATTGTTTAAAGCACAATCTTCTGGGTTACCCAATTCAGATTTGGTGGGGTCCCTGAGCATTGCCTTGCTTTTGAGCTATTGATATTTTATAACTCTGTAAGGTGTGGATAACTGATAGCAATGCAAATTTGTTCTTATCTATAGTCATGCACTTAATTCTATCTAGCAGAGTTTCAACTGACTTTTCTCCCCCCTTTTTGGAGGAAGCCAGTTTTGCATATATATTTCGGTATTCTTGATCTATAAATGTCTGCTTTTTTAACTTCTGCTTTGAACAAGTTGTAACATCTGCCTGGCTCCTTATTAATAATTAATAATAAGTCTCTGACATGTGTTCATTTTTATACCTGTATGAGAGTCATGACTTTACCTTTTAAAAAAATTATCTTTTAACACAATATAATTGTTTCATCAAATTGAGGAATGTTTTCCTATAAAACATTTGAATGGCATCCTAGGGGACAACCTAAAACACTTGTCTTGTCCTTTTAAATCATATTCTCTCCTCACTTATTTCTAGTCATGACTGACACTAAATACATGATGATGAATAACACTTAAATTTTTTCATCTGCCAAATAGTGGGTCGGACTATGTATTAGTCGGCCAAAGGGGTGCTGATGCAAAATCTGTTGGCTTTTATAAAGGGTATTTATTTGGGGTAGAAGCATACAGTTACCAGGCCATGAAGCATAAGTCACTTCCCTCACCAAAGCCTGTTGGCACACTTTGAAGCAAGATGGCTGCCGACATCTGCCAGGGCCCAGGCTTCCAGGGGTCCTCTCTTCCCAGGGCTCATTTCTCTTCGGGCACAGCTGCTCTGCTTTCTCCACAAGGCCACTTGTAGACTCTCAGGCAATGGCTCATCTCGTTCCCGAGGCCTCTGCCTGTGTGTAATGGAGACTTCTCCCCTGCCTCACATACCTGCTCCTCCCTGTGTTTACTTCCCGGGCTCCAGGATCAAACCTTACTCTCGGTTCTGCCAGGTGGTTTTCCCTGTGACAATGTCCTACTGTCTTGGCCCTATTAAAGCCCTAATCATAATGTAATCATGCCTAGAGGAACAGACCAGTTTACGAACAGAATCCAATATCTGTTTTTTAAATTCATAAATAATATCAAACTGCCACAGACTAGAAAAGCTTCTATAAGGCAGCAGTTCTCAAACTTTATAATGACGCCTTTAAACACTTAAAAATTATCGAGGACCCCTCCAAAATAATTGTTAGTTGATACTTACTTTCTTAGAAATTAAAACTGATTTTTCAAATAGGCATTTTAAATTCATTAAAAATAACAGTAACAAATCCATTACATGTTAGTAAGAATAATGTATTTTTATGAAAAATAGCTGTACTTATATTTTCCAAAACAAAAAGGCATAGCAAGAAGATTGTCATTGTTTTACATTTTGCAAATCTTTAAATGTCTGGCTTAATAGAAGACTGCTGGATTCTCACATCTGCTTCAGCATTCAATATTGTGATATCAGTATCATGCAGGCCCTAAAAAACTCCATTGTACAGTAGTGAGAGAATGAGAGTGAAAAAGTAATATCACAGTATTATTATGAAAATAATTTTTGACCCTGCATTTCCTCTGAAAGGGTCTCAGTTCCTCAGAAGTTTCTGGAACATTCTTTGAGAACTGCTGTCATTAAGTAAACCAAGATACCCTCAGATAGGAGTAGTGTTTTTTGTTTTATTTTGTTTTCCTAGAGGGGATGTGCCAGTAGGTCATGCTGATCGTTTCCTTAAAGTGACAGTTTGCTCTCACAGGCATTCTGGAGCGATAAACTTTCCTTGTGTGTCCGCAGCAACAGCTGTTATCTGTGCCGAAATTCCCAGTTACAAGGTTCAGTGGGATATTGCACAGGGATGTTGGACAGGAAATGGGGTGGGGGCTGTAAGGAAATGCGTACCATGCTTTTTTTTCCCAAAGAAATTCTGGGTGGGACTAATTTGAAACTGCCTCTACAAGGGCCCTTGTCCCAAGATTCTTTCTTGATCCTTTTCTCAGATCATGGCTTTGAGGGTGAATGAAGCCTCCGGAAACCTCTACTGCCACTCACACCTGCTTCTGATCCCTGAAGGTTACAGAGAAGTTGTTAGAACAGTAGTTGAAAAGGGAGGGATTTCTCCCTCCTCAAAGTCCTGAAGAAAAAGAAAGACTCTGAACCTTGTCTGGTATAATCACCCTTTTTGGTTTTCCTTGCACAGTCTTCTTGGTATCAGGAAATACTTTTAGTCCAAAATGAAGCTAGGACCTGCTTCATAGACCAAATGACCACGGTGAGGAAAAGATAAGTATTGGCAAGAAGGAGTGCACGGATCTCTTCGTTCCAGAGAAGTCATTCAGAGTTCGAGGTTTACAGTCCGCTTGTTCTATAACCAAGAAGAGATCCACAACCTTTCTTATAAAATCTCTCTTACACACTTGCATTCCGATCTACAGTACAAGAGAGTTATAAGTTAAATCTCTGGAATGAGGCTTCTCATCTTTGATTAGTGGAAACTTGAGGAAAATGTCCACCTCCCTAAATCTCCAGTCTTCCCTCTGTAAAATGGAGGTGAATTAGTTTGAGTTTCCCCCAAAGTAGACTTGGATACAGATAATTTATTGTGGGGGGTGGGGAGGGAGTGTAATTCCCGAAGGCAAAAATGTAGGGAGAAAGTGAGGCAGACAGGGAGGGAAAACCAGTGTAAGGGGTATTGTTGAGCTGGTTACTTACTATTTGGGCAACCAAGGTTCAATCCTGCCAGCAGTCCTCTGAGAAACCATTTAAATGCACCCCAGAATAAGCCCTCTGACAAACACTGCTTTTCTTTCTCCTGACCAAGCAGCCAGCCCTGCCCCTCACTTGCCCCTACCCTCTCCCTTCCCTGTCCTGACCACCTTGACACCCAGCTCGCAGCTGTGGGACTGCAGCTCTTGGCCCAGCTGCCCAGCCTGAGAGGCCAGAAGTGGTGGCTCCTAATTTCCCTCCTTAGGGGGTGCAGGGAGCCTAAGTACCAGAAGGGAAAGCAAGCCAACCAAGCTGCCCTAAAGGCAACCTCAGTAAATCCCTCCCCGACCCCAGCCACCCCAGCGTTGAGCCCCTCTTACGACCAACCAGGGCTGTTCCTCCCACCACTCCCAGCCCTTAAAAAGTTGGCTGTCCTTTGTTTCCATGGAATTGAGTTTTACTCTCTCTCCCCTGCCTTAGCATCCGCTTGAATAAAGTCATCCTTGCCAGTTTGGCATTGTCTGGTGCAGTTTTTTTCCTTGACCCCTCTGAAGGATGCAAGACCTTTATCTAGGCTCTCATCTCTGGCAGGTTGAAGATTGCCCCAGGGGACGTCACCTCCCCTCTCGGACTGCAGCTGCGGCTGAAGCTACAGATGGGTCAAGGCACGAACACCGCTTCCACAGGGCAATAAATAACATCTATCCCATAGAGTTATGGTGAGAATGAAATGAAATGAGGCCTATAAATTTTTTAGCACTTTGCCGGGCACATCGTCAATGTGTAATAGGTGTTTGCTTTATTGCTGCTGCTACTGTTATTATTACTATCCTCCTCCTCATTACTATCATTGTACTTTATCTAGAGAGACGGTACATTCACAGCTTGGGGACTCCAGGAATGACACATAATCCACAGGCTATCTCTCGAGGCCACATCCTGTATCATTTACCATGACATAAGGCAATTTGTTGTAGTTATTATACTTTTACTTTCATCCAATTTTTTTTTTGTTTTGTCAAATTTTGGGAACAAGAAAAAGGGATGTTTTGTCAGTTTTGTGCTACCCATTGCTATAGAACAGCAGTGTCCAAATAGAACTTTCTGCTATGATGGACATGTCTTTACCTGTGCTCTCTAGCAGAGAAGCCACAGGCTGCAGGTGGCTACTGAACACGTGAAAGGCGGCTAGTGCACCTGAGAAACTTAACTGTTTATTTCATCCTAGTTCATTTATATCTAAATTTAAATAGCCACAGGTCGACACAACCCAGGGCGATTAATGTTAGTGTTGCCAGTGGACTGTGGAAGGAGCCCATCCCCTGGGGCTAAAATTAAGGTGATACAGCTATGTATCTCCTCTGACCCCTGGGCCCTCAGGGGCCTGACAGGTTTCACTTGCAGGTTGGAAAGTGGTGATATCTCTGGGGCGAAGGGCCACTGGTTGAAGAGAAGAAGTCTGTGGGGACGCTGCGCTGACGGAGGTTGGGGGAAGTCAGGCTTCAGCCTGTGCTCAGCTGTGGTCCGTTATTCTGTGCACAGAGTGGGAAGCGGACTACTGTGCCCAGGAGAGCTTCCTTCTGCAGCTGCCTTTGGCGAGCTCGCAGGACCTGCTTTCGCTAGTTATGCCTCTGCCTTGTCCCACTGCCTTGCAAACATTTGTCCTGTGCTCAGTCCATGAACAGCTTACTGAGTACTTGCTATGTTCTCAGCACTGTTCTAGGCACCAAGGAAGAGAAAAGGGAACCCTACCCAGCTGGTGCTCCCTACTCCCTTGGGGTTTACAGATTAATCTGGGAGACAAGATTCCCACTTGAACCACTAACTCCCTTACCTCCACTGGCCAGTCATCTGCCCCCAGACTTCCCTCGTGCATCTTCTGTCCAGTTTGTCACTTTGACTGGTGATTAGCTCTTTGTCTACTTCCTCAATTAAACCCCAAGACCCATAAAGACTGGGACCTTGATATCTCTCCTGGTGCCTCATCTCTCACATAGTAAAATACTCAACTATTTGGAGCTGATGACAAGGCCACAGGACTTGGGAAAGGAAGAAGATCCTGGTACACTGAGGTCATTCACACACACCATAGGACTCAAACTGGGTCTTGAAAAATGAGCAAGGTGTATTTACTCAAGGAGCTGTCAGGACATTTGGGCCCAGAGCAGGTAACTTCATGAGCAAAGGCGTGGAGATAGGATTGAAAATGTTAATGAGGGGGTTTAGGAAACAAAATGGGATGAGTAGGGGGGCCTGACTACCCAGGGCCTTGACAGCCAACATTTGAGTGTGTACCCCACATGGTTGACAAAGGAGAGGGCCATGAACCAGAACATTCTGCATTCTGACTGCAGTGAAAGCTGAGGTGACATCAGTGAGTTTGGCAAGATGTGCTGGGGACCCATTGTTTTTGCCTCTCACGTTCAGTTCTTTTTCTAGTTAAGCACTTCTTTTTCCTTATTGAACCACTGTTCCACACATGTGGCTGTAGTGACCCTCCCTCCATGCCCAGGTCCCAAGACGGGTGGACAAGTTCACCAGGTCTGGCCATTAAGAGTCCTATCAGACACGGATATGGCCTGTAGCTGCTGTTATCATTCTTCTCTGTTTGCTGAGTGAGTGAGATGCAAGCCTGGAGCTGCCGACACTATCCTGATACTGTAGGGGAAGCATTTGTTTGAAAATTAAACCAACACAGAGGAAAGCAGAGCCAAGGGATGAGTCATCTGATGACATCATCTGAGCTTTTGGATCCAGTTGGGCCAGAAGAGGGGCAATTTTCTGGGCTTTTCAGTTATTAGCCAGTTCCAGTTAGGTTCCTGACACTTGCAATCAAAGGATCCTTGATTAATACATACTCAGGAGTAAGTGGGATGCTTAGAGTGGGAGGCGATGACAGCCAGACTGGCCACCCCAAAGGGTGTGGCAGGAATTCAGACAGGAGGCACTGAGGACCTGAGCCAATGGGCTGGTGGGTGGAGGGGAAAGCAGGCCTGCGAAGAGGGGCAAAGTTACTACTAGTCTTTCTCTCATCTAAGGTTGTTATCAAGCACTGTCTAATGATTCTTTTTCACCTCTTCCTTCATGATGTCCCTTTACCTTCTCTTTTTCATTTGATTTGGGCAACTTTGTAAGATAAAGTGAATCAGGTATTCTTGTCCCCATTTTATAGCATGGGGAAGTTAAAGGCCTTGCCCGAGGTCACTTGGGAACTCTGGAGCCTAGTTCTGATTCTCCGGCTCACGCTAGGAAATCTGGACTGAAGTCACCAGGCACCGTAAGCTGGACATTCTTCTGCCCACCCTGGAACTCTCTTACTATTGCCACAGAGAAACCGTAGTTCTCACTGAGGAAAAGCCCGGCAGCCCATGACCGCCTTCATTAAAAATAAATTCCGCCTGAGTCTCCTGGTTCTAAATAGAAGAAAATTTAGATTTGGGGCAGAACCGAAGGGAAAGGGATTTCCCTTGGCAAATTATTTGCAATTTGTGGATTGGAGCTGACCCAGCTCCAATTCCCTCTGTCATTGTGAGCGCTGTCTAAAACGTGACCAGCTTATTAAAGAACAAGAGCTGGAGGCGGTCTTCCCACAGCAGCGCAACAGAAGAGGCGGCAAGTTAAAACCCACCAGCCCTCCCCTCACAGTGTCTCATGTTCAGGAGCTGGCTAGATTCTCACCCACAGGTTACATGCTTACCCCTAGGCAGCCACTTTCTGCAGCTATAGAAACAAAATGAGCATATTTATGATTCATTCGTGTATCTCCTTAGACAGATGAGAAGCTAGTTGTAATAAGTACTTAAATGAGTGGATCTCAAACTATACATGCAATAGAATGCATGTACTCAGGGTCCAATGCCAGAAATTCTGAATTAATAGATGGTCCAGGATCTGCCTTTTTAGTGGGCATCCCAGGTGATTCTGAAGCAGGTAGTCCATGTACCACACTTAGAAACAGTGATATAAATGGAGCACCAATGCACAAATCGCACCAAGCAGGCCCTTCCTTCATCCGTGATTTAAAGGCGCTGTCACTAGCCCAATTCCTGTGAGTGCCAGAATTTCCTTCTTTCCTAACAACATCTATTACTCACTAGCATAATTTGAGGGATATATGAAAGGCTTTCTTGTCTAAAAATATTTTCCAGGAGTTGCTAAATCTAAAATCCATAAGAGTTTAAGGATTATCTTCTCTAGTACTTGTAAATCATGGACAGCTCACCAAAAAAATAATTTTCTGCATTTTTTTTTTTTTTTTTTTGGTAAAGGGAAAAATCCATGTGGCATGTCCACAGCATGCCAAGGTGTAAATGCACATCACCCGTCTCCATGGTCCAGCCTGTTGGGAGTCCTGGACTCTTCCCATCATCTTCCTCTGTACCCAAGGGATGACACGTAGAGACCCAGAGAGGGCTTTTAAAGAGTCTCATGTGAATTCTTTCTCCCTTAGGTCACCTCTATCAACAAAACCCGAAAGAAAACCAATGAACTGCTATTTCCCCTCTATCCTGTTATGTGTGTTCAGATTCTTCTCAAATGAAACATGAAATCAATGGGTGAGGTGGTCCAAAGGTCTTTACAATGAAATTGACTGCATATGAAATGAATCTGAAATTCCATTTATTAAAACAAATACATTGTCCATGTGGGATGAAAATGTGCACATCACATTCAGGTTTTCCTGTTTTAACATTTCTATATTTCCCTCTTTGAAAGCCACACTACGTATTTTATATAGAAAAACTGTGAAAAATTCTTGGGCTGTAAAACATTGCGTAGGTAACAATTCACTACTACCAGGAGCAGCTAGAAGCAAATAGTAAAAATTGAAAGAAAAGAAGTATAAAATTTCTATAAGACAGAATGCTTGATTTTCTCAAATTTCCTTATGTGAATATATTGTAGAAAGAAATGGTTTTTATTGTTTCATTTTTCCTTGGTAGGCAATCTCTTTCAAAATTTATTAGCAAAGTCAGACAGATCAAAGTACTTATTTGCATCCTTTGATTTAAATAGTACTTGGCTTCAAGTTAGACAAGAAAATTTGAAATTGGAGTTAATATGAGGATGATGCATTCTAACTATGCAGGTTATTGTTACTATCAACTAAGTCCAAGGCAGATTTTCATTATTAGTCATATATTATATACAGGAATAGGGCCTTGAGTTTTCCTATTAGTTACCCCTTAAGATAAAATTATGCTAGTGAAAATGACTGTTGAATTTCTAAAAGAATTAAAGCTCTTTAGAGACATAATTAATCAAAAGAAGACTTTTCCTCTTAATAAGTAAAAATATAAGTAGCCAAACTCATATAAAGTCTCTGGTAGTATAACGCCATAATGTAGGATGTGAAATTACGAAAAAGCCAAACCATTTTCCTTAAACTTAATGGGCTATGTAATTTCTGCCTTCTCTATAAACACTGTTATATGTAAATTGGAACTTTCTTAACTTTTAAGTACCAGATTCATATTATAGTAATTCCTGAACTTTTAAATTCCATTTTAATTGCTCCAAAGATCTAGATTTACATGGAAATATAACGAGTCCTTCTGAGAAAAAGAAATGGTGTGGATTATGAAAATCATCTGGGTCTTATAATGGCACCTTAATCACCACTGAAGAGCGTTTTATTCACAGTTGTTTTTATGTGACCACATATTCAATTTTTGGCTCATTTTTAAAAAGTGATAAGGTTTTGGCTGATTCCACAATATCACTAAGCTAATTGTACAATATTGTGGCTTAATAAATACTTTGTCTCCCCCTATCCCCCACTAAATCTTCATCAGCATCTCACTGACTGAAACAAATTCCCAAGGTTTGAACAAAAGCATCTTGTTACAGTACATTCACACACTTCACAATTATTTCAATATCCCCTTCTTTCTATCCCAGATGTGAAATTTAATTGGATGTACTTATGCTTTCACCAGCATGCCCATAAAAGGAGGTAAGGAAACATTACCAAGTCTGTTTTAAAATCTGTCTTTGTATCTGCTCTCTCTCCCTTTCCATACTTATAACAACCACAACAAAAGAAAACAGGAGTAAGAGAATGGAGAGGGAAGAGAAGAGAATAAAATCAATGGGAAGTTGGTCTTTTGGGATTTCAAGGTAAACAAGAAGATATACAAGAGACTTCCTTTTGCCTGGGAACAACACTAAAAAAAAAAAAAAAAAGAGATAAAGGCTTCCCGGGCGGGCCTCCTATCACTGATGGAGCTAGAGCTAAATGAAAAAAAAATCACTCTCAATATCATAACTTGGGAAGAGAGAGACCTAGCTGCAAGGAAGTTGTAAATAAAGACTGAGAGACACTAACAAACAAGGTGGAGAACAAAACAAACAAAAAAAGACCCCACTGAAAAATCTGGTGAGTGAAGAACAAAAACCATCTCACTCAGTGGAAAAAAAGCCGGAAACCTTTCCTGGTAGAGTGGCTGTGGGGGCTGCACCTGCCACCCCAACAGTGGGTAATGGATGTGGTGGGCCAACTGCTGAAGTTCTGAGAATCGGTTGCCTTCCCTGGAGCCATGGGATTATTTCTCCTGACACATCAACAAAGGAGGGCCCCAGTTGTTTGGTTAAGAAGAACAGAAAACGTTCTTTCAATCTAGGATTTCTGTGATTCAGGGAAAGAAGAGGCCACTTGTTTACACCCTAGGGCAAAAGCATTTCCCAATTGATGGTGAAGCTTCACCTCTACTGCTGGGTGGTTATCTGTGCTGCCCTGAATCCTGGATGCAATCAAAATGATTTGGATTCTGGAAAACATTTGCAAGAGGCATTTATGCAATAGTTAACCAGGAGGTATTTTAGGCATGGCTAAGGCTCTGAAGTTATCTCAATTTTCAAAATATTAAGTTTTTTTCTCTCCAGCTTCTTTTCTCTCTAGTTTCTTTCCCAGCATTACAGTAAAACAACAAAACTTCTGAATGGATGTAACATAGGAACATTTTCATGCAGTATTACTCAAAAATTGTCACAAATATATGAAAGCACCAATCACAACACATTATTTACTTTTACTTGCAGAATCAAAGCTACCATGTACAAATGTTAGGAATAGTGATAAGAGAACACAGACAACTGGTAACTTTCTTTTTTATACTACTATGAGGAGACACCATAAGACATTGCCCTAAACATTTTGGGTGCTCATCCTTGGAGTTTGGTCTTATAGACAAGTCCAGCCTTATTTCTGTACTACTCTAATGGGGAGGAGGGGTTAGGGTTGGGGGAAAGGAAAAAAGAAAAGAAAAGAAAAGCACAAAGACTAAACACCAGTGCCATTTAACCAAACTGTAGCTACACTGGACATCTTAGTTTATCACAGGGTATTCTAAAGACAATATTCATTCCAAGAAGGTCATACATATCTTAATTCAATACAGCTGTCTGTTTTAATTTTTATTTTTTAAATATGAAGCAGAAACATAAGGTCTTGGGGGATAGCAGAAAAGTGACACCAATTTTATCTTTACATATTCCCTTCGTCCAGGCCTTACTGCAGATAAGAGATCTCTTAACTCATGAAGTGGATCGACTTTCAATCTCGCAAAGGGACCAGTTCTTTAAACATGCATGGCCTGGAGTTTCCAGGATGGTTCTCCTCCCTCTCTTAAATGCTGTGGACTAGAAAGACGTCCACTTTGCTAAAAGCTCTACATCAGTGTTCCAGGAGCCCTGAGGCTCTTCAGGTGCCTCTTAAAGACTTAAAGGATGGCACAGAAGAACTTCTTCTCCCTAAAGGGGTTTTCTGAAGCCGGAACTGGAGTCAGGAGGGGATCTTCCTTGGCATGCGCTTCACAGTACGCCATCAAATCTGCAGCTGCCTTGGATACCTGGAAAAGATGACAAAAACAATGGAAACTTTAGACCAGGCATGCCTAAGGTATAGTCTAGTGCTGACCAGTCGGTTTGGGGTTACAACTGCCTGCATTTGAATCCTTGCTTCACCTTACTAGCTTGTGTCAAAACGAGATCCTCAACCTCCATTTCCTCATCTGCAAAGAAGGCAGTTGACAGTATTTACCTCACAGGATTGTTGCAAGCAGTTCTGGAGCTAGAGTGGGGCACACAATTCAAGTAGGCACTCACTGCCAGGGCCATGCAAGTGCTAACTCCATAGTTGTTCAACCCTGAAAGTGAGGGCCAATTCAATTTTGTGCCTGAGTACCTCATTTGTCTCACCCTGGCTGCAAGGTTGTTAAATGAGACAATCCAGGTAAAGGACAAGTAAGCTTTCATGCAGGCTAGTCATTATCATCATCCTGCAGTCATGCTTCTCTGCTTCAGGAAGCCATGACGATTCCCTTTTTTAACCAAACATATCAGAATATATAAGGTAGATATATAGTATTTCATCCAAGCACCATCCCATTTTGGGGCATCTCACTGCAAGTATGGTAACCAATTTCAGAGACGCTGTCATTTCTTATCACATTTCTGTAGTTCCTTGCTAGGAGTGGCCCATGGCACATTCCTTTGAGCACCTTTTCACTCATTGAGGGTGGATTTAATTCAGGGAAATAAACTAAAAATCATTTGTAACCACACCTGGGGAATAGGAAGATGATCAACGGGAAAAAGCCATTTGGGGTTGTAAACTATAAACTCATGAGTCAGTTTCTCCAGTAACATAACACACTCTTGACGTAGGAGCACTATGATAGCCTCTCAAAATGACAACTCAAAGGATAATCTTCCCTAAGAGTGAGGTAGATGACATTACTGTTACAATACTCACTGCAGGTGAAATTATACAAACCTGCACAATTATATCAGGCTTGACTGCATGACATGATTTGCTCTGACAAATGAAATGTGAGCAAAAGTGATATGGGGCATTTTTGGGAGGAACCTTTAAGAGCCAATGAAAAACCTTGCCAAGTTCTTTTTCCACAGCCACTCTATCCAACTGAAATAATTTACTGGGAACCACCTTAATTGATGGGAGATTTTAACAAATCACATAGTGGTCACACTCTTGATTTGTTCCCTGCCCCAGGGCTGAGTTGATTATATCTTTGCCACTTAAAGACTTTTCGATTTTACATTTTAGTGGTTAGAAATGAGAATCAGTTTCACCTTCTAATCCTATAAATCCTTGAACCTGAGGGTTCTCTCTGATCTTTCAGTCACAGACCAGATAGAGGTAATATTGCAGATAAAGGCTGCTCAAGCTGCCAGAGACCCTGAGTAAAGGTGACATGGTGTGGAATGACAGCAGACCCGTGATGGACAGATGATATGTACTGGAAGTGAGAATTATTATCTTTATTGTTGTAAGTCCCTGAGTATGTGTATTTTTTGTTACTGCAGCAAGACCTAGTCTACCCTGACTGATGGAATGGGGTATAGGCATTGATGATATATTTGCATAAAAATCAGCCTCACTTTTTAGTAGGCACTGCATTACTTATATAAATACCTTTATTGTACTTTTATTTTTCCAAACATTGTGTTAAGTCTTCTTTTTTGTCCTCCACAATAATCCTGAGGAGGGAATCATTAGCTTCCCTTATGGATGAAAAATTGAGGTTCAGGCAAATTATCATTTGTTCAGGGTCATAAAGCTACACAGGTGGTAGAAAATTAACTTGAATCCTGATGTTGTATCATTTAGTCACAGCCATCTACATGCAAACTCTCAAATGTGGGACTAATTCCAAAGGCTGGAATTATTTATGGTGACTTTATGAAATGCTACTATAACAGAATCAAAGGAAACAGCCTGTTTTTGTCTTATCTCTTCCACATGAAGGCAAAGAATAATAGAATTTCAGGCTGAATCTTCATCACTTTTTGGTGCCTTTCACTTGTTTCAGCAATAATCAATATTATACCACACAGGAAATAAGCTATTATGCAGCAGTACCTCGACAAAAGTAATATCTAATACTCGCTTGTTTAAAGAAGGTCCAGCACCATCCCTAGTCATTTGCAATGTCCACACACAAATATGTGACAGAGATTTTAAAATCTTATGATATAGAATTTGCTATAGTCTGCAAAAGAAACAGTTGGACCTACCCATATCACTTGATTCTGAAGAGTTTCCTTCTCAAAATATATTATGTGCTTTATCTTGTTTCCACAACTAGATTGCAATCTCCTGTGGGCGAGAGTCCCACACAATGTCAGAATCATAGTAGTAACTAGACTAATTGCTGATATTTATTAGTTACCGCATGTCAGAAACATGCTACCCATTTGAAGATACATATTCTATTTTATTTAATCCTTACAACAACATTACGGGTTGGGAGCAATTAAGATTATCCTCATCTTAAATATGGGAAGTTGAGGTAAGGGTTTCCATAGCTGATGAGCAGCCAAGTTCCTGACTAAATTCATAGGAATGCTCTTCCTTTCTAACCAATGACTGTCAACCTTGTCCTCTACCTACAACGAGCCACAGCCTTCCTAGAAGGTTTCCTTGCTTACAGACTATCTCTGCTAAAATTCTGCACACAGCTTCTTTTACATTTTACATCTTTAGGACTGGTTCTTCCATGAAGCGTTCCCTCATAACTCCAGACAATCACTCTCTTTCCTGTCCTGTTGATTTTTCCTCCAAAAATATCACAAATTTGCCCCCTTACTATGATCTCTATAGCAACGACCCTAGTTTGAGCTTCCTTCTTCTCTTTCCATGATTACTGAAATAGTAACCTCTTAAATAAAAAGTTATTCATACAGGTTCCCAGGGGAATCCATGGATAGAATTCAGAGGGTGGCCTGTGAACTACAATGATTAAAAAATTACATTTTGGGAAGCAGACTTGGCCCAATGGATAGGGCATCCGCCTACCACATGGGAGGTCCGCGGTTCAAACCCCAGGCCTCCTTGACCCATGTGGAGCTGGCCCATGCGCAGTGCTGATGTGTGTGCAAGGAGTGCCGTGCCACACAGGGATGTCCCCCGCGTAGGGGAGCCCCATGCACAAGGAGTGCGCCCCATAAGGAGAGCTGCCCAGCGTGAAAGAAAGTGCAGCCTGCCCAGGAATGGCACCGCACACACAGAGAGCTGACACAACAAGATGATGCAACAAAAAGAAACCCAGATTCCTGGTGCTGCTGATAAGGATAGAAGCAGTCAGAGAAGAACACACAGCAAATGGACACAGAGAGCAGACAACGGGGAGTGGTGGGGGAAGGGGAGAGAAATTTTTTTAAAAATCTTAAAAAAAAAATTACATCCTTATTTTCACTAACCTCAAATTGAAATTTAGGATTTCTGTCAATTATAAATGTAGGCAACATACTACAGTAGCATTAGTAGTACCTGTGACTTAGTCACCAACAGAAATCAGATGTTTTCAATTATGTGACAGTTACTGCAGAATCTCAACATATACTTTATGCTTATCTATTTTATAATTATAGAGGTCATTGAACCCACTATTAGATCTCACTATATAAAGGAGTACATGGTTTTAAAAATTATTTTAATCAACCATACTTCAATATATTTACTTTCCTTTTTATTTTAAAACCATTCTCAGAAGGGGTCTATAGACTTCATCAGATAGTCAAAGACTTCATCAGTCCAGGGCTGAAACAAGTTTAAGAATCTCTGTCCTAAATGGCTCCTGCTTTCACAACTGTACCAGAATTTTCCATACTGCAGCTAGAAAGTTATCTGAAAAATATAAATCATCTCATATCATTCCTCTGCTTACAACATTCAATAGCTTTACATTTTACTTTGTAGAAAATGAAAATGTCATAAAATAGCCTGTGAGTCCTGCATGATTTGAGCCTGCCTGTCTCGCTATTTTCATGCCATGTCACTCTTCCCTCTCACACAGGTCTCCTTTCATTTTGATTAAGCTCCAAGTTCTTTCCTGCCTCAGAGCTTCACATACACAGTTCCCTGGAACATTCACCTCCTCAGTCCTTCAACAAGTGTGTGCTCCTTTTCTTTCTTCAGGAGTCAGCTAAAATATTGCCTGCTTACACAGCCTTCCCTGACCACCTCATCTGAAGTAACTTTCCTTATTATTCTCTCTCAGAATACCTTGATCTTTCCCATCTCAGAAAAACTCTCATCACAATTTATAGTGACCACCATTGTCTATTTATCTGCTGTTTGGTATTTGTCTTTCCCTTTAAGCATTCTGCTCCATGAGGGCAGGAACCATATCTGTTTCATCACTGTATAACAAGTAAACAAAATCTTATTCAACAAATATTGCATTCAAAGAATATTTAATGAGTAGCTTCTAGATGCATGGAATAATCAGGGAAGCAAACAGTCAAAAGATGCTTGTCCTTGTGGTACTTAGGTAGTATCCTAGACTTCTGATTCTGACTATGATGGAGTTTTAGGAAACAGTTAAACCATCCTGATTTAACTTAAAGACTGGATAAAATTTATGAAAAAATGGCTTTCAAATGTTGGCCAAGAGGCAGTACAGAACACTGAGAGAAGGAAGATAAGTAAGTTAAGCCCTACAATTGTCTCAGCTCATTGCTTGGTGAGAATTTCCAGGTCACAGAGTAGGGAGGAAGCATCAAAATAGAGTCTGGCAATCTCCCTGAATTGAGGAGACAGAATAACAGAGGAGAAAGATCTAGAGAGAGACAGAGATCTCCAGATGCCTTCAGGGGCTTCTTTTTGAAACTTTAGCTGAGTACTGATCAGCACATGTGCGAGAGGAAACTCTGTGAGGCTGGGAAAAGAATATCAGAAAGGATCAGGTGAAACAAACCCTGGAGATCATGCTGGCCTGGAACAGTTTGTGTTTCTACCAGAGTAGAAAAGCCTCCTAACACCCAGGACATTGACTAGAGCTCTGATAAGGTATTGCTTTAGTAGTGGGGCTAAACAGCCCTAGCTTAGAGGATGTTACAACTCACCTATCAAAGTTGAAAAGTGAGCCTTGAAAGGATCAATTGTTTCCAAAGTTACTTAACTGTACCCTAGAACAAAACTCAAAAATCTTTCAAAGAATACAAAATATTCCAGTACTCCAAAAGATAAAAGACATAATGTCTGGGATCTAATTAAAAATTACCAGGAAAAGAGAAGCAACGTGTTACTACAAAGGAGCCTCAATAAAATTAAGTGCTAATTTCTCATTGGAAATCATGGAGGCAAGAAGGCCATGGGATGACTTATGTAAAGTGCTGAAGGCAAACAATTGCCAATCAAGAATTCTATATCTGGAAAAATTATCTTTCAAAAATGGAGAGATTAAGACATTTCCAGATAAACCAAAGCTGGGGGAGTTCGTCACGACTAGATTGGCTCTGTAAGAGATGCTAAGGGGAGCCTCGCAGGTTGAGAGGAAAGGACAGTAGCTAGCTGACTGAAGCCTCCTAAAGAATTAAACATCTAGTAAGGGGAATGACATGGGTAAATAAAAATGCCAACACTATTATATTTTTGGTTTGTAACTCCACTTTACTTCCTGCAGGATCTAAAAGGCATATGCATGTAATAATAAATCTGTTGTTCTAGACTTATAACATATAAACAAGTAATTTCTGACAAGAACTACTTAAAGCTGGGGGGATGCAAAGATATAGAAACATAGTTTGTAAATACTATTGAATTTAAGTTGGTATCTAAACAAAAGAGAGTATTACAGATTTAGATGTTAAATTTAGCTCCATGGTAACTACAAAGAAAATAGCAGAGAATATGCAAGCTCATAGAGACAAAAATTAGAGTACAGTTGCCAGGGCTGTGAATGTGATTAACTCCACTGAATGCTATGCTTGGGAGTAGTTGAGATGGAAAGTTTATATTGTAAATATGTTCCCACAATTGAAAAAAAAGAAAGAGCAATTAGAGAAACAATGAAAATTAAATGCAATATGTGATCCTGGATGGGATTTAACAAGACTCAAAAGACATTACTGGGGGGAAGCAGACATGGCTCAACTGACAGAACGTCCTTCTACCATATGGAGAGTCCAGGGTTCGATCCCCAGGGCCTCCTGACCCGTGTGGTAAGCTGGCCCATGTGCAGTGCTGCTGTATGCAAGGAGTACTGTGCCATGAAGGGGCGCCCCTGCATGGGGGTGCCCCATGGGCAAGGTGTGTGCCCTGCAAGGAGAGCCACTCACATGAAAAAAGCACAGCCCACCCAGGAGTGGCACCGCACACATGGAGAGCTGACACAGCAAGATGATGCAACAAAAAAGACGCAGTTTCCCAGTGCTGCCTGACAATGCAAGCAGACACAGAAGAACACACAGCGAATGGACATAGTGAGCAGACAACTGGGGAGGGGGGCGGGGGAGAGAAATAAATAAAAAGGAATCTTAAAAAAAAAAAGAACATAACTGGGACATGTGAAAAAATGAGAATATAAATTGGATGCTTTATATCGATGTTAAATTTCTTGAATTTGGTAACTGCACTTAAGGTGGTTACACAGTGAATATTTTCATTCTTAGGAAGTGTATATAGCAGTGTGGGATGTTAAGTGGCTTAATACAGGAGAGAAATGGGGGTTGGGGAAAGGAAGAAAAAATATTTAAGACATAATGGCTGAAAATTTCCAGATTTGATGAAACTGTAAATCCATAATTTCAATGAACTAACAAACCCAAATGGAAGAAAGATGAAGAAAACAATACCAAGGAACACCATAATCAAATTGCTTATATAGTATATAAGTGTGAAGGCAGAGAAACTAGACAGTGAAACCTAATAAAGAATTAGAGAATGTTAGAAAGCAAATTATATGGGAAAATGAAAAAGTAGAGCAAGGTAAAGGAGATTGAGCAAGTGTGTGTTTTGTGTGGAAGGACAGGTTGAAATAGTTAAGTCTAATTACCAATCTTTGGGTAAAAACAGAGAATGAAGGTTATGGTCAGAGAAATAGGGAACTGCTGACTCATATTTTAAAGGAAAACACTGAATGCTGTGTTGAGAACAGGACTCTATGGGAACCAGGGTAGAAGGAGAGACTACTCTGAGTCTGTTGCTGAAATCCAAGAAGTCATAATGATTCAATACGGTAATAGCAGCAAAGGTAGTGAGAAGTGATCTAATTCTGAGTAATCAGCATTTTGAAAGTAGGATCACCAGGATTTTCTGATGGATTAGGTGTGGGGTATGAATGAAAAAAGATGTTTTTTGGGGGGAAGACCAGGAGTTCACTTTTAGATGTGTTGAAATTGAAATGTCTATTAGACAAACAACTGAGATACATGATGCTGGACTTTGGGTTGAGAGAGAGGGAGCTGGACGAGAACTATACATTTGGGAATTGAGGGCTATAGATAGTATATAAAGTTTAGGGAATGAACAACACCACCAAGGAAGTAAACTTAGATAGAAAAGAGAAGAGTTGGGACTGAGCCCTAGGCCACTTCAACTTATGATGCTGGGGAGCCTAAGAGGAACCAACACAAGCGTAACAGAAACCAAGCTCTCATTGTCAGCAAAGGGAATTATAAATATGGAAAGTGATCAAACTGGAATGAACCTTGAAGTGTTGGATAGGATAGAAATTGGTGATATCAGTGTAAATTCATGATAATATATACATACATACGGATATAGAAATAAATACAGATGTAAATGTGTGCATGCATGTGTTTCTCTAGCTATGTCCACTGAGAGGACCAGGGAGCAGCAATCCTTTAGCAACAAGAACACCTAATGTCCAGATCTTGTTGTCTTAATACCATTCACAATGTACTAGTGCTTTTTGGAGACAAGGGTGATTCCAGGGCTGGGGTAGAAAACTAACAAAAGGGTCCTGGAACATCTTTTTTGTGTCAAAAAAAAGTACAAAGATTCTCAAGAGATGATGGGAGCATGTCAAAAGGTACAGAAATTAGCTTTCAGGGATTCCTACTTGTCGAGTCTGTGCCAATTTAAGCATTAAAATAAATAATGATACTAGCAGATTATAAACCATCTGAACAAAAGAGGAAACCATAAGTCCATACTGATAAAATTTTAAAAATGGAAAAAAAGAATGTTTGATGAGGAGTGGGATAGTTATATAGTCTCCAGGATACTTCCTCCCAAACCCCAAATACTTATTAACTATGAAGGGAAAAAATAACTTTACAGGGAGAAATCTGGCAGACTGTGGGTTAAAAAAGTAATCAAAGGTAACATCACCAATAAGTTACAAATTGAAATCCTATACCAGTATACAGTGAGATGAACACTGCGTCACTCTACATTACTGCTAAAGTTCTGTTCCTAAATTAATCACAAAGAAATATTATACAAACCAAAAGTGAGTGACAGTCCTCAAAAGCATTAAGGTCACAATAGTCAGCGAAAATTTAAGGAAATGTGCATGACAGGACAACTAAATGCAACACATGATTCTGAATTGGATCTTTTCGCTAAAAAGGATATTATTGAAATGATTTGTGATATTTAAATGAGGTCTGACAATTTGATGGTAGTAATGGATCAATGTTAATGTCCTGATTCTGATGACTGCATTACAACTACATAGAAGAATGTCTTTATTTGTAGGAAACACACATTAAAGTATTCAGAGGTGCTAGGGTATCATGTTGACAACTTATTCTCTAACGGTTCAGAGAAAACAAAATTCTGTGTACTATACTTACAATACCTAAGTAGATTTGAGATTATTTACAAAATAAAAATGAAGTTTTAAAAAGAAACTAGAGACAATGAATGTAGACAACTTCTTCAAGTTTTGCTGCAAAGGGGAGCAAACAAATGAGGTAGTTCCTGAAAGAGGAAGTGATGGGAAAATCAAGAAAACATTTTTTATTTTATTGAAAGGAGACTTAACAGCATGTTTGCATGGTGATGGAACTGATGAAATAGAGAAACAAAAACTGATGATGTAGGATGGGTGGGGACAGGGGGAAGGGAATGAAAGGCTGGAGCAGTGTCCTTGATTAGGAAGATAGGACCTGGTTCACAAATGAAGGAATTTGCTTTTGATGAGAGCAAAGAATGTCTTTATTTTTATTCGATCTTCCCAGATCAACAAATGCCAAAACCCAGCCATTCAGCAACTTTACCAAACTAGACTGGGGCTGAGAAGGGTTTAAGGGGAGGAGGACTTTAAGCAGTCCCAATGAAGGTCACTGGGCTGTGATTTTATGCTTTTAAAAATATAGGGACCAAAATCCTCAAGAGTGAGGAATGAACAAACATATGTGAGGAATTGCAACTCTGGACCAAAGTAGACTTATCTTGTAAAGGAAGAACTTATAACACTGATACAAAGACAGTGCTCACCAGAGGTTCTGAGTGGAGGGAGAAGGAAGAATCTGTGCAACATGGGGCATATTTGGGACACTGGAATTGTCCTGCATGACACTGCAGTGACATATACAGGTCATTACACATTTTCTCAAAACCTATAAAATTGTGTGGTGCAAAGTATAAACTATAATGTAAACTATATAGTCCATGGTTAGTAGCAATGTTTCAATATGTGTTCATCAATTGTAACAAATGTACCACTCTAATAAAAGATGTTGTTAATGGGGAAAAGTGAGGGAGGTGGATGGGTGGGGTATATAGTAACTCCCTATATTTTTTATGTAAAATTTATGTAATCTAAAGCTTCTTTAAAATAAAAAAAAAATTCTTTTTAAATATAGGGACCTATTCTAGGCAGGCTTCCTGGGTTTGAGGAGGAGCAGTTGTCAATAAGGATAAAAACTAGATCCAATAATTTAAATAGTAAATAAGGATGTAGCTCAATCTTCATTACATCCTGAACTGAGAGACCTCTTAACAGTGATGCTACAAATGCTTGCAAGCCATCAGGCAAAGAAGTAAGCACGGACAGGTTGTCACTACCTGTGTACGTGAGAAGCTGGCTGTGCATTAAGGGTAACTGTCCCTCTCACTTGAGTTGCTAGCTTTAATGGAACCATCCAGGGTTGATGTAACTTTAATTTGTTGCTTAAAAAGACTTTGAAGATTACGCTGGGATGGAGGCTTGAAACGGGAAGTAATCGTATATGTTGAGGATTGCCTGTCATAGGCCTGGCAATACAGTTGAGGGCAAAAGAAACTGCCACGTCTCTGGGGAGAGATCATAGGATTTTCATACTCGGAGAGTTGCTGGTCTGACATTTATCCAGAAAGGTCTTTTACTGAGGTGAAAACGCTGCTAGCTGACTTTATAGAAAGGCTTTATTTTTCTTTGAATCATTAATATGTAAATAGAGCAAGGAAAAATGAAAATGTTTAGCTTAAGCAGTAGTAAGTGCACAGGGGACCTCAGAATTCTTTGATATGCCTTGGAATTTTCTGAAAATGCGAGAGTTCTCTGGAACCAGCAAGTCACGACCACACTCTCCAGGATGTCCTGCATCACTGCCGGTGGCCAAAGGTGGATCTAAAGGAGCTTTCCACTCAGATCATGAAGAGCACTTAAGTCAAAGTTTGATTGTGATACTAGAGAAATTATAATTGTATGAATAAATATCTACTATTTTTTAATTTATAAAATTACGTGAATATTCCAGGTAGCTTTCTGTTCCCCCTCTGCCAAGGTGATATTACAAAAGATATTTACAAAAGAAAATAGAATTAATTTTCATCATCGAGAAAAGTATATTATATTGAACTTTATTTAATAAGAAGAGAAAGACATTCAAAATTGGGAGAAAGGAGACATCATCAGGTCTGAAAACTAGAATATTCAGAAAAATTCGTATCCCAGGGATTTCAAATTACCAAAATATTACAGGACTACTTCTGTATCTCCTAGGTGCAGTGCATAAGCTAAGCATGTACCTGGTGCTTAACAAATACCTACCAAATTTTAAAGAATTATGTCAACTTTCGTAAAAATGAAATTCTATGCTCAATTAGTAATATAGTCCTGGATTCAGTTTTTCATTTTTCGCTTCATTTTCAGCAACTCAAATGAATAAAGACTGGCTACCTTTGAACGGTGCTTGATAAACTTTACTGATTTTTATTATCTTGGAAATACTCCCAATTGGCCTGTAAGGAGGACTGAGTCTCATTTTTCCTAATAAAATCAAATGCTAGTATTTTAGGGAAGGCGTGCTGAAACTTTCAATGCAAATGCTAGAAAAGTATTTGAAGAAGTCCCACACCAAGCCTGTATGTCTCCTCTCTAGTACCTAGCATGATACCTAACTAGCCTATTTCTCAGTTCAGCTTCTTCCTAAAGGTCAATTCAAATCTATTATAAGACAATCATCAGAAAGATGACAATCACTAGAAACATTCATATTTGGTTCAGAAGTTTACATATCAGTTAGGAAAATTAGTCTCTTCCTTTTCTGTTGAACTGTTTTAAAAAGAAGGTACACTATAAATGCTATCTATTTACAATTATACATGCCATAAAAACAATTTGCCTATCCTTAAAATGATAAAATCCCCTCTTCTTCTATTTCATTTGAATTCTCAAGTACCACAATTTTATTTGTCCAATTACATTCTTACTTGGAATCTCCAAAACTGTAAATGTAATTAATCTAATTCCTGATGACTTATTATACGTGAACACATGAATTTAGTTATCTACTAAAAAGTGTTCACTGGGAGCCAGGAAGCAAGCCCAGAAGTAGAAGACATGGTCTTTGCCTGTAAAGACTGTGAAGTCCATTTGGAAAAATTTACCTAATGAAGGTGAAATTAATTCTTAATAGTAAATTGATAGAATATGGATAAAATGGATAAAAAGACTGATGAACAATTGGGGATTTGAGCTACCCCCTAAAGATTGGATATAATTTTGGTAGGCAAAGGATACAAGGTGGGAAGTGGATGTGGCTCAAGCAGTGGGGCACCCCCCTATGACATGGGAGGTCCCGGTTCAGTTCTGGTGCCTCCTAAGGAAGACAAGCAAGAGAGCAAGCTGGCATGACAAGCTGATGCAACGAGATGACCCAGTGGGGAAACACAATGAGAGACACAACAAGTAGGGAACAGATTTGGTACAAGTGATTGGGCATCTCCCTCCCACATGTGAGGTCCCAGGTACAGTTCCTGGTGACTCCTGAAAAAGAAGAGAAGCAGACACAAAGAACAGCCAGTGCAAACCATGGGGGGAAGGGGAGAGAAATAAATAAAATAAATCTTAAAAAAAAAAAAAAAAAGGATATGAGGAAGGACATTCCCAGCAAGGGACCCAGATTTACCAGAGGGATGGAAATTCACAAAGGGCATTCTTGGGACAGTGAAGAAACACTTGGAAAGGTCTATTGAGAATACTGGGAATAAATGAGAAATGAGCTAGAAATTTTTGTGTGGGGTCAATTTGCGGAGCTCCTTATTAGTTAACAAGTGATCATTTCATCCATGCTTCTGGCTTGGCTTTTTTGGCCTTTATATCTACATTATTCTTCCTGATGTAACAGTGATCTCTGTAAAAGAGCACTTTTGTTTGCTTATTTGTTTGTTTTTTCAGCTTACAGTGATTTACACCTCCTCCTTAACTATCTGCCCCCTTCCTAGGAGTCATGTTTTGTGGGAGGAAGGGCGCCCGGCTTGCCACAGTAGCAAACGGTGCGGCAAGAAGTGATACCGCCTCTGCCCACTGGGCCTAGATAAGGTGACCACGCCTGACTAGGCCTTTGCTGCTAACGGCTGGCCGGCGCTGCCCTCCCCCTTTCTATCTCCCGCCTAGCCCAACATCCGGCCAGCTCTCACTCCCCCTTTCCCCTCCCCTATTCCAAACCTCTCAGCCAGCCCTCGCTATCTTTTCCGCCAGTCCCGCCCATGTTGCCGGCGTACAGTCTGCCCTCTTCCCCGGTGACTGCTTACCTCGGGGCTGTCCATCAGCCTCAGCCTGTCCACTACTGCCCCGTAGCTAGCCCTCCCTATATCTTACTCCTCCCTCTACCCAACCCTATATAACCAAGTGTACTTCCGTAATAAAGCAGACCTGTTCTTGCGCTCAAGCGGTCTCCGTGGTTTTTCCCCAACTGCGCGTCCCCCATGCCTGGAGAACCGGTGCTCCCTCTTGGGGCACCCCCCGGCAGTGGTTTGGCAGGAGCAAGCCCCCCCGACTCTTGGGCCTGAGCGAGGACGAGACCCTCACGCTCAGCTACAATGTTTGTATAATGTTGTTCAATTCTAAAGCCAATAGACTGTAGCTGGAAGTCCTTCACAGAAATGCTACTCTAGGAATATAGAATTGAGATGGAAAGGGATTAAATCAGTCTATCTTCTTGAAGTTGGAACTGTGACATGTGATCCGGGAGCCATGGGCGGCCATCTTGGGTCTGCCATATACACCAGACAGCTGAGAAACATCCTTTCTTTCCAGGCAAAGAAAGAGGCGGACATGGAGAAAAGCAGAGACATGTGACAGGATGCTCACAGTTGCCAATGTCCTGAGTAAGCAAGCAGTGGAAGTGAGAACAGTTCTTGGATTCTGAGACACCATTTCTTTTATATATCAATCCTTTCTTTTTGCTCACGCTAGTTAAGGTTAGATTCCTGCCATTAGAAACCCAGAGTCCAAATATAGTGATGAATAAATAGATTTACTGCAGCCCTGCCGTTCTTAATTTTTGTACATGTTCTCTCTGCTGTGCTCTAGGGACAAGCCTTTCATTGTGCCTTTGCTCAACATTAGTGTAAGTATATTGCTGTTTCATATATCAAAGTATCACAATCGCCACAACCTTTCTGTCCCTCTTCTCATTTTTCCTTTTATTTCTTTTTATTCCCTGCCTTTGAATGAATGCTAACAGAGAACATAGAAAGGCTAGGAGTATAATTTATATATGCCTGAGGCTTATGAACAGATAATGGGTTCATTAGTCCAATTCTCTCAGGATCTGTGATGCAAAGGGAGAGGAAACGAATATGCTACAGTTAAAAATGGTTAAAACGACAAAATTGTATATATTTTACCACAATAAAATAAAATAACATAAAAGTATAAATAATATACTATTTGGGTCCTCTTTTAAGCTTTAAAGCAGCTCAAGTTGCTCTGGAGGCTTCATGAGGGATAAAGCCACCCCTTGTTTAAGGGACCCTCGACTGGTCCAGTGCTTGCTGTGTATCTTTCCCCCATTAAGAGTCCTGTTCATTTCGCCCTCAGCCACAGTAGACTCTGCCAGATCTACATAAAGTCTTTGTTACCTTGTACAGTTTGAAAAGGTTGCTACCCTGACTTGAAAATCACAAACTCCAGGATCTTCAGGGAGAAGCCCCTTCCTTTTGACAAGATCAAGCACGAAAAGTAGGTGGAGAAGCCTGAGGCTCAGAAGCTACGAAGATATTCCTAAAGGCAGATAACCAAGCCCTAAACCAGCTAGCTAACTACGGTGTCAACATAGCCTCAGTTTTATCCAAAAGCTAAACAAAATACCCTGCCACTTAACCACAATGTTCCTGCCTGGCTCTGAAAATGCAGAACAAATGCTGAAATTCAGGCTGCTGCTGAATTTTCAATGATTTAAGGTCTAATGACGTCAAGAGGGATTCAGGGATTTGACTCTAAAGATCACCTGGGAAGGCAACCACTTGATGCTCAGCTTCAGAAGCACTTACAAACAGTGTGCTGTTGGCTTCTCTCTGATGACATTTGAAGATTATGGTCCTTGGATATCTTATTTACATCAATGATAGGTTTTGTTCTCATTTTTTATAACCCCTTATTAGACCTGGAGGTTCTTGAGAAGTAGAATCATGTCTTTACCCATTTCTATATCTCTAGAATCTAATAAGGCCTGGCAACTTAGAAAGCTCTCAAAAAATACTTATTGGATAAAATGGTCAAAATAGAATTATGGACAGACTGAACAAAAGGCAAAATCCAGCCTGATGACTAGGATGCAGGAAAACTTCTTCAAGGACATATATGGTTTGAGCCTTCAAGGACTCAATGGAATCAGTAAAGCAAAAAGTTAGAGAGGTGAAGGAGGATGAGTATTCAGTGGAACAGGAATATAATGAGACTTTTCTTTTGAAAATTTTCTTTGGCAGTAATGTGGAAGGTGGTTATGATGGCAGGGATGGGCATGGGGTTGAGATGGAATATGAGTCAGGATTCCTTAGAAAAATAGAACCAATAAGGTGTGTGTGCACGTGTGTATGTGTTGTTTTAAATTAGATTTATTTTTACAGATTTGGCACACATGACTGTGAGGACTGGCAAGTCTAAAATTTGTAGGGCAGGCTGGCAGTCTGGAAACTAAGGCAGGAATTGATGTTGCAGTCTGGAGGTAGACTTTCTTCTCTGAGAAACCTCAATTTTTGCTGTTAAGGTCTTTAACTTAACTGATTGGATGAGGCCCACCCACATTTTTAAAAATGATTTTTTTTTATTAGGGAAGTTATATATTTACAGAAAAATCTTGCATAAAATACAGACTTCCCATTTACCATCCTATTATTAACACCTTCCCACCACATTTTTGAGAGTAATCTCCTCTGGTTGACTGATTGTAGATGTTAGCCATATCTACAAAATATCTTCACAGTAATTTCTAGGCTAGTGTTTTCTTAAATAGCTGGGTTCTAGAGCCTAGGCAAGTTGACACTTAAGACTGAACATCACAGATGGGATAGCAGGGATCAGCTAGGAGCTCATTGTAGTCAGTAATTCAGGTGAGGAATAATGAAGGCCTGAGCTATGGCTGAAAAGGTTTATTTCTATCCTTGTCCTCTCACTGTCAGCTTCTACCTCCCACCAGGACCATCACACCTTCCTTCAGCAGTTACCTGGAGATGCTGGATAGCAACAGAAAATGCCAACCCAAAGGGCAAAATGGTATTTTCCAGAAGATTTCTGGGCAAAACCCCACTCCCCACCACCCCCAGAAAAATCTGTATGAGTCCTTCTGATACTAAAATCCATGGGCCACCTCACTTTTCTCAGCACTTGGTTCTTTTCCAGTAAAGAAGTCAAAAGGAAGAGGCAAGGAGAGAAGAGGACAGCGGCAAGGGACTAAGGCAGATGGTAGGGACTCTTTATTGATCTCATTTAAGAATACTGAAGAATTAAAGCTGGTCAAAGAGATGCAGGAGATGTTTAGAACTTGTCACCTATTATCAGGAGTCAAATTTTACGAAGGAGGTTTAGGATAGCTGGAAAAATGTTCATGGATATTTGCTTAGCCTATTTATGGAGGAAGACCAGCTCTTGTCTGTACTCTCTAGCACACACTTGGTAGGAGATAGAAGAAGTAAACCCCTGACCCTTAGGACAGTGGTTCTCAACCATGGGTACATACTGGAATCAACTGGAAATATAAAAAATTCGGATGCCTGAATTGTACCTCAAAAGATTCTAATTTAATTGGTCTGGGGTGTGGTCTGAGAAGTGATCATTTTCTAGAACTCCCTGGGTGATTTTAATGCACAGATAGACTGAGAACTACTGTTTCAGACTGGAGGTGGACAAACATTCTCTGTAAAGGGTCAGAAAGTAACTATCTTAAGCTCTGTGGGTCATAATGAAGTTAGGTGGATGTGAAAAAGGTAAAATGCACCAAGAAATTCTAAAAGTGGTGCTGGACTCTACCTGAGCCATATGGTGAGATAATATTCAGGATATATCTGCCTGAAACCATGAGCATATACCAAAGCCTATGTTTATTTTTTCTCTTAAGTTCCACTAGGTGTACTATGGGTACTCTCCCCAACATTTCTACATTTGCATCCTATTCCGCCCCTCTTCTTTCCCCATCTCAATCCTCACCTCCCAACTCTCCTTCTCTACCTACAAAAAGGTCTTCTTCTGTGGTAGCCAGAATAATGCCTCCCACCCCAAAGATGTCCACATCTTTATCCTCAGAACCTGTGAATATTTTATGTTACATGGCAAAAGGTTATTAAGGCTGCTGATCAGCTGATCTACAGGTAGTGAGATTATCCTACTGCAACTACTTCACCTGGCTGTTATACTGTGAAAGCAGTCACAGACAATACGTAAATAAATGAGTGTGCCTGTGTTCCAATAAAATTTCATTTACAAATTAAAGGGCCATAGTTTATTGCCCCTTGTTCTAGAAGCATGCTCCCCAAGGATTCTTGGATTGATCAAGTTGATGAATCAGGTGAGGAGAAAATAGAAAAAAATTCTAGTTTAAAAAGGGACATTAGGAAGAATGCTCTAATTTTATTTTAGTAAAATAGGATGTTTCTGAGTTCCATTTCATAAATTTCTTGGGTCTTCTGGAGAAGTAAAGTTTGACAGCTGACAAAAATTTACTTTACCATCCTGAAATAACTTATCTGTTAATAATGACACTGTGCAGGCCAATTTTACATTCTCAATTTGCCAACAAAGGGTTTGGATTAAAAGTCTTGGTTCCATTTGAATTAGCCCCAATTTACCACAAAGCTGCTGCATTAGCTCTGGGGAGCAAGAGAAAGAAATAAGTAGACTATCAACTTTTAAATTTTAAACCTTTATATTGTTCAATCTTAGGAGGACCTTGTATGACTTTTATGTTTGATGAAAAAAATCCCATAAAGCGTAAAGAAAAAAATAATAACTTGCACTGGTGAATGATGGTTAGACATGAAAGATGGACATTTAAAATTAGAGCCTGATCCAGGACAGAAAAAGTCAAGAGCCAAATAAGAAGAGGGTCTCTACAAGGTCAGGGAGGGTTAGCTGACTGATATGCTTCATGCATTCTCCAATTTCCTTGGGTGCAATTCAGCTATAAGCCTGTGTTTTGTTTTGTTGTTTGCTTATATCCTACCCAGAGAACCAATTTTAATATTTCTTTATGCTGGAGAACTTAAGAGAAGGCAAGGACACATTAGAAAAATGAACTTTTGCCTAATTTTTAAGTTTCTTTCCTGTCATCACTGGCTTTCTCATTCTCTATGAAGAGTAGTCAATGACAGATCCCTGCAAACTGTACTCCTTGGAGTCAAGGCTGGGTGAGCAGGGGCAGTTGTGTTGTCCTCACCTTTATCCTATCAATGTTGGCTTCCATCTTCAGCTGTTCTACCAGCTTCCTGGCTTGTGCTATGCTGGCGGTGTTGTTGCTGGCCATCGGAGTGCTGGCTGTATTTTCAGACACACTGGAGGAGGAAACAGAGGAAGAAGGATCAGAGAATTCCTGAGCCGCCAACTCTGTAGGTTCATCACAACTGGGGGTCGCAGAACAGTGGTGGTAGCTGGCCTGGCTTCTCCAACCCTCTACAACAGCAATCAGCAAGAAGATCAGGAGATGAGGCTTGATTTTCCAACCTCCCACCATTCCATTTTTAGGGTAAAAAAATTAAGGTTTACTAATCAGGTTGAATAAAATATGTCCCCCCATTAAAAAAAGCAAGATATTAAAGTGATCTTAGTTTATGAAATAAGTTCAAAATGGTAAGATGACAGTATATATTATTACCATTATGATTCACTGAGTGCTACTATTGTCAGAGACTGTTTCAAGCACCTTTACAGGAAGGGCAAAAGGTAAGCAGAGGGAGGAATGGTAAACTATATACTCATTCAGGACTAAAGACAACAAATATACAACGAGAAGTATACAATGCCCTCCTGATGGACTCAAATACTTCTGATGGGCTCAAATACTTCTGGTTAACCATGACCACCTTAGCCTATTACACTGACAGAAAGACTGCAATAGGAGGCTTGGCTTTTCAGCTTAATCCAGCATTGTTTTCAAAAGCCATTTCTCCTACTCTGTATGAAACATGGCTTGATTCACAATATCCACTTTACTCACAATTTTTCAGGAACACATCTATGATAAGGGAGGAAGGGATTGCTATATCTATGCTGCTAAATACATCAATTAGTTCATCAGCACTATTCTAAATTAAGTACAGCAGACTTATAATTATTTATAATTATAAATATGGAAATGGAGCAGGAATTTTTAGAGAGTGGAGTTCTGCAGGTATGTAGATAGTGAGGTAGATTTTTTGCTCTGGTCCTGTCAGACCCCCTCCCCTTCCCTGTTCCCCCAACTCCTCTAATTCCTATCCCGTTTTCATTTCTCTTCCAATGCTTTCTCAACTTGCCATCTCACTTAATCCTTGAAGTTCATCTAGAAAGTATCCATTTTATTTTCTTCCACACTCTGGTCATGTCTTGCTCCACATCCAGGTACCAAATACTAATTCAGGACCTCCTATATAAAAGTGTCTTTAGGGTTACTGACACTCAGTAGTGCAGTGATGCCTGAGAGTTGCAATCCAGCAGGATATATGACCCAAGAAATGGGAAAGAGTAAAACACTGCCTCAGTCAACACTAGTAGTATCTTGAATTGAAGACATTATATTAAAAATCATGACTTATGATAGCTTTAGGAATCTTTTCATCTAAGGATGAAGTAGGATCAGGCTACTCATCTCAAAAAATAAAGAGGACATATAGAACACCTGAGGAAGCAAGAATAACCCCTGATAAATTCTACATATCGAATTTTACCAATGCATTAAAATCAAGAAACTTTTTTTTTAATTACCAAAAACACAAAAGTCTACAAATGATCCCCTTTAGTACTTATTTCTTGATATCTAATCCTTCAAGACAAAAGAAGAAATTATGTATAAGGCTTCAGTAAACATACCAGTCCCTTAGAAGAGAGCATTATTTTATAAAGACTATTTCAAAATTAGTCACCCCCCACAGTGATTAGGGTGTAAATTGGAAGATAATTAACTGTTTATTCAACTTATTTTTCAAAGGGTTTGGAGAGAATATAATGCGAGAGAAAACTGCAGTGATTTTGAAGCCAAAAAGATCTCTGAACCTATGCTTGAAGGTCAAAGGAGGGAGAACTACACGGAAAAACAAAGGAAAACAAAACCCTGAAAAATAATAGGAGGCTTTAACAATTATGATTTCATCAGCATGATTAGGGACCTAATCAGCTCAACCCCAGTGGGAAATTATATGTCCCACAATTAAACAAATATCTCACAGCTGTGTAATATTCCATAAGGCCAAGGTGGAGTATTGACTTAGCCAGTGGGTGTCTGCCTGTGGGGCAGCCTACATTTTCCATTCATCCAAAGTTGGAAGCAGCAATACATTATGAGCCTCTAAAAACTGTTCTGTGAAGTTAATGTTTCTACCAAACTATAGTTTATCACACTAGAAAGCAGATTACACACAACTACTAAATCCTCATGGCCCTGCAAGAGCTCTGGGATTCTGGTATCTATTCTGCCCTTGAACCCAAACCAAATCAAATAGTACCCTGTGGCAGACAGCTTGACTTGCCTCCCAATACCACTTCTTCTCTTCTTCATTAGTAGAACATGTTTTGTTTTTCTAAGTGATCACAAGAACCCTAAGTTTTAGCTGGACATATTTTGCTGAACTTTTAGACTTCTTTCAGATGAGAGAGAAATAAATGCCTCTCTTGTTTCCACCATGGTTATTACGGGTTTCTCTGTCATTGGCCAACAGAACTGACATTCACTGATTAAATGACCTATTATTTTCATTCACATATCCAAGAATAGTCCGTGTCCTAATGCCTTTTTGTGTTTTCTGGGAAAAGTTGTAGCTGTCCTGAGGAAATTAAGATAGATAGTATATTAGTTTCCTACTGCTTCTGTAACAAATTCCACAAACGTAGTGACTTAAACAGATTTATTTTACTTTCTGGAGGTATGAAGCCCAACATGGGTTACACTGGGCTAAAATCAAAGTGTTGGCAGGATCATGTTCCTTCTGGAGGCTCTAAGGGAGATTCTGTTTTCTTTTCTATTCTAGATTCTAGAGGCTGCCTGCATTCCATGGCTTGCGGCCCCATCCTCCATCTTCAAAGCTAGCAAAGGCAAGTTGAGTCCTTCTCATACTGCATCACTCTGACTTCACCCACGGTCACATCCCTCTGACTCTGATTCCTCTTCTTCCCCCTCTTCCACTGTTAATGTGAGTACATTGGGCCTATCCAGATAATCTAGGATAATAACCCTATCTTTAGGTCAGCTGATGAGCAACCTTTATTTCATCTGCAACCTCAATTTCTCCTTGTCATATAACATAACATATTTGCGGGTTCTGGGGATTAGTATGTGGGCATCTTTGGGGGGCCATTATTCTGTCCACCACAGAAGGAGAACTCTGGGCAGGCAGAGAAGGGGACTGGGGATGTTGGCAGTTGAGATGGCAAAAGAAGGATGGGGCAGCACCCTGGTCTAGAAATGCTGGGGAGAGTACACTGACATAAAAATTAGTGGATCTTAAGAAAAGGTACAGGCAGCGAACTTGGCCCAATGATTAGGGCATCCGTCTACCACATGGGAGGTCCGCGGTTCAAACCCTGGGCCTCCTTGACCCATGCGCAGCTGGCCCGTGCACAGTGCTGATGTGCATAAGGAGTGCCGTGCCACGCAGGCATGTTCCTTATTTTCATTCACATATCCAAGGGGAGCCCCACACGCAAGGAGTGCGCCCCGTAAGGAGAACCGCCCAGTGCGAAAGAAAGTGCAGCCTGCCCAGGAATGGTGCCACACACACGGAGGGCTGACACAAGAAGATGATGCAACAAAAAGAAACACAGATTCCCATGCCGCTGACAACAACAGAAGCGGACAAAGACGACGCAGCAAATAGACACAGAGAACAGACAATCGGGGTGGAGATGGAAGGGAGAGAAATAAATAAATCTTTAAAAAAAGAAAGAAAAGGTACACATAGGCTTTGGTTTGTGCTAACGGTTTCGGGCAGCTACATCCTGAATGCTCTTGTTTTACCATATGACTTAGGCAAAGTTCAGCACCAATTTTAGAATCACTTAATGCATTTTCCCCTTTTCATATCCAACTGCTTTTCCATAAAAGCATGCAGAAATTCACCTCCTGGGGACTGGAAGAGAACTAGATAGTCCTAGGCCAGTGTTCCAAAGAAGAACTTATTTTCCTAAAAAGGGACTATGGGATTTGGGCAAGGAGCAATAATTAAGTAAAACTGAAGGAGCCACATTAAGTTTAGAACTACTTGGTGGGCGATCTCCAAATGTTAGATAAAAAGAGGTGCAAAAGGCTGGAAGTGGAGGGTATAATTAACAGATGAGGAGTAGTCAGTCAGGAGGAGAGATGATGGTGATTGCAGCTGGAAGTGCCAGCGGTGGGGCTGGAGAAGAGTGGGGGGGTTGTGAATTAAAGAATGTGCTCCCTTCTCTAATGTCATACAATTTGGGGGGACCTCACTCCCTTTCCCCAATAGTTTTGCTTTCTTTTTGGACCAGTCTCTCTTCATTTTTCTTTTAAACTGACCATAATATAGAATGGACATCTAAACATTGAATTCATTGGATTACTTATTCTTAAAGCTTTCTTTTTCCTACTACCTTTCCCTACATCAAACAACATCTGAAAATTAGTTAGCTGCTTTAGACTTGCAGGCATCTGTTTTTCCTGTCCATGAGCATGATCCTCAATGGAAAACCTTCCCCCTGGCCCACCCCAGGACTGTGAATCACAAACTTCCAAATGTCATTGTATACCATGTTGTTAGACCTTTAAAAACCAGGTCATAATTTTCTGAGGCTCATTTCCTTGGAGACCATTTGACTTCACTGTGAGTTACGCAGAATTTGTAGGTCAAGCAAAGAAAGCTTTACACCCCAAAATGTTAAACTCATGGTGTTTGATAGGCAAGCAGCTTTATAAATGAATACAACATCTACACAGCCATGCTTTATAGCAACTTCTGAAACACTAAGTGATGTTCATTTGAATTTGTCCAAGCATATAAAGCCAACTATTGCAAAAAGCAACATTAGAAGAGGTGAAAAACAATTAGTCTATCTTCCAAGCTTGAAGTATTTGAACAATGAATCCCCTCCTTCTCTCTCTCTCCCTCTCTCTTGTGCACACACACATCTATCTTCACCTACATTAAAACAGAAACTTCTTTGCCACTGATTCTTAATGGGAAAAAGGAAACTTTTGCCTTACACCTTCATCTGAATTGAGAGTAATCACAAGCCAATGAGAAAGGTAAGGAAAGGGTATTTACTGTACCCTGTGAACATCATAAAGTCAAGAAAAAGGTTGATGGGAGTCCCATTAGATGCTAAGGAAGAGAAGCACAAACATATCAGATATTCTTTGCTAATGTTCCTGTTTCATTTTACATGTAACCTAAATTGGGCAGATTTTTTTTTTAAGAGGGAAGGAAATGGTTTGAATACCCTAATTTCTGAAAAGAAAAAGTAAAATTCTGCTGAAAAGATCATCTAGAAAAAGCTTTAAAACACACACCTCTTAAAAACAAGAAAAAACTTTTTAATTAAAAAGAGGGCCATAGGGGAGCATATATAGCCTAAGCAGTATAGCATCTGCTGCCCACATATGAGGTCCCAGGTTCAATCCCCGGTTAGTCCAAAAAAAAAAAAAAAAGAGTGCAATAGTATTGATGGTAGTACAATATTGTGAATATAATTAACATTTGTGACTTGTATACATGAAAGTGGTTTAGAGGGGGTAATTTCATGTTGTATGTATGTTACCACAATAAAAAAAATTTTTTTTAAAGAGACAGAGGCATTCGTTTCTATAAACCTCGCACTCCACCCCTTCAACCCAGTCTTTGAACTCCTTGTGATATACCAGAATTTACCTTCACGGGGACCCACCCTATCCCTGGAGCCATCAGCTGCCACTCCAGAGATGTGCCCAGCAGTTGATTCCATTTCTTCCAGGAATAGAGGTGGTGGTGGGAGGGGTGTGACAGAGGGAATTAGAGTCAGAGTTTGGTTCTCTTGTGGGAAACTCTGGATTATTGAAAAGAATTCTGAGATCTCAGATCATCTCTAAGAGTCAGCTGGAGTGACGATTAAAGTTAGGTCATGATAGAGCAGCAATTTTTGGTCCAGCAATTGGTAGTACCTACCAAGTACCAGATCATTGGATGACCAAGCTATAGGATGGATTTTTGAATCAGAGAATTATGATACTCAAGTTTTATCCTTTCAGAATTCTGGAGCCAAATTTTCTTTTAAAAATTCTAATCATCCACTCTTCGGGACATTTCAAATGGGATTCGAGCTTTTCTCCAAGTCTTGTGCCGGGTTCACTGGCAGTAGTTCTCAACCATGAGAAGTTCCATCCCTTAGGAGGCATGTAGAAATGCATGTGGGTGATTTGGATTAGGACAATGATTGGGGTGCTGCTGGCATTTTGTGGGCAGAGGCAGGGATTCCAATGCCTTGCAGAGTGCCAGAGAGCAATGAACTGAGTCACTCAAAAGGCCCATGGTGCCCCCACTGATGAATATGGAAGGATACTCAAAAATAGTCACAGACCCATGCATGAAAAGGTCTGCTCAAAGTACTCTGTGAGGGGAAAGGGTCAACTAACTGGGTTTTTATATTCTTATGTTTTATAATTCCTATTACCTGTGATGAATAAGTGTTAAGGACTCATAATTACTATTAGCATTTTTATGCTTTATGGCTATTTGGTCCTGGCCGTTTAAAATAGAGGACTGTCTCTTTCTTACAGTGTACTATGGAATGAGACTATGCCAGTATGAACAACAAAAATCCCTAGAACAATTGTAAAGCTTGTGTGTGAGAGGCTGGAAGGGCTCTAAAAGAATGTCCTAATTATCCCACCTGAATTCCAAACCCAAAGAATAATAAAGAAGTCATTTTATTCTTTTCAAGTGATGAGAAGACTCCCTCCCTCCCCTGCCCCCAATCCCAAGCAGCAGGAGAAACAGGCCTGTTATGGAATAATAACCTTTTACATGAGCATCATTTTTCCTAAAAATACATTCAGCATTTTAAGTTCTTTCAGGAGGAACTTTTCTGTTAAGAAACCATAACATTTTCTTGTCATTTAGGCTTGGGAAGAAACACACAACCCCTTATTTGGGTGACACAGATAAATAAATGTTTTGATAATGGAATTTTTGCCTTAGAGATTGTAGGTTAATTGAGGAGGATACTCATCTTTTCATACTCTAACGGTGTTTTTTAAGCCCAACATCCAGGCAGTCTTCCCTACCGCCTTTAATTTTAATTACAACTGTGTGTTTCTCAGGACTGTGTTTTGGAATTTGCAGTAGGTGCTGAAGAGCTTTGGTTTATTTGTTTTGTGTATTCACAGGTTAGGATTACAATGGCAATAAAACAAATAATTTCTAGGTCTCCAAAACAAATTAGAGGTTTACAGTTTCCCAGTCATTTGATGATATCTTTGTTATTCTCATTTATCAGTTAGCCACATCATTGGTGGTTGGTTGTTAGCTGCTTTTGAATTAGAGGGCTAATTTCAAAAAGGTTCCCACTTTAGAACTTTTCAGAGCTTCTGAAATTAGTCATCTGGATAAAGGTGTTTGTTAACTGTTCATACCACAACCCCAGTTTATCTTGGTCATTTTTGCCACTCATTTTTCTCTGATTCCCTACCCTAATTTATTCTGCACTAAATTTACCACCATTATTTACTAGATTATATATACTAAGAGTAGAATTTATGTTCATTTCTGTGAAGGGGTTTCATAATCACAGCACTGGTGAACTTACGACGAGTGACTGCAATGTGAATCAAATAATAACTGTAGCAATCAGCCTGCTATAGTTCAGGGTAGCTTTTAATTAGGCATTTCTCTCTCTTGCCTATTGGCCACTTGGAACTGAAAATACCAGAATAGTACACTTGAGTCTCTACTCATCAGGAAACATTAATTTCTTTTGGATCCCCAGCCATTTTAAAATTGATAACGTAGCTCATACAATTGGGATCCCGACTACCATATAGGAGGTCCAGGGTTTGATACCCAGGGCCTCCTGGTGAAGGCAAGCTGGCCCACGTGGAGTGCTGTTGCAGCAAGATGATGCTACAAAAAGAGACACAGAGGAGAGATAATAAGAGATGCAGCAGACCAGGGAGCTGAGGAGGCACAAGAGAATGATCACCTTTCTCCCACTCCAGGATCAGTTCTCAGAGCTGCCTAATGAAAATACAAGCAGACACAGAAGAATACACAGTGAATGGACACGGAGAGCAGATAATGGAGAGAGGGGGAGAAGTAAAAAAAAAAAAAAAGTAACTGATAAGGGATTTAATACCTGTGAAACTTGCAGCTTCTCCCTCAATGGTTTCAAACAGTAGGTATTAAGGGTGAAATCCACCTTATGTGGCCACTCTTTCCCAATCCTGTATTTCAACAAATGGGTGCATCAAAGATATCTTTCAGGTGTCACAATGTTCTGGGGTTTTGTCACTTGCCAGTGCTCAGTTTTGAGCAGCAGTGTGGAAGTCAGAGATGGAGAATAAAAAGGAGATGAGAATGGAGTGGAGTAGGGGGGTGGGAGAGGACTGTAGATTATGTATCCACACAGACATAGACATGGGAAAGCTTGGAGATAAGAGGAGTGGAATGATCTTGTACTCCATGGTCCACTGGTTTGTATTTGAAAGGACGATGGGAGGTAGGGGAAGGGAGGGAAGGGGAGGCCCAGGAAGACATCCATCCCTGCGGATCTGCGGAGCCTCAGGGGTTCACCGGCAGGGCATGGGAATGCAAACAGCTGCACAACACAGTGTTGGCTAAGGTGAAGGAAGGACTTGTAAACAAAACAGGAGGCTTCCAGGCACCTCCTCCCTCCCCTCTCCCACCCCAATCTCATTTCCTGGAATTACATTTTGTAGGCCAAGAGCTCTGCTCCTTCACCAGAGGACCAGGTACCCAGACTAACACGAATATAAGTTTCTAGACCAAGGGCTTGCCATGTGCCAGGAAGTGGGCCAAGTGCTTTAACCACTACCCTATTCAATCCTCACAAAAACTCTATGGAAATGAGTACTGGCACCTCAGTTGAGGAAACCAAGGCTTAGATTAAGTCAGAACATTACCGATACGGGTGTTTGTGAAGCAATCTTCCCAGGGAAAGCCCTTCTCATCCAGCCCTTCTCAAGTCACATTTTCAAAGGCAACAGACTGATCCTAATGTGGAGTGTGTGATATATGTCTGGCCATTTTCAGAAACATAATAGCAATTTTTGTGGTCCATGTAGTTACAGGGAGAGCTAATGTGAATGAGGATCAGTGTGGAAGCCATAACAACCAAACACACTTCAGGGCCAATAGGGGAGAAAATGAACCAAAAAGGATACATCGCCACTTAAAATCCCCACTGTTCTGTTTCCATCTGGTTTTGCGGGGACACTGTCCCTTATCAAATGGAAGAAAGGCAAGGTTGTGCCTGACTGCCCTCACATCAGCATGGGAGCCTTCTACGTCCTGTCGTCCTGTCGGTGGGGAGTAAGACACAGCAAAGCTTCCCCTGCCTCATGGGGGTGCCAAAACCATTACTTAAAGTGACAGCTCTCCACTTTCCAGTAAACTGCTGCTTTGAAAATATTAACCTCTAGAAGCTACAGCCTTCCTCTTGGAAAGAGGATCATTGATTAGCCACTTTTAATGACCTTAACCCAAATCCGGCTTTTGAAAGATGTTTACTTCAATGTTGTGGATTTCACAGATTTTGTAAAATGAAATAGAAATGAATAGGCCATGTTGCAACTGAAAAATGACATGTAAGCTTTTAGTTTCTATCTGCGCCTTGGCTAAGCAAACAGCTTGTATCCGTAAATAGGAGCTGGCACTGTAAGATGCTAGGTGGGCTTTATTCACTCTGAGGAAGAAAGATTAGTAGTATTCTGTAGGGCATAGGTTGTTGCTGTTGTTGTTTTGTTGTTGTTGTTGTTTTAATATGGAAGCCTATGTAGGGTTCCAACAAAAGAGAAACAATGAGCTAGTTTCCATAGAAATGGCACTGTTAGCCTCCTGATACTCTGCAACAGTAGGCAAGTGGGATCTGACAGGCAGTGGCCTTCTGCCTCCTTGTAGGAAATTATCTTTTGGTTAATTAATTTATTTAAAGAACCACCACTTCTAAATCCTCACTGGATCTTAAGCCTTAGGCAACTCTGGAATTCAGGGAGAATTTCCTGCCTGAGTTTCCTTGCCACTGCTAAACATGGTCCTTTATAATTAGAAAATAATATAAGACGTCCTTTGGAGAAAAACTAAACTCCCAAATAAGAATTGGACCTCGTCCATCCAGGTTTGTTTTTCATTACTGTGTTGCCTGGGGATATTCCTATTGATGAAACCGACATATGGTACAAGAGGCAACATACATGAGAAGACCAAAGACTTAGATTCTATTCCTCTCTGACACTCTAAGCTGTTTTACAGTGGGAAAATCATTAAATCTTCCTGAGCCTCAGTTGTTCAGCTATAAAGTGGGGATAACAAGAGTGCCTAAGGTTTGTGGTGGCAAATTTTAAGTTACAGAGTGCTATACAAGGAACAGGCAGGCATGAATGATAAAGAACCACTACCAGCTTTTACTGAGCAACTACTAAGAGCTGTTGAGTTAGAAACTTTACATACATAATTGCGAATGAACACACAAGGAAAATGGAAAAAGGACAGTGGAGTAAGAAAGGAAAAGAGAAAACTCTATGGGACAAGACCCACTGTGACTCTATTAAGTAAGAACTTAATAATAAGCTAGATGTTACCAATTCGAAAGAAAAAAAAAAACTTTAGGGGGTTGAAATCTTTACATCCAATTTGCATTGACAATCAATCAGCGAATCCCAGAGTGGGGTCAAGATCCCTAAAAATGCAGCATAGAAGATATTTTCTCCTTTTTATTAGTTTCCCCCTTAGTACCAGGGATAGCCTTAGCACATTTTTTTCCAATTCACATTTTAAAATCCTTTTTTGTCTTATAAAAGCAATGAATATGCATTATTGGGGAAGTGAAAAGCAGAGAGATTAAAAAATATCCTAAAATTTCACTACTACAGGCAGGTCAAGTTTACCATCATAATATTTTTTAAGTGCCATTCCCCAACTTGGAGTGCTTATTTTTTGTGTGTAATATAATTCTGGGCAGATAATATTAATTAATATACAAAATCATTTGCTGGGCCCTGTGCAAACACTGACCTTCTGGGATAATTTCTCATTATCCACATGGCAAGATTTATGCCCCCTCCTCCAAATTCTACTTCCTTCAGGGAATGAAGTTATTTTAACTTTCCCCAATTACTCAAATGTCAATCTTTATATCTCATCTTTTAAGGCTATGACACATGTCTGATACGTAGTACAGAACCATTTAAAAAATTTTTAATTAATATTGTTTTAAAAATTACCTCTCTAGGTACATAAAACGAAGGGCCCTGCCAACAGCTCTTTGATTATAAGGAGTAAGTACAGGAGAAATATAAGAAACTTAAGATAAAGGAACAAATAATGTTCTCTTTATCACTATACAAGGACATAGACTAACTACTACCCATGCTGTTTCAGAAAATCTCTGTGGTGGAGGAGAGAAGAATAGAGAGAGGGATCCTTCACCACAGGACAGGGGTTTATGTGCCATGTGCAAAGGGTGAAAGGAACTTGTCTGAAATGTTGACCTGGGGACCAGGATCTCATCTTACAGACATTATTTGTGGTGGATTGAATTATGTACCCTGATTTAGACATGGTCTTGGTCTTGATCTGCATTCCTGTGTTGTGATCCCATTGTTAATGGGGTCTCTTAAAGATGGTATTTTAGTTAAGGTGTGGCCCAACTAAAAGAGGTTAGGCCTTAATGTGGATTACTGGAGGCTTTTATAAGCAGAAGAAATTCAGAAAGCACAGAGAGAAAGCCACAGGGAGGAGCCAAAATCCAGAAGTCAACAAAACCCAGAAGAGAAAGGAGAGGTCTTTGCCATGTGATGGGAAAGCTGAGGAACCCCAAGGATTGCCGGCCAGCCAGAAGGCTACGAACCCTGAGAGGAGGCAAGCCTTCTAGCCTCTGAAACTCTGAGCCAGTAATTCCCTACTGTTAAGCCAGCCCTTTGGGCGGTATTTCTTAGCAACCTGGCAAACTGAGAATATTTTTTTAAAGTCAGGTTTATCAAGGTATAATTGACATACAGTAAAACCACCCTTTTTAAGACTACCAATGACAAATGATTATAGACCTGTAACTACCACAATTGATGATACTATTCTAAGAGCTATTTAATCACTCTCTTTACTCACTTTCTTCTGTTTCTACCTGTCCTCAAAGAATGAACACTTTTGAGACAGGTCCCATAGAACCCAGAGCAACTCCCATTGCTCCCAGAAAGTAAAGGCTCTGAACTTGACTGGTCTTATAATTAATATATCATGGCGTTCATGGAGTTCTTATCTTAGTTTAGCAGGACCCAGAAAGTATCTTACATAACCGTTTATCCAATAAAGAAATCTTTTTAAAACCTCCACTGATTTAATACAATTTAATCACTTGTGACATAGGCTTAGAAAATGCCCTCAATGTATAGAGCCCAGAGGGGTGATGAGTTTCATTCAACAAGTTTGGTCCAGTTTGGGCAGTGCCTGGGGGCTCTTGAAAGGAGCTTCCCCAGGATGGAGATTGAGGTATTTTGTTTTTTGTTTTAAAAAGTAATAAACAAGGTAGAAAATGGGTCGTCCTCTGAAAATTTATGCTACTGCCACTTAAAGAGAGGCTAAATATGAGACATTTGAAACTCACTGAAATAAGACTCTTATTTCACAGATATAAGAAACTTAAGCCAAGTGTGTTTAAAAGGATTGTTTTAGAAAACATAGTTATTATATCACCCAGTGTCGAGCAAGACTTAAATTTAGGTGAACAGACACCTGGTTGGTAAGATGCACTTTTTACTCTGTTTCTTGCGTGAATGTTTCTAACACAGTCCTACCTTCAAACAAAGCAATGTGAAGGTTCAGGTTTCTTGCTCAAATTGTCTTTCCTTCCCCTTCTGAATGTGGTCACTACTAGAGAAACCCTAATCCCTACTAGGAGAATGGATTTGGGGGAGGGAGTAACAGTGTAATAAAAATAATATCCTATTCTCTCTGCTTACCCCTCACCTCCCTAAGGTGATCACTGTCCAACAGTGAGACCTCCTGATTTATTCAGATTGGAGGAACTATGCTTGATTTTCCCTTTATCATTTAAAAAACAACAACAACAACCTATTTTTCAAAGAATGTAAAACGATAGCAAATTTAGCTACAAAGGTTCCCTGATTACTGTGTGAATAGTATTTGCTAAGCAAGTCTCCAGACTTTAATAATGTAAGTTTAACAAGTGGAGAGGGAAATAGAAAATTTTATCCATCTCCAAGGAATATTTTAGAGGACATTTCTTTTTCATAAAAGAATGATAGCTATGAAGCAGGCTAGATAGGGAATCCATAGACAGATCTGGAATCTGGCCAAAAAAAAAACCCCATGTGACCATCAGTCCCCCAAGATCGCTGCTGGAAGACACTCCTGAGAACTCCCATTTCGAATGAGATTTCCTCTGGAGCTGGGAGAAGCCCTGGATATTTTCTAGGGGCCTTATCATTGGGCCCTCCTGGGGGACTGATGGGTGGGGAATCAATCAAAGCAGCCAACAGCTGGGACTCCTCCCTGTCATTAGCAAAGGGGCAGAAGAATTAATGCTTTAAAAGGTAAGTGGGAAAGTGAACCAGCCCTGTCCCTGTGCCTGTTCCTGCCCTCTGCGCCCGCTCTTGCCGTTTTTCCCCTGCCATGATGGCCTCACAATTAAAACCTGGGTATTTATAACCTATAAAGGAGAATTGTAGTGTGTATATCAGCCCTCTTTATCACTCTTCAGCCCCTTCCTCCCTACCTGGAACCCATGATCTGTTATTTTCTCCCACTTCTCTTCCCTCCCTACCTTAATAAATTACTGGCCTAATCAATGTGCTTGCTCTTGAAATTCATTTCTTGCAGTTTAGCCAAGAACCTAGAATAAATCCAGCAACAGATACATGAAAGGAAAGACAGACAAACATGGGAGTAGAGAGCTATGAGGATGCTTAAAGAGCTGGCAATCTTGATACCTGGGTTATTGAACTGATGTGCATAAAGAGAATGTGAGAATCAGTGTGGGGTAATACAGAGAGGGCTGGATTCTGAGGCTGCAGGTCCAGATTCCAGTTTCAACTTTGCTGAGTGATCATGGATGAGTTACTTCACCCCTCAAGGCCTCAGTTCCCCCCTCTGTAAAATGAAAAGATTGAGGTAGATGATTTCTTGATTCCTTTCTAGTTCTTTATGCAAGTTGTTCAAGAAACACTAGTACAGTTTCCTGTCGATATATTACAGAGTCCAACAACTCTGGTGAACACAGCTTCAGTCCAAACACCAAAATTAAATGTTCAAAGAAAGACAGCAGATAAATATGCAGAAAAGCCCTAAGCCAAGAGGACCCCAATTCACTAAAAGTGGATTTCAAGCTTTTCAATCTCAGATGTCCATTTTTTGTCTTTTCAGGTCATTCCCTGTGTATCCTGACTCTAATAATTCTTTAATTCTACCTGAATTCCCATCTATCGAGTTTGCTGCCTTTTCACTGTCCCTCAAAACCTTCATTATGTCCTCACTTGCCCCCTTAACAGACTAGACCCCAGGGTCGATCACATGAGCTTCCCCTTAAACTCATAACCCCGCCCCCCCTCTCCCTCCATCGTAATGAACTGATAAAATCCCCAACCCTAGCTGAATCTCAACTTGTTCTTGAGCCTCTAAAGAGTGCTGAATAAAAATACAACCATGGTGGTTATTCTCATTCAAAATTCACAAACATTAACCTCAAATGGATCCTTTGTGCTATCTAGCTTCCTTTCCACATTTCCTTAGTCAATTTCTAATGACTTTCTTTTTATACCTTCTTCCTTTCCCTCAAACCTCTAATAGCTCCTCTCTCCCCATCCTCATTCTCAGCAGGTGAACTTGCTTCTTATTTCACTAAAAAATAGCGGCAACCAGAAGAGAACATCTATATTTTCCCACGACCAACCAACAATATCAACTTACTAGCACCCGCATCTCTATACCTATAAACTTTGCGTTCTCTTCTCTTGTAATGAATGAACTGCTCATGCCCCTAACTTAGGGCAGCGCCTTTGCATAAGCACTGGCACTCATCTCCTCTTGCCCAATGAAGGACTCAATCTTTGCACTTTGTTCTTTTTCTGTCTTGCACCATCAATTTTCCTCCCTTCTCATCAGCATAAAAACATGCTAAAATATCTTTCATCTTAAAAAAAATAAAAGATGAGAGAAGAAGCATTACTACCAACCCCACAGAAAGAAAAAGGATTATAAGAGAATATATGGTTCCCAGTGGTATGGGAACAAGTTAGATAATCTAGAAGAAATGGATAAAAAATTCCTAGAAACACACAAACTACCTACACTGACCCAAGAGGAAATGAAGGCTCTCAACAGACCAATAGCAAGTAAAGAAATTCAATCACTATTTTTTCATGTAATAGTTTTTGTGATCTATGCTTCTTTAAAAAAAAAAAAAGACAATTAAATAAAAATTTAAAAATTAAAAAAAGAAATTGAATCAGTCATCAAAAACCTCCCAAGGAGGTCCACGGTTCAAACCTGGGGCCTCCTTAACCCGTATGGAGCTGGCCCATGTGCAGTACTGATGTGCACAAGGAGTGCTGTGCCATGCAGGGGTGTCCCCTGTGTAGGGGAGCCCCATGCGTAAGGAGTGTGCCCCGTAAGGAGAGCAGCCCCACACAAAAAAAGTGCAGCCTGCCCAGAAGTGGGGCCACACACATGGAGAGCTGACATAGGAAGATGATGCAACAAAAAAGAGACACAGATTTCCAGTGCTCCTGACTAGAATACAAGCAGACACAGAAGAGCACACAGCGAATGAACAAAGAGAGTAGACAACTGGGGAGGGGGGGAGGGAAGGGAGAGAAATAAATTTAAAAAAGAAAAAAGAAAGATCAAGTGACGTGACCAAAGTCACAGATGGTGATTAGCACTCAATTCTTATGTCTCTGAAAACTAGTACTTACTGTTCAATAGAAAACCCCAGAAAACAGAATCACCTTTCTTACCTAGGACTGTCCTGTGAAAATGACTAGTTTCCTGCAAAAATGGGGGCTAAGGACAGAGCTCATATCCAGAATCACTTTGCTTATGGTGGTGATGGATTACTCAGGTTCATGGCTACTGTGTCCCCCACGACCAAGGAAAATGGCAGGGTAGAGGATGAAAGGGCATTCTGTGGTCCTGAAATAAAGCAAAGCTGACTCCGCTAAAAAGGAATGAATGCACCCAGGTCATATTAGTACAATGCATTGACCAATATACCAAAGAAAGTGCACACAAAAGAATCTCAAGACTGATTCATGTCTGGATAGAGCATAATTCCCTAGGCTGAGGGTTATGTACAGTGTCATATAGGTTGAGGCTAATATTAATACGAGTGGGCCGCTTCTTGAACTGGTAGTCTGCTATAGAAACATTTTGTGGGATTTCTAGAGATAGATACTTTCATGACTGCTGAATTTAAAATTAGGACAATAAATTTTCTTCTGGCTATCTAGAATAGAAAATATCATCCTAACAGTTTTTCAGAGGCACTGGGGTTCCTGTAAAAATTTTCATTATCTGTCCAACTGGCATCAGAGTCACCTCTGTCAATTACTACTGCCAGTCTATTCTCTCAAAACTACCTACCTTAACATGCTCCTTGTGTTTTCCTCCCTCCAAACCACAGAAGCATCAAGAATTTCCCTATAGCAAGCAGATTCGGTTTTTGCTCATCTTAAAGAATATTTCCAAGAAAATCAAACCAAAACTGAATAGGAAGGAGAGATAGATATTTCTTTTAACTTCCTCACTTGGATGTTCATTAGCCCCACCCATCCCAATTACTTTTTGGCCCTAGGCACACAGGGCTTATATTTATGACTCATGCCTGGTACTTTTTCCTTACCTTTTCCTGTGTTTGGAAGAACAAATTCTGCCAGCACTGCTAGTGGATTGTCTGGTTTATGGATACTCATTTTCAGAAACCCTGTGTGTCTTGAAAGGCTCTTTAGGGACTCTGGATTCTCACATTCTCATCACTCCTTCAGCAAATGTTAACTGGCAACATTAGATGAGTCATGCAGACATGAACTGCATCCACCACTGGGGGTGGATGGCAACTGGATGAAGGGGAACTGTCGGTGGCCACATTAAAGCGGCTGTTTAATACAGCTAGAAAAGAAACAACAGTCTGGTGTCTGCGCCAGGTTACTTGCTGGGTCTGTCGCTGGGGTGACGCCTGATTAAGAAAATAAGTCCAATTTCATTTTACAGCAGCCTAATTAATACTTCGACATTTCAAAGTCATTTGAAATTCCTGGAATTTGGTCCTTAAAACCCTAAGGTCAGTAATTCTACTTGTTTGTAAAATGCTTCTTATTCCTAGGAGTTTCACAAAGACGAATGACAGAAACAGAATCTTCAACAAAAGTCTTTTAAAAGTTAGACTAACCCAGCAACCAAACAGAAATCCTGCCAGCCCTCTGGGGATTATTTTCCTTTCAAATCACATTGTAAATAAGAGATTGAGGGCTCACATACTTCATGAGTCAGTGCTGAGTGCCAGGGATAAAACAGGGAACCAGACACCATCTGCATTTTCAAGGCACTTACACTCTAGAGGTAGAGACAGACCCACAAACAGGCAATTTCAACAGAGTGTGGAAGGCACCAAGATAGGAAAAAGCCCACAGTAAAATGGGAGCATCTAGGAGGCACACCATCTTGGTCTGCCAGGGCTGCTATATGACAAATATCCCAAACCAATTGCCTTAAAGAACGAGGATGTACTGTTGCACAGTTTTGGAGGCTAGAAGTCCAACATCAAGGTATGACAGACTTTGTCTCCTCCAAAATCTGTAGCATTCTAGTGGTAGTTTGTCAGCAACCTGAGAATTCCTTGACCTGTAAATGCACCTCTGCCTCTGTCACATGGCAGTAACTGTCTCCTTCTCTGGTGTCCACTGACTATATCTGAATTTCGTCTGTTTAAAAGGATTAATGTCCTATATGGATAAAGGCCCATCATGATTCAATTCAGCATCGTGTTTTAATAAATAGGATCTTTGATGATCCTATTCACAAATGAGTCCACATTCACAGGACTGGGGGTTAAGATTTCAACATGATTCAATCCCTAATAGGTACCTAACCCAACTTTTTTTTTTCCTGAGAGAAAAATGTTTCATGCTCAGTTTACAGTGTTAATGTGAAAGATAGTGATCTGTTAGATTAAATACAATTTCTATCTAGTTAATAAATGCAAAGCACTGAGTTTGAAGACTTGTCCAAACATACATCTAAGGCAAACAAAATGTTTCAAGTGACAGTAAGAAAGGCATGGGTTTAATTTACATACATGACAAGCCCTGACAACTAAAGCAGAAAGATACCAACAATTTTCTCCAGCTTTGGACATCAGTTGATATTATCCTTGTCCACATCATTGAGACAAACTATAATGTAGGACTCTCAATATAAGTCAATGGCAGAAAGAATCAGATCTGAATTGAGAGGTGTAATATCATTTACCTTTAATCTATGAATGGGAGGTGGGTCATAATTAAACTAGAGACTATTGGCCCTGATTGACAGAAGGAAATTTAAATTTCAAGAATTTTAATACTATTAAATTTGGAAAAGGGATCACAGTTAAGCAGTATTGTAATTCTGACTCAAAATGCTATCAGCTCCAGATAAGCAAAGGGAATTTGATCCCAGATAAAATAACTTATCCTGTGGCTGGACTGACCCACCACTTAAATGGAATTATCTGAACAAATGGAACTGCTGAAGGTCAAGGGAGACAAAAAAATAATGGAAGGTGAGGACAGCCCAGGAAAAAGGAAAGAATATTAGCTTCTACTAATTAACAACCCAAGAAAAGGAACCTATTGAAGTATTTTTGGCAACTTGCCTCGATTCAGTCACATCTGCCTTCAAAAGCTATCACTTTCTGATTAGTGATGAGCTCCCAAAAGGTGTCCACCCTGAGTTATTACTGACGAGGCCATAGGGGCAAATTATTTTAGGTGAATGAGTCTGAAAATAGAGAAATACAAACATCTGGCACATATATCCAAGTATTTTCTCAAAAAGATTACTGAACCTCTTGGTGATTTTAATATCTAGATTATAAATTTTAGTCCATCTGTATTAAGATTTTTTGTAATAATATTTGATAAAGTGTAACAAAAATCACTCAAAAAGTTAGAATTCTCAGATGGGGAATGGTGTTAGTCCTACCTTTCTCGCGTGTCAGTGGCCACCAGGGCCATTTTGGGTCTGACACAGCATGCTGGAACACCAAATGTGTAGCCTATATTTCTGCCCACTACCCTACTGCCCTGAAAAATTAGTCCAAAGCTCATTTAAGAAAAGAGAATATTTTTCTTACACACAAATCTACTATTACTTATCATTTTTACGACTTCTTTTAGAAGGGATGAGTTTTAAAAGTGAAGACCTAAACTCCACTATTTTGTTTTGCTCTTTATGACTTTTCTTTAAATAAACTGAAATACGCCTTTGTGAGGCCTGGTGTTAGAAGCAAACAAAATGTCAAACTGATGATTTCAGGAGATTTGGGAAGTCAGTAAAATGACTCAGTGCAATCTGTCATGGCCAACGGCAGATCCCAGAGCTCACTAAATGCCATGGTCACTTAAAAAAATAAAAGGACACTTTACCTTCTCAATGTCCATAGACATTCTTCCCAAAACTTCATTCAGCTTAAAAACAAAACAAAACAAAACAACAACACAACTGATTGTTTCTTCTTGGAGCCTTTCCCTTTTTGGCTCTATTTCGTCCCCACCCCCCCACATATACGGAAGGCCTCAAAGTGAAGTCTTGCACAAGATAGTTTGAGCAGTGGGTCCCAAAGAAGGGAGCATCCTCTGATTTTCACAGGACCAGACTCCAAGTACTCCATCTTCCGAGCATTTTAATTACCCTGACCTACAATGACTGCCATGGGTTGGGAGGAAGTACAAGGATTCAGGTACAGAATCTATCTTCTGTAGTCACACTATCTGGTTTCAAATGGATCCTGTGCCATGTGCTAACTGGGAAAATTCCTTAGATACTCTCTGTCTCAGTTTTGTCAACTGTAAAATGGGAGTATGAAAGTACCTACTTCCTAGGGTTGCCATGAGGATAAAATAAGATGACTCATGCACAGTGCTTAGAATAGTGCCCCATACACTGTGCATGCTTAACAACCGCCGACTATTATTAGGATGATGAACACCACAGCAGAGATGACAGGCAGCATTGCCAGGGAAGACAAGGACAGTACATATTTGAAAGCCACATGTGACCAGTGTTTACCTCTGATTATTTTACTTTTTGGGGTAGCCTCTTGCTTTGAGAAATACTATATGTTCAGAACTCCATAGTGTGGGTCTTGGAGGTTTTCTGAAAACTGAAAATCAATCTCTTCCATGGACTTTTCTCAGTTTAGCAACTTGGGCAGTCAGTAGCTGTTTCTACTTCCAGGCCCCTCTGCTGAACTGTAGAGAAGTTTGTTCTGGCATTCACTCACCTCTCTTTCCTCTTTCCTCTCTCCTCTGACCTCTAACACTTTCAAATGCAGAAGTCCTTCACTGAGGTAATGCATCTTGGCTTGATCTTCCTGAATATCTTATATTTCAGAATTACCCTTTCCTTATGCCCTTCTTCCCCATCTATTAATGAATCTCAATTAAAATGAATTAAGAAGGATGATGATGTACCACTAACCTCAACTAAAATTATTAGTAAGGATATTTAAATAATGCTTCATAACCTAACAGAGGACTTCTATGTATATTACATCATTTCAGCTCCCAAAAACCATTCCATGATGGCAAAGCCAGGTGTTATCATTCCTATTTTCAGGTTAGAAAACTGGGACTCTATGGAATGAACTGTCTTGCTATAGTCCGCACATTGTTAAGTGTTAGGAACCCAGGTTAGGAACCCAAAGCTTCTGATCTGGTCTGCTCTAAAGCCAATCTGAACAGAAAATTATAGTTGTTTTTTTTTTTAAAGTAATTCATACTAAAATGTGAATGAGCAACAGCTTAAACCTACTAAAAGACAAATGCATTTAAAAAGAGAGTCCTGGAAAGTGTAATGAATTTATAATTGTAGAATGAAGGTGGTGGGTGGGGTTGGGGAATTTAGATATCTTTGAGGAGACTATCCTTCTGATTTTTATTGCCCAATTCTGCTGACCTGAATGGCCAGTCCTAGGTTGAGGTGTCACAGGGTATCTGCTAAGGCTGAAAGAGGAGACTTTAAAAAAGATTTTTTATAACAATTGGTAAAAGGTAACAAAAATACCACTGGGGAATCTGTGGGCCTTTCCTATCACAAGCAGGGGATTATGTCCTATTTTAATCTTAAATTCATATACATTTTACATTCTATTTCATGCTTCTTTAATAAAGAAACCCCCTTTTAAATAAAATAAAAGAGTGAAACGTTTACCATATTATTCCTGGCACATGGTTGCATTTTCCCAATTTAAGAAGGTGCTGTAAAATCCTCTTAGAGTCCCCAATGCAAATGGCTTTTCATACTATATGATATATATATATACACCAATACAGAATGTAAAAGCATAAATGAGTGTATACATATATTAGTGTATGTATGGCAAAAGTGAACTAACCATTCGATTTCACAGCTTCAGAGAAAGGTTGGGAATCACTACTCAAACCCTTTCTTTATCTCCATGGGTTCAGAATCACATTTTCTGGAAGTACGACTGCCCCTACGTAATTCTAATTTAAGACCCAAGATCAAGAGGGAACTCTGGATAGCTCCATTTCACGCTGGACACAGTCTTGCTGGTTCCAACAGGAAATGTGATCTGTTGGCTTACCATGGCAGAATCTTGCTGCTCTATGACAGAAAGAAACCTTAGACGGGTTCCAACCATTTCCCATGCAATACCTATTATATTGTTTACTCAGTTGCCATTTTAAAAATGAGGGTATATTGTGAAAAATAACATCACCCAATACATAGGAAACTATGAAGAAACTTCTTTGCTAGAAAGAACTGTCCTGCTAACAAAAGGCATGTTGGCATGTTTAAAGACAGAGATACTGGGGTGGCCACAAGTAACTGAATGGAAAGTGTCCACATGGCAGCACGTACAACACTTCCCCTTCTCCTCCTCCCTCACCCCCTCAGCCTTGGAAATTAGTAGTTGCAGTCTTTGACTGGACTCTATTGAGACTTCCCACCCGCGGCTGCTCAGGAAGCACATACCAGCAAACAGAATGAAAGGGGCCTTTGTAAACAGGAGTAGGTTATTTCTTAAACAGACTCCCACATAAAGACTTTTTGTTTCTAACTCTTTCGGAAAAACTGAGCTTCTTCTGAAAAGCCTTTGGAAGAGGGAGGAGAGCCTGAAGACAGGGAGGAGGGTCAGGGGAGGATGCTACAAGATGAGAGAGAAAGGAATTTTCAGAGGTTGAAATCCAAAGACTTTTCTAAGGTAACACCACCAGTGTTAGGTGGCTGATAGGGAGTGGGTCAGGGTGCATTGGGAGGGCCGGGAAGCGTTGCCTGGCCTCAACCCTTGTGGCCTTCTCTCCTCAGAAAGAGATTCATCCACAGCAGGGAACAACTGAGAGAGTTTCTAGGGCTTTAGTTTCTAGAAGAATTTCAGGCAACTAGGTCTTCTCTAAGTAGACTTATTTCTTGCCTTGATTGTCTCTTTTCCTTTTATCTAAAAAACTACATTTTATATTTTACAACATTCACAAGCAGTTTCCTTCTCATTGTACTATCCTGGTTTGTCACAGATAAAGTAGTTCCTATCTCTCTTTTAATAAAGAAGGACGATCTCCTAAACTATTTCCAACATCCTCAGACGTCTGAGTAGGACGAAGGAAAAGTCTAGAGTTTTTACAATTTGACTTATTTGGTTCTCTCAATTAAAAATGCACACACATACACACAGAGATGTTAATGAGAAAAACAAAGTGACAGTAGTGTCTCATTAATTTATTTTTATTAAACATTTAATAATTTTTCATAACATAACTGAATCCAGGTGGTACCACATATGACATACATGTTAATGAAAGTAGAGCAAAGAAAAAAAATGATAGGGTTTTACAGATTTGGGTACATTAAAAAATGAAGAGAAAGTGACACTGCTTATTGCAAATCTGTACTAGCATCATTAAAACAGAATCTACCAAAGAGAGGTCAGTTCAAGTCAATGCTTATAATTTTTTACTGATGTTTTTTCATGATTAGAAAAGTCCTGCCCAAGTTTAAACTTATGAAGTCTCATTATTTTTCTTAAAAGAACAAAAATGCATTGCCGTAAAAGAATTCATTTCTCAATACCTCTAGTAATGGCATTTATTTCTGCAGCTTTGTTTTCCTGACCTCAGGTAGGAAAGCATTATGAAATCAGCACTAGTTTAATATCCTGTACACACCCCATATCCAGGGGCTTAATTACCTGCTTGTGTCCTAAGGAGGAGACAGTCTCTGCGGGTATCAAATATTGCATTCCACTATCATGGCCCCCCTTCCAGCAATAAAAAGTTGTATCTTTAAACATGCCTAAAACAAAGGAGGTTTGGAAGGATTTGTGAGAATATAAATTCACAAATGGAGTGAACATTCCATTTATATGTTCACACAAGTGCCCTGGGCATTCTGCCTTTATTGGAGCCCCATCCTTAAAAGAAAAGACCTCCTTTTGTGGGATAATAATAATAATAGTTAAGTCTTACTATGAGGCAGGAGCTGGTCTAAGTACCTTTTTTAGATTACTTCATTGAATTCTCACAACACTATGTTGTGGGTACTACTGATATCTTTCATTTTACAGTTTTGGAAATGGAAGCACAGAGAGGTAGAGAAACTTGCCCAAGATCACACAGTTAATAGGTGATGAGCTGGGATTTGAGTCCTTATAACCTGGAGTCTGTACTTTTTATCACTGTTACCACTTGGCCTGTCAGGAATTTGGATCTTAAAGGACCTTACAGATCACCATCTTAATTTTTTCATCTTAAAGGAGAAAGCATGAGATTCAAGAAAGTTAGGTAATTTGTGCAGGGGTACACAGCTAGATCTTGGCAAGGCTCGGGGCAGGACTGAGATCACTCTAATCCTCATGAAATACAGAACTATTTTTCCTTCCCTCCCCTTTCTCTATGAAAGTAACTCAGGTCTTCCTAAGCAGCCCAGTACTCTTTACATTATTCCACATTGCTTCCCATGTTTCCATGCCCCAACGGATGTCACATCAATGTAAATTCATGATGCCTTAGTTAAGATAGACATTGGCAGTAACAGAAGTAAAACTTATAGTTGGGGCATTTGTGTCATCTTCCACTGTCTACAAGAGGTGAAAGGCAAGGAGGAACTAACAACCATTCGAAGGACACTATTCAAAGAGCTTAAAATCTGGATGCACAGCCAAACCTTTCCATTTAGAAGTTCTATCCAAAGTACAGCTTCCCTGTTGTATTGCTCATAGCATCCCACTCCTATCTTTCAGGGTTCTACTGCATCCCAATTTGTGATTATATATCTAGTTGTGTGTGTGCCTAGCTCCTGTCTCCCCAGCCAGACTGGAAGCTCCACAAGGGCAGTGCCATGTATGCTGTGTTTGTCTATAACATCTAGGGCCTGGCATATAATGGGCACCCAATAAATAATTGTAAATGAACTTACCCTGAAGACTCAGAAGCGTAGTCCTGAAAGATGATCTGAGGCCACTCCACAATTTACCCAAGCCAGCTCTATTCTTCAATGCTCATTACCTTTACCCAGTCACTGGACCATTACTGAGGCAGAACATATTCAGAGTCTCCATCAACCCAAGCTCAGTCAATTTACAAATCTACCTTTTTGTTCAGGGTCTAGGAACCCACTAGGTGGGGCTAGTTATAAACTTCAATCATGCAAGTAAGCAGGATAAACTAGCCTAAAACATTTAAATTACAGAATATGTCAATGAAAAAAATGCATTACTTCTAAGTGCTTAGGTTATAAGTAATATTAGCAGAGTTTGCTGTAGTAGACTTCTTTCAGGAACCTGCTTTAAAACCTAGACAAAATAATTTGTGTTTGGCATGCTCACTATTTATATATAAAGAGGTATTTCTAAAGATCTTAAGAAAGTTCAAAAGCAAATTGTTCTTTTAGTATTCTAAACATTACTCTTACAATCTTATTTACACTCTCAATTGCATTATTATTCACAATGAAAATGTTTTTTTGAGTAAAATTAACATCAATCCAACCACTATCTGGAATAAAGCAAATTATGAATTAATAGACTTAAAATTAACAAGCCTTTTTATCCTAGCTGAATTAGAAAATGTTTTCTAAATTCTCTTTCCTCAATAATAAATAAGAATTTCTCCCAAAACGGTAACACTTTGTTCTTTAACTCTTTTATAATGAAGGCAGTAGGAAACAGATCTCAGTCAGTAGAGTTAATTTTGTGCCTAAGTAATCAATTGGTATTAGTTTCTATTCTACGGCTAGATCCAAGGTTAAAAATTCTGACTTTTGTGCTATATGTGTTAGTGTATTTATTTACTTACTTATTTTGAGAATCGTAAGTTATTGGAAAAGGCATACTTCACAAGGTAAGTGCCACTGCTTTTTTATTTTTAGAAAATACCTTTGCATAAGTTGGGATGGAGAGATATTTTTAAAATTTGGATTCAGTTCTAAGCCTCATCTCATCAAGATGCGATTGTAAAAACTGCTCCCCTTTATAAATGGAAGTAAAAGTAGACTTTATAAATATTTTTAGGTGTTGTCTTTTGGGACTTGTATCTGCATAAGAACAACCAAGAAGCAAAATTAGCCCGAAGCTGCTCTTTGAAGTGCAGAGATGGTGCAGCTAGTTACCAATGTGCACTGGCAGCATCTTGGCAACATGACCAAAGCTTATTAGGTCAGAGCCTCAGCAGGTATGTTTGATATTATTAAATAAAAACCCTTTGGGAAGTACATCTACCTCACTGTTCCCCCCCTCCCCCCATCACTTCGGACTTATTAGCCTACAGCTTTAGTCTTCTTCCCCTTTGTGGGGGACATTGGGGTGAGACTTGTTTGTTTGTTAATTTTTAACACACTACATCTGATGGTTAATAAGGAAATGGACATAAGTTCAGATTTGCTTGTGATGGAAAGAACCATGGCCAAATAACTCAATGATCTTATGGTTAAAAAAAGAAAACTCCTGGTTTTTCCTTTCAGGGAACAATAAATCTCCTTTGATAGAGCCTAAACACCTTTAATCAGTGGAAATTTGGCAAGTGCAGGATTTATAACATTTTGCTGGATGTTAGGTAAGAAAATAGACATAGTTTTAATAAACTCGGCAATGGTCTAAGGTTCCCCTCTAATTCCCCAGAGGATGCTGCATCTTATGGGAAGATTACAGTGGAGACTGCAGTAAGAAGGAAACTGCTCATGTCATTGCTGCCTGACAAACGGGATGCAGTTTTCTTGTGCTTTCCTTTTGCAGCTCAGCAAGTACAGGTATAGAAAACGGTTCATCCTCTACCACCGCTTTCCCAGCAATGACTGGATTCACAGGGCAGTGCCATGACTGCTGGGTATTTTGACTCCAGAGCATTTGGGGGCTGTTTTCACACTGATGTGAAAAATTTCAGAAATGAGATAGCATTTTGAAAAGGTGAGGATCAGTTAAAGATGTGCTCATTGGGCTAAGAGCTACCAAAGATTTAGGGAAAATCCATTAGGACAGACAGTATTTCCTAGCGACCACCTCCTTCCCTCTAGCCAGCCTTGCTTTTTCAGCAGGCTCCATCCAGCTGTTACCCAAGCCAGGCCTGAGCAAGCCTGGTTGAGTATACGAGATCAGATCTCCATCAATGGGTGGAGTCTGAAGCAAATTTTGCCTCCTTAGGCTTAAAGCAGGGTTCCTGGGGAATGCCTAGGTACACAGATAATGTTCTCATTTGCCAGGCCTCACCCTCCCCAATTGCTAGATCTTCATTCCTGAACTTTAATTGCTATTAGACAGATAGGAGACAGCTCCAAAGCTGGCATATTGCCCTGAATCCTGACATAGCTCACTGCCTACCATCCCCTGTCCATAATCCCACACCACTGGAATACCTACATCAACCTGGAGAGATTCCAAGTTTGTCCTGCACTCCCTACCCACCCAACCCCCACACACATTACAGACAAAGCCACATCCCTCTGGCCCACCTCTCCCTCTTCCTGGCTTCTTCCCCTCATGGCCACTGCTGAAGCTGCACCAGCTACAAATCCTGTTCTCCCAGTGGAGTGTGTGTGTGAATTTGTTTAATTTCCATTTGTCATTTTTTCAGAATTATTTTGGTGGTGAAATTTTAGCACCTTTAAGACGTTTTAATATTGGCATCCTACAGACTGAAATATAAAATAACTCAGCACAAAATAGGTCCATGTGGGAAGCCAATGTCAAAATTTCCCACCAGGTTCTGCCAACGGTGCACTATTCTCAACTATTCCAGTTATCTCCACGGGGCAAATGATGGATGTATTCCAGCACCCACTCAATTTCTGTGTTTTCTTCTTGCTAAAATAATAATAGATCTAAAACATGGATTTCTATCTAAAATTATCCCTTGGTTAGACACAATCAGTTACCACTCAAAGCAGGAAATTTCATACAGAAATAAAATGATTATATAGATAGAAAGATACACAATTTCATTCATTGAATCATTCGTTCTTTTTCATTTGGTGCCTACTAAATATATGTTATATGGCAGGGGATAAAGCAGTAAATAGGAAGAGGCTCCTTTTGTCCAAGAATTTATCTTTCAGATTGATGTTTATATTTTTTTACAGTCCTACTATACTCTTCAGATTTCTAATGCCTTCTTTCAAAATGACAACAATTATAGCTTTTTCTTACAAGAGCTATTGGCGTCACCCGTCACCCACTGTCACCTACTGCCACACTCCCAGGAGAACTAAAATGCCCACACGTGTGTTCTATATATTCTGTAGTGTGTATCTGCCTGAGAAATAAGTACAGCCTCTGTAAGTTCTAAAATGCATGACCCTTAATTCACATATGGAGGCAAAAATGGTTATTTCATACTAAGGTATGAAATTAGTTCCTTTCAAGGAACTAATTTAGAACAATGTCACTTTTTTCCAAGTAGCATTTTATCACAAAGCATTTTGGAAAAAATTCAATTTTCTGTTAAGAAGAATACTTTAAGGGTCTAAAACTCACAGAGGATATTCTTTGTAATTTAAAAAAATCATTGTAACTACAGAAAATTTGTCTCTGTAACTACAGAAAAGAACAGGGTGGCCTCTAAATGTGCCTTATTTACTCATTTCCTCCTAATTTCCTATTCACCTACATTCAATTTGTTTTCCTGCAGCTTCTCTAAATCTCTCATATCCTGAGACCAGCTTAGTTGTCTATTGTGAATTCATTTGTGCTCTTTGTTCTATTCATTTTATTTGGAGCAGTGACAGTTTGCAAAAAATAAAACACATTATGATGCCAGTCATAATTTTTACATTCAAATCTATTCTCTCATAAGGTTATCAGAGGCTTAATATGATGAAGTATAAATTTCTTGACCAAAATTTGTCTTTCTAACCCACAAGCTCGTTTAAGTGCTTTTATAAGGCATGTCTCTTTTCCTTTAAGGATGATGCCCTTATTTGAAGAAGAGAGAGAGGAAAATGAAAGAAAGCAGAGGAACAGATAATTGGAGCTGATTAGTGCATTTGCGCTCTAAACATGACCAATGTTCAATAGCTAAGTCAAATGGTAAAGACTTAGGATTGTATAGTTTCCTGACAAAGGAAAGGCAAAGCAAACTCATAAATAGAAACAAACTCTCCTGATATTTTACTTAAGCAAGAACTCATTGTGACAAGCTCTTCATGTCTTCCTAATGCAGAATGTGTGATGGGAGGTCATGTGTGCCTTTGTCCATCTTCTCCACTTTATCAAGAGAGATCCCAACCCTGTCATCTTCAGGTTTCTCCCAAAGCTATAAGTGAGCGACCTTAATCAATAGTAAAGACTAGTTCAAACTTGTATTGGCGCTTTAAGAAAAATAAAAATACAAAAGAACACTCTTCAAGCAAAATCTGAGAGAACTGACCAGCCCATGGAACTCAGTTCAGCAAGTTCCATCAGCAAATATCTTTCTCTGTTACAGAACATACCAGATCAGGGCCACAAAGGAACTCCCTTGGAATGCATTAATTAGGTATTTCACTTACAAATGAATGAATTAATTAGTGATAAGCACCTGAAGCACCTTATTCATGTTGTCTATTTAAAGCTTTAAATATATTAAAAACTGCTGATACCTCATTACCATCAGATAATGTTAGATGGGGCTTAACACCCCAGATGATTTACCAAACCTCTTGCCAGAACAGTTAGCACTTATTCTAATCCCTTTTCCACCCTGGGCATCCTTAGCAGGGAAGATTCTTCAACAGGATTCGGGGAGAAAGCATTAAAGCAGGAGCTGTGGTTACTGTGGTCAGTGGTTCATCAATATTTCTTTTGGACCTAATGAAGCTGCCCATGATGGCAGTCCTCTTCCATCTTGCCTTGGTCTGACTTGTCCATTTTATGTTGCCTAATGACCCATAAGCAATGGCATTCCCAGGTCTAGCAGTCTCCAGCCAGAATAAAAGTGGTGGCAAATATACGCAAGAGCCAAAGTGGAACTACTACATTCTTTAAAATGATGAAATCTAGGCACCTTCTGCGAGAAGTGTATAGATAAGAAAGAAAGGAAAAAGAAAGAAAAAAAGAACGAGGGAAGGACAGGAGAAAAAGGAAAGCAAGGAAAGAGAGAGAGAGGGAGGGAGGAAGGGAGAGAAAGAGAGAGAGAGAAAGAGACCAATATTGATTCCCAGTATTAAGCTTAAGCATACATATGGAAATTCCCACCCAAACAAAGCCTAGAAAGGCCTGCTAAGTATGGTAAATTGGTTAAAAATAACAAATTAGGCCAGAAAGAATTTTGTGTGCCCTTTATAAGACTCATCCATGCAAATGAAAAAGAAATCATTTGGCTATTTATGTTCATAATATGGGCCTAGGGATAAAAACACATTAGCTAAGAAGTTAAATGAATTATTTTTTTTTAAAGATTTATTTATCTATTTATTTCTCTCCCCTTCCCCACCCCCACCCCGGTTGTCTGTTCTCTGTGTCCACTCGCTGCGTCCTCTTTGTCCACCCCTGTTGCGGCCAGCTGCACGGGAATCTGTGCTTCCTTCTGTTGCACAATCTTGCTGAGTCAACTCTCCGTGTGTGCGGCACCATTCCTGGGCAGGCTGCACCCTCCCTCGCGCTGGGCAGCTCTCCTTAGGGGTTCACTCCTTGCACGTGGGGCTCCCCTACGCGGGGACACCCCTGCATGGCAGGGCACTCCTTGCGTGCATCAGCACCGCACATGGGCCAGCTCCACACAGGTGGAGGAGGCCCGGGGTTTGAACCGTGGACCTCCCATGTGGTAGACTGACCGCCTAACCAAGTCCGCCGCCCTGAATGAATTATTGATACTGATCTTTGCTGAGGAAACTGTCAAGAAGATTCCCATCTGAAAGTAGTCTTGGGAAAGAGAACTATCTGAGGAATTAACTCAAACAGCAGTAAATGCACATAACATTCTGGATTCAACTGCATCTAGTTAAGTTACCAGTCCATGATGGTATCTATTCAAGAGTTTTAAAGAAGTTAATGGTGAAATTATAGAACTGCTGGCCAAAGCATCATTAAAATCAATAAATGTACGAAACTTCCCATATTAGGCAGACTATTGTGATCAACATTTACAAAATTAAAAGTATAAATAAAGCCATCAAAGATTTATTCATCACTCCTGTTAAGATATAGGGCATACTCTCTGGAAATTTCCAATTTGGATTTCTGGATAAAAGGAGTATATTCCATTTGCTACAGTATTAAATATGTAAAATAAGTTACCTACAGACTACATGTATAACATTATTTTTCAACACTGATTTTTCCCATTTATCAAATACTTATCACTTAAGAAACATTTGAGGGAAGCGGTCTTGGCCCAATAGATAGGGTGTCCGCCTACCACATAGGAGGTCTGCGGTTCAAACCCCAGACCTCCTCGACCCGTGTGGAGCTGGCCTATACTCAATGCTGATGCACGCAAGGAGTGCTGTGCCATGCAGGGGTGTCCCCTGTATAGGGGAGCCCCACACACAAGGAGTGTGCCCCGTAAGGAGAGCCACCCAGAGCGAAAGAAAGTGCAGCCTGCCCAAGAATGGCACCGCACACATGGAGAGCTGACACAATAAGATGACACAACAAAAAGAAACACAGATTCCCAGTGCCGCTGATAAGAATAGAAGCGGTCACAGAGGAGCACGCAGCAAGTGGACACAGAGAGCAAACAACTGGGAGGGAGGGGGAAAGGGGAGAGAAATAAGTAAAAAATACATCTTAAAAAAAAGAAACATTTGGAAAATTCAGAAAAGTAAAACGAAAAATATAAAAATCACTGGTAATCGCACGACCTAGAGACATTTTAGTGATATCTTTCTATTAATTTTCATAAATATATATATATATAAATACACACATATATACACATTCCTTTTTTATTACTGTTGGATCAGTTTCAAGGGCAAATATGAAGTAAAAAGTAAATAGGATAACCCAAAGTATCTCAGTACTGATATTAGACTTATATATGTAATTTGAAGGTGTACTTTCCTAGACTAGAACTTCCAGTTCTGCAGCAATACTAACAGCCACAACGCCGACTCTTTATCTGGAGCACACCTTCTCCATCTATAGAAGTTTGATATGGTCTATGAATTCCAAAAATAGGTATTGGATTATGTTTGTAAACTGGTGTGTACCTGGGCATGATTAAATAGTGATCAGGGCTTTGATTGGGTCACTTCAGTAGGATGTTGAGTCCCCACCCCCTTTGTGGGTGGGTACTCACAGATAAAACTACACAACAGAGCAGAGGAGTCAGTTGGAGTTTTGACGTGGGAATTTTGATGTGGAGTTTTGAGCTGGAGCCCTGGAAGTGAATGCACAGGAGAAGAACACAGAGGAACAGAGATGGCTCCTTAGACATAGCAGAAGCCCCAAGGAGAGAGACAGAACCATTCACCTGATAGTCGACAGCTGGCCTTGAGAGAGAGCATAGCAACTGAGCGCAGAGAGAAATAGAGGCCCAGGAAGAAAGGAACCCAAGAAGCCTGAACTCTTGGCAGACATCAGCAGCCATCTTGCTCCAACACATGGCAATAGACTTTGGTAAGGGATGTAACTTATGCTTTATGGCCTGGTATCTGTAAGCTCCTAGCCCAAATAAATACCCTTCATAAAAGCCAACAGATTTCTGGTATTTTGCTTCAGCACCCCTTTGGCTGACTAATATACCATCCATCCATTCCTTCTCTAGCACCCACCTTCTCTAGGCCTCTGCTGGTCCACCTAATTCTATGCAAGAGGACCTCTAATCCTGTACTGCCTTCCCCTTGTACAGAACATCAGCAGTGACAACTGCTTAGTTTTTTTTAACTTTCTCTCCATAAACTTTATTTTTTAAATGCCTTTATTTTTCCCCAACTTACTATTTTTAAAAATTTCACATACAAAAAGCTGAAGGGATAAAACACTGATGCCCATGTACACTTCCCCCAATCTAGATTTAACAATTTTCACTTCTGTTCTCTCTCTCCCCACCATTTGAATCGAGATAGCAGAATCACTACACTTCATCCCTCAATATTTCAGCAGCAGCATCACTTTTAAAGCAGAACCACAAGATTAAGGTAAACTCCCAGCAAAGTAAATGAACTCCAGGAATTTTACCTAAATATTTATCCTAACTTTTCCTGGTCAGTCTCCCACTTCTAGGAAACAATATACACACACACAAAACAAAACCAAGCCAGGCACGTGAAATACGGGTTCTAGCATAGCATCTGATCTGAGGTTTTTGTTAAGGACTGCCCATTGGCTGCTGTTCCAGGGTGCTGACTTTGGCCTCACGTTAGAATCACTGACTTAGTACAAGGAAGAATCCAGGCTGGTTACCCTGCAGGGAATAACTCTCTCTAGAATGTCAGAATTGGTCAATCATCAATGGTATTTGGGAAATCTCACCCCTGGGCACTTCTGGTTTGGGTGAAGAAGCCCAGGAGTAATGAAAGTGGACCCATGAGGGTTTACCTTGGGGGTGTTGGCAGGTTTCCCTTGAAAGACCCCTGGCCAGCTTTTCACTAACCTCAGGCAGCCAGAGCAACAGGCAGAAGTGACAATCTCTCCCTCACCTTGCTGGGATCAGGGGGTTTTGGGGAGGTGTAACATTTTCAGGATACACTCAACAGTCTGGGGACCTGAAATTCAGGGATTGTGTAGTTGGGGGGCAGAGGGGCTCACGGTCCCGCCTAAGATAGGGATAGTCCTAGCACTTTGTCGTTTTCTTTCTGGCCATTCGTAGCATATTTCCCCCATTCTTTCTTCCCCCTCTCTCAATAATAATAAAAGCTAACATTTATAAATGTGTTGAGAGGCAGTGCTGCAAAGCAGTTAAAAAGCTCAGACTCAGAGCCCAACTGCCTGAGTTTGACACATCTCATCTACTAGCTATATGATCTTTTCAAGTTACTTAGCCTCAATGCCTCCACTGCTCACCTGATCAGTGTGGACGATGATAACAACAGTTTACGCCTCCTGGGATCTTTGCTTTGCAGAGCATTTAGAGCAGTGGCAGACACTGTTGGCTATAGTTTTAATTTACCAAGCAATTGCTTTATACAAAGGCCTTTCCATGACTAAATCCTACCAAAAACCCCATTAAAGAAGGCTATTCTCATCCCCATTTTATAGATGACAAAAATGAAGCTCAGGTAAGTTAAACTTCCAACGATTTCCCAGCTTGCTTAAGTGGCAGTGCCTGGACTTGACCATGGGCAATAGAACTCCGAGGCCACATACATGGCCATTCTATCCTGTTCTTTCTAACTCAGGACACAAGAGCACAAGTCAACACTCAGGGTCTATTTCATACTCAGGCCTGTACATAAGGAACGGCCTGTACATAAGTCATTCCCTTCCCTGCCCCAGAACAAAATTTATTCATGTATTCATTGATTTTCCTTATCCCCTCCCCCCACAAACACACATGCAGATGCATGAATGCACAGCATTGTATAAAGCCTATCCCATTAAAGCACAGCACAAGTGATGTCATACTTTTTATTTTAGCAGTGAAGCTGACCAGCTTGGTAAGCAGCACTGACAAGCCTCCGACCCAGGTCCCAGGGCTCTGACCACATTCTCTTCTCACCCCCCAATTGCTCTGCTAAACAAATTCTGAATCTGGGAGCACAGCTCTCCACTGAACCCCTCTTTGTTAAATAATGGCTCAAAAACTGCTTGAGCAGTGGTGATGCATTTCAGAAGTTCAAAAACTAAAGGCAAAAAGGAGGGAAATTAGGTTGTCCGGGAAGCTCTGCCACCTAATTCCATGTAGACAGGTGACCCATATTATGTCAATTAAGGGCTGCTTTAGAGGCATGCTGCCGGGCTTTTTAAAACATTGAACATTTTAGGGTAATGTGGAGATGGATTAAGGTTTGCCGAATGCACCAGGGCCTTTTCTCTATAATTCAATTAATAGAACTGGGCATGGACTTTTGTTGATATCCTCCCAGGTGGCTGAAAGGCAAAGTGAGGCACAGACTTTAAAGTCTGGGAGGGGAGAAAGGCCCTGGAGTGTATGCCATGTGCAATCAAGGGTCCCAGCCCCACAGCACATTGCTCATGAAGCCCAACAGTGAACGGGGGCAGGAGGTATACAGCTCCTAGAGTCCCGGGGCATCTTACCCAGCTGAGATCCCGCCCTTCCTGCCTGACTGATGCCCATCACTTTCCTGCCTCTCCCCATATGCCCTTTTTTGAACATTTCCATATCCATTTTAAAAATATGCCATATATTTATTAGAACCATAATTATTAACAGAAGTGATTCAAGTCTTCATTACTCATAATTTATCAACTATCATGGTAAGCCAACATAAAAATACATGATAAAAAATTTTTAAGGAGATTGTGGAGCAAAAAAAAAAGTTCACAAAGAATTTTTAGTGAAACACACTGACATTGGTTGAATGTTTTAAAATAAAATGTATTTTTAAATAAAATTGAAATACATCTTTCATACATGAACATACCTAAACAATAAGCACATAGTAAAAGTTGTGAACTGACAAAACAAACAAGCATAACATCATACAGGGGTCCCATACATCATTCCACCAACACCACTTTGCAGTGTTGGGGGACTTTGGTTACAAACTATGAAATAGCATCATCAAAATATGACTACTAACTATGCTTCTTTTAAACTGTTCCTTCCAGAAAAATTAGTAGGCCCTGCATGCTCTGGGCTCCTGGCTCATTCTCCAGCCTCATCTCTCTTGCTGTGACCCCCTCTGCATACCTTGCCCTCTTTCAGTTTCTTAAAGACCCCAAATTCTTCCCACTTCAGAGTCTTTGCACACATGCTGTTAGTTTATGTTCCACCTGGTGTGTTCTTCCCTGCATCTCACCTACTGACCTCATACTCATCCTTTAGATTCCACCTTCCTAAACTACTACTTGTTCCTAAACATTGTTACAGTTTGTAACTACATATTTATGATTATTTCATTACTGTCCATCTCTCCCACTAAAGTTGCATGTTGGTGCCTGTTTGGGCTCATGATTATACCCCTAGAGCCCATTATGACTTTTTACCTACCATAGGCAGTCAATATTTATTATTTGTTCAATGAATGAATTCCATTACTTCAGAGTCCTGGTCTCGTGAACTAATGTAAAATATTAACCCCGTTCACTGTTGGGCTTCATGAGCAATGTGCTGTGGGGCTGGGACCCTTGATTGCACATGGCATACACTCCAGGGCCTTTCTCCCCTCCCAGACTTTAAAGTCTGTGCCCCACTTTGCCTTTCAGCCACCTGGGAGGATATCAACAAAAGTCCATGCCCAGTTCTATTAATTGAATTATAGAGAAAAGGCCCTGGTGCATTCGGCAAACCTTAATCCATCTCCACATTACCCTAAAATGTTCAATGTTTTAAAAAGCCCGGCAGCATGCCTCTAAAGCAGCCCTTAATTGACATAATATGGGTCACCTGTCTACATGGAATTAGGTGGCAGAGCTTCCCGGACAACCTAATTTCCCTCCTTAGTGACTGATATGAGTGCATTACTTTTCTTAAGCAATTTGTGTGCTGTTTAAAGGATCTTCAGTCCAAATTAGAGCCAAAACCACAGTGAGATTTTCAGGAAGGAATGGTGGCAGGTTGTTGGAAAGAACCAAGGGAGGCTGGCTTTTCATGGCCCATTTATCTTCACTTCTAGTCTATTACTGCCTTCACCAATGCCCAGAAAAGACAGCCACATGAACACACTTGAGGTGGAAAAGCCGAACTCAGGCCCTGGAGCTCCATGAAGAACTCTGGAGGAGGAGCTGGGACCTAGGAATTAGTTGCTCTGCTCTTACCACAGGCCTTGTTTCCCCTCCTTTGTCTTGAGTACCTCTGCCAAGTACAGCACCTCAAAATCACATCAAGATATATAAAAAAGTGAAGTAATGCTGACTTTGAAGGAGGGTGTTTTGGCACTTTTGTTCATCATTGACAAGGTTGTCATTACTTATATTTTAGCAGACAATTCAGCAATTATCTATTAAAATCTTATTGTATATACTCTTTCAATAATTCACCTTCTGAAAATTTACCCGTACAGCCTGTCAAGATATATGTACAAAAACATCTATTTTATTTTTAAAATAGGGTGAAAAACCCAACTGTCCATCAATAGGGACTGGCAAAATAATTCTTGTATGGTCATTCTATTTTACTACAATCGTAACAGAACACTACACAGTTAGTAAAAAGAAATCAATTTTATATACTGATATTGGAAGTATATATAGTATAAATACACAATATACTGAAAAGTGAAAAAAGAAACAGAATAAACATAACATTAATAAGCATATAAATATATGAATATATTTTTAGAATGATATACAAATGCATGCTCTTAAATGGCTAGGAAACGTCTCTGAGTCTACCTTCTAAAAGATTAACTGTGGTTATATTATAAGGGGTTTACTAGAACTTTGTTTCTAACTTGTACACTAATATTTATTATTTATAGGCTTTATAAGCATATTTTACTTAAATATAACATTCATAAAGGTTACATTTTTTAAGCAAAAGTATAAAAATTGCTTTCAAAATATGATAGAACACTGTAAATAACTTGATCAAGAGACCGTCCGTAGACTCAGCACCAGACTGACAAGGAAGGCAGCTATCGTGGTTTCTAGAAAAGCCTGTCATTTGGATCTGGGATAGCCAGTCTCCAAGAGTACCCCCCAAAACTCCCACCTCCTGATATTCCCATGTTTGCATGATCACAGAATGTGGCAGATACGATGGTACGTTACTTCTGAGATCAGGTTATAAGGGACTTGGCTTCCAACTTGGGCTCTCTCTCTCTGATCATCTGCTAATGGGGAAGTCATGACAAGAGGCCAACACCTTAACTACAGCTTCATGAGATACTGGACCAGAGCCAATCAGCTAAACCACTCCTGGATTCCTGACTCATAGAAACTGTAAAATAACATGTTTGTATTTTAAGCCACTAAATGTGGGGTTATTTGTTTTATAGGCATAGATAACGAATACAGGACCCAAAGAAATATTCAAATTTTAGTGCCCATTTCCTACTTGCATATTTAGCCTTTTAAAGTTACCATCTTTATACTTTGAACTTAGTCTCACAGAAGTTCCCACTTTACACCAACTTCAAATTGGTAAAGACCAACAACTAAAGTTGGTACAGGATATTTTTTTCTGTCCCCTGGAAGGACACCACTAATGATGAGGAGCTGGTTTGGTATCAAACCTTCAAATTAAAATCCTGTGCTTTTTAAAAGACTTCTGACGTTCTATCTGACCCAATCAAACTGTTACATTATTGAAAAAGGCAGTGGTGCAAATTAAATGTCGTACAAGAACACCTTTAACAAAGAGAAAAGGACAGGACAGCTGAAAAGCTGTCCATTACATCCTTGCTAAACGGAATCACTGATGAAAGAAGAAATGGATTCCTTTCACATGGAGGCTTAATTTTGCTTAACACCAAGTGCAGAGAGGGAAATGAGCATTTATCATTGTGTAAGTCTTTTCTGCTATTATTGTTGGTGTATTTCCACTCAAGGCCTCTGTTTTCAATGGTGAACCCAGCCATAAACATCTGTTCAAGGCTTTTATTTCCCATTTTAAAATGGTTTGCACATGTATTGTACATTTTTGTATAACTGAAAAAAATGTGTGCATGAATCAGTACCTAAGATTTCAATGAGAGGTCAGGGAAGCATACCCAGCATGTTCAATGGGAGACCAAGCCATCCCAAGGCACCATTGATTTGCTGCCGGCTTGGTCCAAGGAGACTTGGCAGTGGCCACCAGCCTGAAAAAAAGCTAACAAGCCTGTGCCTCCAGCATGGCTTAGTAAAAAAGTTATAGAGTCACTGCACAGGCCTTTCAAACACACAGGCTCACAAAGTATTTTCTATAAGCTGGATGTGAATTATTTTCTAAACACGTGTTCTACCAGTTCCCCAAATATAGATAGATGACAATGTGATAAATAAAATGCAAATTCATTTAAAGTGTTCTTATTAAAAGTATAGTTCCCATCATGTAATAAACAGAGACTGTGAAGTTATTTTAAAAAATACTCTTCCTATTTGAAATGTTGGGAATCATCGTTCTAGAGATGCTATAGGTATATTTTAAAAAGCACATTTTTCACTAAAATGTGACTGCATTCTAACCTAGTGTCCCCCACTCCCTAAACATGAAAATTCAGTACATTGATTAAACCAGACCAAAGTTCATGCATATTTTTGACATACAGTATACTCATTTTAAACAAAAAAGGAAGAGCAGCCTCATTATACATTATTAAATATGGTATATAAAAATTCCATTAAGTCTTAATTCCTAGTAGATCAAAATTTTAATATAAAATAAAGAAGAAAGGAGGAATAAAGGAGGGGAGCTTTGAGGCCAGACGGTACAAAGTCCGGGAGCAGAAACTCCTGCCTCATGTGGGAAGTCCAGATACTAGTAACTTTAGTGAAATAAAGTGAAATGGTCCCTTCTCAGGTTACCAGCTTAGAAGGAAAATGCTGTCTTTGGCCTCTGTCATATTTCATTTCTCCCTGCCAAAGAAAACCCCCTTCTGTCACTTTGAGTGACCCACATCTATGGCATATTTTGGTTCCATTTTGGGGGCCTTGTCTATAGTTCAAAGTGAGAATATAAAGTTAATTAAAATCAATCCAATCTCCCTAAATGTATTTTATTTCATTTTTTCACTATTAGTCGAAAGGTGTGTTCAGAAAAGTTCAGTTAAACCATGTAGGCCAGGCATTTAGGATGAAAATTTTATTGCAATTTTAACCCAGCTGACTATCATTTTTATTTTTAATCTCCCTACCTACAATAAGCATATCAAATTGTGTGGTAAATAATCAGAAATTACAAAAAACCCCAAAGATTGAAAAGCACAGCTGTTTCACAATAAAAATTTTAAGTAGTTAAAAAGTTTGGCACACAAAACTCTCTCAAATTAAATATTAGTTTAATAATAATTAATTATAACAATAACAATTAGTTTAACCCGAGTCTCTGGGGACAGGACCAGAGTTTTCTAAAAGATTGAGAATACAGTAAGAGGTAAATAATTATTTTGGACCAACTATTTCCAGTCATTTATGGGGAGATTCAGCAGTCTGGATGCAGTGAGTTAGTAGTGCCAGAAGTTGTGGGGTAAGCACAGCCTCCCCTAGCACACCCTACCCTCATAGAAATACTCACGTAATAAGGAATTTACCATGAAAAATACTAAATAAAATAGCAAAAGGCAGGCTTTTTAAAATATAGATGTACTAGCTGTCAGGTCTGTCAAACCCCATCAGATATAAATCGTAATGGTTTGTGAGTCCCCAGTTCACTGGACAGGCAGGCAGACATAGGAACTGTTTGAAGATGTCTTACTAACCTATGAACACAAAGTGCTTTCAGCAAGATGGTTTTTAGGAAATGAGGGTGATCAGACACTTGCCAGGACGCAAATATGACACTGAAAATCCTGTTTGAATTCCACAATAGATGCGTGATTTTGGAACACCAGTGAGCCAAAAGACTTGAAGTGTGGTACTTCACTAAAATTGTTTTTTTAATCTCTGAATATATATATTTTTCTTTCTCCTAATACTGGCATTTAAAAAAGGGGGAGGGGGGGAAGGGGAGGGTGGCTATTAGTATGCAGAGCAGTTACAAAAGCCTAGGAAGCCCAGGCACCCATGTAGGTCCAGCTCCAGCTGCTTTAGGTGGGAGTTTGTCCTCTCCAAGCATGGTAAGCCTCCCTTCTGGAAGGGTGAATCATGGCACTTAATCATCCCAACAACACATCCCTATGGTGGCCTGAGTCATCACAAATGAACCCCTCTCAGTAAAGGCCTCACATAGCCTGCCTAAGATGGTAAGGCATTTTCTTCCTCCCAGGTTTCTGACCTTCTTCCTACATCCTGAGGTAGAGGCTAAAAATTCATTTCCCTAGCTCCCTTGCAGCTAAGGTGCAGCACATCATTCAGGTAGGCTCTTGCCCAGACTGAGAATTGGAAGCTAGTGATGTGGAGAATTAAGGACAGTGAATGTGGGGTGATGGCAGCCAATTTGGGTTTTCAGAGACAGCTGTGGCAGCAGTTCCAATGGCAGCTTTCAAGTGCTCAGCATCAGGTGTGGCTGTGCAAGCTATGGTGTCTGTGTCCAACAGGAGCAGTAATGGTATCTTCTTTGGACCAGCTCTTCAGTGTGATTTGGGTGTTATTTCTGACTAGCCTAGAAGTTTGAAGGTTTCCAACCCTCCCAGATATTTTGTGAGTATCCCACATGCTTCTGATAAATTTCTTCTATGGTAAAATTGCCAAAGTTGGTTACTACTGCTTGTAACGAAGAATACCCAAAGGACACAGAGCTAAGGAACAGAACATAGTTGTTCTTTGAGGTTCGATTCTTTATTATATCCAACATAGGCTACCTAGTTACGATTTGGATCACAGTCATCCCTGTGAATGTCTGGGTTCCTCCCAGCTCACAGAATTGGTAGTAGTTGTTATTTACTGTGCTCATAAGGAAAGAAAGAAAAATATTGAATAATTCTACTAAGGTTCCTGCCATCTTCTACGAGCTTACTGTGCAAGTATACATCATTCTAATAACAATATTCCTGTTGATCTCAGGAAAAAAGAGAATAGGATTGAATATCATGGAGGTTTGGAATTATCTAGTCATGTGTGCTCACTGCCATGGAGGAGTAAAAAAAAAAAAAAAATACAATAACCTAAAAACAGATGTCTTTTTCTGCCCTGTCCAAGGTTGTAAATGTCATCAATTATATAGGACCAGATGTGAACACATAAGATTGTGCTTCCACAAAACCACACATTTTGTTCACAGAAATCCTATGGGAAACTATGAACTACTTTTGAATTTTGGTTATGGTTATTACATACCATCACTTTGAATTTATGTATCAAAAATCTATGAGAAGCAATGTGAATTGCCAGGAGGAAACAATCTTCAGTTTGGGGAAAATAAATCTGGGGTTCAATTTTAAAGTGCTAGTATGCTGTAGTGACTTCCCAAAGCAATCTGTAGGGGAGATAATTTTCACTTATTAGCAAAGCACCTTAATGAAAATTACACCCCAACAGTAATTTTCACCTAGATACTTGATCTATATCTCTCCATTCCCCCTTTCATTTCATTCAATAGATAGATGTTGTGTTGTTTTCAGCATGGTTGTAAACTTAGTATGTTTTTCTTCATATAACCTTCACATTTTATCATTTCAAATGAGTACATAACATTCTACCGAGCTGTTGGATATTTAGATTGTTTCCAACTTTTGTTATTATAAATAGCTCTACTATAAACAACTTTTAAGCAAGTTTTCATTTTCTTTAACATTGTTTCCTGAGGATTAATCCCAAAAATGAGTTGAAAAAAAATGAGCATCCCTTATCGTTAGCAATAAATGAACTAGGAATCCTTTCAAAAACTGCAAATGTTTTCCTGTTTCCACATGGCTCTCCAGCATTGGGTTTTATGGCTTTATTTTTGCTAAATAGGTGTGAAATAATGAGGTATAGTTATAGTGAGGATAAAGAGGTTTTCACATAATGATTCAGTCATTCGTTTGTTCAGTTAACATTTACTGAGCCTACTAGGTAGGCCAGGTCCTACAGCAGATGATGCCCTTGCCTTCGGGGAACCACTTATCTCTCTTTTATATAAACTTTCTATTAAAATTCAACTGTCTGGGGAAGTGGATGTGGCTCAAGTGCTAGAGCTTCTGCCATCCATATGGGAGGACCCAGGTTCAATCCCTGAGGCCTCCTGGTGAAAAAGAAGAAGAGAAAGCGTGCCTGCATGGTGAGCCAGTGCCCATGAGTACCCACGTGGTAAACAAGTACCCCTGTGGTGAGTGCAAGTGCCCATGTGATGGGCGAGCATCCACGTGGTGAGCCAGTGCCTGTGCAAGTGAGTCATGCAGCAAGGTGACAACACATCAAAGAGAGAAACAAGGGGAGAGTCAAGGTGAAGCACAGCAGAAACCAGGAACTGAGGTGGCACAGTTGACAGGGAACTTCTCTTCACATCAGGGGTCTCCAGGATCGAATCCTGGTGAATCCTAGAGGAGAGAAAATGAGAAGAAAAGACAACACAGACAGCAAAAACAGCAGGGCGGGAGGAGGAGAAGGGGGGGAAATAAATAAATAAATCTTAAAAAAAAAATTCAACTGTCTGCCTACTGAGACTTGTGTTATCTATCAAAGCTTTGATGAAGCACTTTATTTAAATTTAGACAATAAATCATTACCTATTATATTACCGATAACTTCCCAGTTCTTTTTTTTTTTTTTTAGTTTTGATGGTTTGGCTAAATTATTTTATTTTAATGTTGATACAGCTGCAAATAAGAGTCATATTCAAAATGAAATGTATCGAACATTGTCATGAGAAAAATATTAATAGGTAACGCAATACATAAGCCAAAAATATTTAACATTTCTTTTATTTGCTGAATTATCTATGTTGTTAAACTGTTTACTAAGTGGATACCTTATGGATAAAATGGTTCATAGAAATATTCTAGAAAGTTCCATACCATTTGTTGATTTTTAGAAATTGTTATGATCTTATGTGATGCAGCTCTCACCTAGCTAAGTGATGCCCCTGTTTACCATATAAGAACCACATCAGGGACTTCACCATCATAATGATGGTCATTAAATCTCCAGTATCTTAGTTGCAGGTAGAGGACTGCTGAGCATCCTGCAGGTTCTTCACAACAGGTATATAGCTGAATTCCTGTCTCTCAGTGACTTCCCCCTCACCTCCATGCCCTTAACTGTGAAATTGCTGCCACCAACGCTGCTTGCCCCATTACTTGCTCTGCTGCCCCTGCCAACACTGGGCCACTCCTAGACAGAGAAGTCACCCCACACGCCTTCGCCCTTCCTCCTAGGCCTTGCAGGGGCTGCTGGGGACTGTCAGCATCTTGTGCTGGCACTACTTCCAGGCCCGTGACCGCCTCCATGACCAGTGGTGGGTGACATCATTAGATACCATATGATCTCAATGAAGAGATAATTTCTCTTTACCAACTGATATAAAAGCATTTCAGTATTTTAATACCCAGTGCAGCTCTACTGGAGCATAGCAACTGACTATTAGCCCTGGCTAGCCCATAATAAATGCTTTACATAAAATGATTATTCAGAAAACTAAATCCTGCAAATCTGACACCTGCTTAGACAGGAGGTCCTTGGCATTTACAAATATTTTAGATCAAATTGGTAGGTTGTGGGAATACACTGGAATCACCCTTAAACACTCCACATTTAAACTGTGCATGTACTGGCTGAGCATCTAACTTAAACAAAATCCAAAGATAGCTGGTGAGAGCATTTAAATGCTGGTGGGTACATTTAGACAATGACTTTTATGCCATTCTCTCATACTGAGCTACTCCTTCTGGCAAGTGGACAACCAATAGATCCACAATCCCTTTACGGCCAAGGCACTCTTAGCTGGGAAGAATTTAAGTGAACGTTAAGTGACTGTGACAAGATTCTCTCTACTTGGCTCCCAGACCCATCTCTCCCTTCTTCCAGAGAACTTGGGAAAAAAAAGGAAACAGGGCTGCTTTCAGAGTAAACTATTAAGTCTGCTAAGAAAAAATTTCCAAAAGTCAGAAATTAAGGCAGAAAGGTTACTGTGTGTCTTTTCAGTGTCACACTAGCACACTGTCTAACAAGCTTGCCTATGTTCATCAACTTCTTCACTGGAGGAGAAAGTTTTGCTTGATTTACTACTGATTAGGACTCAGACTTTGTCAAGTTAGATTTAGCTCTGTAGAAGACTGAAAATTTAAAAATTATTTTTGTCTGAAAGAAATGAAAATTATTCAATAGATAAAAGTAACACCAAAGGTTATATGGCTTTATTGCCTTGTAGGACATTAACTGGTTTGGTGTGAAATTTAGCCTTATTTCAGCTTTCTTTCATTACTTATATATATTTCAGTCTCTCATATTCTCATTTAAACAAGGTTTTTCGCTTGTAGTTTCCTTTAATGAGTTTATTAAATCTTTGGCACATGCTCACTATATATTTTTATTAGTGTTAACTTTTTAAAAACTGACTTTAACAAGTCACAACCCAATGGGCCGAGGAGGAGGTTTACAAAGACATTGTCAAAAAGACGGAATTACTTCCAGACAGGGATGACTTGGTAGATGGCAGTAACTGGACTGAATTAATTTCATCATGTGTCAGGAAGTGGAGGTTGGTAGATCTCCAATGGAAGCTGCATAGGCAAATATCCCCTCATCTAAGTCTTGATGTGGAGAATTGGCAGGTATACTCTATGTCTTTAGTATATAACCAGCCTGATGTCACTATACAGCCAAACCATATAACTAGCCCTCTTTTTTTCCAATTCCAAGCTCATGAAGTAACCTTTAGGTCATAAACTGGTTTCTCAGGTAGGGAAATGATTCACTGGTCAGGCCTAACCCATCCAGTTGGTAGTCTCATTTTCCACTGTAAATAAATAAATTGGCATTGGCAGCCGATTTTACATTCCAGTTCTTTGTGGGCCCTGACAGTGTGTGTCTGTGTTGTGATTTAAATCAACCCTGGTTCTTCTACTAGATCAAGTTTCTGGGCCTGCAGGCTCTGGCCTATGCCAGATCATGTGAATACACCAAAGGAAATAGGAGCTGGTCAGAACCTTAGTAACACTGCTTGTTGTGGACAAGGTTTTTTTTTTTTTTTCCTTTTGTTAGTTTTTCATTTCCAATCCCTTGTGGACCAATACTTTTGTAAAATCCAATAAGTATATATTACTGGAATAATGAAAAGATGTAGAAAATGTAAGCGCAATTTTTATTATTATTAGATTTAACAGACCCCAACTTGTGTAATAAAGATGCTTCTTTTAAAAGTATGAAAGTACATAAATGATTATTCTCAATTTATACATCTATCTCAGGTCCAGGGAACTACACTTTATCTGGGAAATTGTTGGAAATGCAAATTCTCAGGCCCTATCTCAGACCTACTGAACCAGAAACTCTGGGTGGGGCCTGTTGCTCTGTGTTTTAACAAGCCCTCCTTCTGATGCCTGCTCCATTTGGAGAATCACCTACTGTCTTAGCTTCCTAAGTATCACAAACCAGATGGCTTAAAATAGTAGAAATTTATTGTCTCACTGTTCTAGGGATGGAAGTCTGAAATCTACAGGGCAAACTTCTTCCTTGTCTCTTTGTAGCTTCTGATGGTTTGCTGGCAATCTTTCGGCTTTAATCTCTCCCTCAGTTGTAACATCGTGTTTCCCAGTGTGTCTGTGTCCAATTTACCTGTTCTTATAAGACCTACCCTATTCCGGTTTGACCTCATCTTAACTAAATAGCATATTCAAAGACCCTATTTACATGCAAGGTCACATTCACAGGACTGGGAGTTGGACTTGAACATGTCTTTTGAAGGACATAATTCAATCCACAGCATTGACCTAGAGGGATTTTAAATCAGGACTCACAATCATAAATGCCGAAGGGACCAGGCAAATACAGAGAAGTGACTTTGACAAGATGAGGATAATGGAAGATGGTAGAATCCTTGGCAAAATGTAGCCTGGGTGTCCCATCAAGAGGCATTCAAAGCTGGATACACACATACATATACACCCTGCTGGCCCAACAAAACTTTTTTTTTGCTTGGTTATTACTTTTTCTAATACTGAGTATTGGAATCTCAGACTTGAAAGTATCCATGTCTATTCCTGACCTCTTTACTCTCTCACAATAATGTTTCTCTTTTTCATTCTATATCACACCATTCTGAATTGTGAGACATTATAATATTTTTAATATCTAGTAGTGCTTATTCTCCTTGATTATTTCTTTTTCTTTGATAGATTGAAAACTAATTCTTTTCAATTAGTTTTTTAAAAAGATTTATTTATTTATTTATTTATTTGTTTGTTTGTTTATCTATCCATCCATCCATCCATCCATCCCCCCTCTCTCCATTGTCTACTGTGTCCATTTGTTATGTGTTCTTCTGTGTCTGCTTATATTCTCATTTGGTGGCTCTGGGAACCGATCCTGGGACCTTCTGGAGAGGGAGAGAGGCGATCATTCTCTTGCATCACATCAGCTCCCTCATCTGCGGCATCTCTTATTATCTCTCCTCTGTGTCTCTTTTTATTGCGTCATCTTGCTGTGCCAGCTCTTTGTGTGGGCCAGCTCTCTGCATGGGACAGCACCCCATGCAGGGCATTACTCCACATGGGCCAGCTCACCACACGGGTCAGCTTGCCTTCACCAGGAGGCCCTGGGCATCGAATCCTGGACCTCCTTTGTGATAGACAGGAAGGAGCCCAGTTGCTTGAGCCACATCTGTTTCCCTCAATTAGTTTTAGAACAATTTTGATAAGTTCCATAAAATCTCCTGGCAACATTTCAGTTAAAATTGTTAACTCTTGTTAATATTAATGAACTATTGATAATGGATTAGGAAAAAAAACACAACAGGCTATGGTTCCCAATCCAGTTCTGCTGCACAGCAATGCCTCCTTTGCAGGCCTGAAGTAAAAACTTATTAATAAAGTAACATATGAAATCACCTGACAGATTGCAGGTACTCAAAAAGTTACTGCCCATTTCCTTCTAATTCTCAAACATTGCTAAACTCTTCTCTATCCCATTAACATTGTTCTTTATTCTAGGGAAGAAATGAAAAATGAAACAATTTTTAAAGCAATGCATTCCTCTCTTTGTACTACTTTGCCTATGACCTAATTATTTTAAATGTAGTATTTTTATTACCACTATTTTAGGGTGAGTTGTATTATGGTCAGGAAATGTAACATATGACAATTTCTGATTTCTTAGTTCTTATTGAAAGTTTCCAGGTGTTCAAGTAGAAGATACATTTTTATAAACACTTCCTTTGTGTTTCTTTTCTTTACCCTTAATTTTAACATAAATAATCAATCTGTGCCTTACTATCTATATCATCCTTGCTTCAGTTCCAGCTAAGGCTAAGCTGGGGATGGTAGAAGCCCAAGGAAGAGATTCGTTCATATCTGTGTCTCAGTCAGAGAACGGCTGGAATTTGACTGAGATAAGGTCAAACAAGAGCTGATTGTGGGAAATAGGCCAGGAAATGGTAAAAGAATGGAGTTACCCAAATAAGACCAAAAACAAACTATTTGCAGAAAGAGGTCAGGGTTAGACGTATAGAGATATTGTAGAGATGTGGTAGTATTCAAAAGGAAAGGTCCACACATAACCTGGGGCACAAGTCCTTAAAGGTCAATTCCAGAATAGAGATGGGCTTTCCAGAAAACCAGTCAAGGCACTATCACATAAACAAATTTTAGCACAGCTGCCTGTCTTTCCCCCTTTTTTCAAGGTTTAATTAATTAGTAGTCTGCTTGAATCATCGTACCTATTTCACCTCCACCAAATCCACATGATATTTCAGTAGGAATACTGAAGGGAGAGTGACTGGGCCCTAGGAATGGTTGGCTGGGAAACTCCTGTTTGCAGGTGGTAAAGGCAGCCGCCATCTTAGAGGATGCAGTGCTGCAGAACATGAGAGCTTGTCAACGAAATACCCATTTGTATTCAGTGGACAGCCTGCCATTTTTAGTTATTTTTAACTCAGACAAAGAACTTTCCCTTGTCCTTTGTGGCAGTTTTATTTGTTCCATTGGATTTTGTTGGAGCTGTTATTTTGACAATTTTCTCTTTCTTTCTTCAATAAGTAATCCTTTTAGCTCCCCCCCCTCCCCACACACTACTTATTTCTGTCTTTTACTTTTTAATTAAGTGGACACTGGAAAGTCAGGGATGAGCTAGGAGAGCAGTCTTTTCTGGTGGCCAGGTCTGTGTTGTTCCATGTCTACTTAACTTCTATTTCAGACACAGTGAAACCTAAGTGCAAGGTCTCTTTCTACCTTAAAAATTGCTCATTGCAAATTATTTAGAAGAACCACATGCTCCATCTTTCCCACCAAGGAAAACATGCATTCTCTGTCTTTTAAATATTTCATAATAATTTTTCAGGAATCACATTAGTCTCAAAGGCAGCTTGGGGAAGTGGATTAAATAACACCACAAAAAAATTTTCAGACTACAAAATCTGTAAACTAGAATCTGTGGTCTCTCATACATAACCATGGAACACAGAAATATTGATAATTTGCTTGAAAAGCCCACACACCAAGACATAAAATAAAATAAATGGAAAACAATACCAAGAGAGAGCTCTTCTATAGAGCGTCTTCACTCATTCTAGAGAACAGCTGTCAAAGGGTCTTCTGCTGATAAGAGTCCCTTTCATACCAGCTTGCCTCTCAACCACCTCATTTCAAGGTGGTCTTGAAAAGAATGCCACAATGCAGATGTCTCCAGCTGCCTTCCTTAAAAACATTATTCCATATTCAGAGAGTTGAGGGCCATAGGGTTGTTATAATCATGTTCAGACCCTGGCTTCAAACAAGACAAGGCCAAAAATCTTCTCTACCTAACCACATTCAGCTCCATCTAGCTTTACACCAGCAGAATTACCTGCCCTCCCAGAATCAGGTGAAACAGGACCCCCAAACTATTTGGTAATCTACAGGGAAATATAGGTGATATTAAAGATAGGCATATGTTCTTGGAAAGGAAATTTGGTCTGTCTTTAAGCCTTAGCACTAATTCACTCACTCACCATCTTTTTCATCATCCTATTAAACTTCTCAATCCATCTTCCCTTTGTGAAATCACCAATAGAGTGCTAGCATAAATGGAAATTTGGTTCCATCTTTATAACCTGTCCAACTGACACCTCTTAATTCTAACATTTATCTTCCATACATATTATGGTTATTACCACAACTTTCCCTGGAGTTGTACAGTGAGAAAACATTGCCTCCCTGCATCTATTTCTACTCTTGTTAGCTCTAGAAGCCATACTTTTACAGCTGCCTGACTCTTTCTTCTCCAGGTGATCAAGCCAAGGAAACTCATACATTTCCTAACTATAAGTGAATAGCTTAACTCTACTCTGTCCTTGTCCAGATGAAACTGGACTGTTCAACCCTGGTCACTTTTAGTAAATCAGAAGGTATACAACATATATATATATATATTTTAAAGATTTACCTTTTTTTTATCCCTCTCCCCCACCTCCCCCAGATGGTTCTCTTGTCTGTCTGCTCATTGTTTGCTTGCCTTCTCCACAAGGCACTAGGAAGTGAACACAGGATCTCCCACATGGGAGGCGAGTGCCCAATGGCCTGAGCCACATCTACTTCCTAGGGGCTGTGGCATGTACTGCTCGTTTAGGCATCTACTCGTTGCAGCAGGTGCAGCATCTAGCTCATGGTGGTGGGTGCAGAGTCTGTTTGTCTTCTTTAGGAGGCACCAGGACCCAAACCCAGGACCTCCCATGTGGTGGTGGGTGCCCAACTGGTTGAGCCACATCTGCATTCCACATTTTTTTTTTTGTATATAGGTTACTAAAATACAATCTTTTCTTTCCTCTTTTTTTAAGATTTTTATTTTTTATTTATTTCTCTCCTCTTCTGCCCCATCCCCCCAGTTATCTGCTCTCTGTGTCCATTTGCTGTGTGCTCTTCTGTGCCCTCTTGCATTCTTGTCAGTGGCCCCAGGAATCTGTGTCTCTTTTTGTCACGGCATCTTGTTGCGTCAGCTCTGTGTGTGTGCAATGCCCCTCCTGGGCAGGCTACGCTTTTTCTCACATGGGGCGGCTCTCCTTGAGGAAGCACACTCCTTGCACGTGGGGCTTCCCTATGCGGGGGACACCCCTGCATGGCACGGCACTCCTTGCATGCATCAGCACTGCATATGGGCCAGCTCACCACATATGGTAGGCAGATACTCTATTAGTTGAGCCAAATCTGCTTCCCCTACATCATATATTCTTAAACCTTAAAAGGCTGAAGTTCTTATGTGGTCCAAAGAGCTCTTTGAATATACCTGATGATAAGTCAAATTTCTTTCTTTGAATGTGACAAAATGGATGCCACCCAAAAAAGACCCTTCTCTAATCTTAACTCCTGTGCATTTATAAATTATTTGCTTGTTATTTTTATTCTAACCATTTCCCCCTTTACCCATTTTATTATTTGTGATGGCCTTAATCATTATATAATTCATAGATTCATCTTTTTTTTTTCATATTTTTATTCTCAATTTCTTTATTATTTGTTTAATTATCTTTGCCCTGGTCTTGTATTTTAATGAGTTAAAAAATTTTTCCCCAAAATTTATAAGTACTCTCTACTCAGCAAGCAACAACTCCCCATTTTTCTTCCCCACATCCTAAGGTAACCTCTCACCTACTTTCTGACTCTTCAAATTTCCTATTTCTAGATATCTTACATAAGTGAAATCATACATATTTTTCCTTATGTGTCTTGCTTATTTCACTCAGCATGTTTTTAATGTTCATCCATGTCACAGCATGTCTCAAAACGTCACACCTTCTTTACAGTCAAATAATATTCCATTGTGTGAATGTACTAGGTTTTATTTATCCATTCAACTTTTAATGAACACTTGGGCTGTTTCCACCTTTTGGCTATTGTGAATTATGTTGCATGAACATTGGTGTATAAATATCTGTTTGAGACCTTGTTTTCAATTTCTTTACATATTTACCTAGGAGTGAAACTGCTGCTCATATGGAAATTCTGTATTTGCCATTTTAAGGAACCTATATACTGCTTTCCACAGTGACTGCAGCATTTTACATTCTCATTAATTTATGACCTTTTTAAATTCATCTGTTTTATGTGGCATGTTTATATCTATTATGATTGTTATATTTGGACCATTACCTATCATTCTTTTTTCCTTAACTTTATACATGCCATTTTCGTACTAACTAAACACTACATACATGTACTCTGGTAGTTTGAGTCTTTTGTGGACCCAGAAAATTACGTTCTTAAATTGGTCCATTCTTGTGAGTATGAACCTATTGTGAACCTTTGATTACATTAGATTCAGTTAAAAGCATGTGATTAATTACTTCAGTAAGGTGTAGCCCAAGGTGTGTTTAATCCTTGAAATGGACTCCTTTATGAACTGGAATCAGCATAGCTGAAGAAACAGAGAGAAACCCCCAGAAGCTGCAATCAATGGAACACAGAAGCTGAGAGGGGGCCACTGAAGCCAGAAGCTAAGAGCTAGGTGGCCTGAGGAGAGAGGAGAGAGAGCTGCAGCTTGAGAAGAAAACATCTCCTGATGATGCTGTGATTCAGACACTTTCACCGCCTCAGAAATGTAAGCTTACAACTTAACAAACCACTGTAAAAGTCAATCCATTTCTGGTATATTGCTTTGGCAGCCTTTAGCAAACTAAAACATATACTTTCTTCTCCTTTTTTTGAAATATGTTAGGAAGAAAGCATTGATTAAAACTATTTCTACTCAAACCAAATCTGCACACACACACACAAACTATGACAGTCACCAAATTCATTTTTCTGTTGATTTCTAGACTAGACTTTCTTCTATGAGTGAAAAAGAATGTTTGTATTATTGGCTTCAGCCTTTCCCTATCTTACCTTATTCTCAATTCTTTGGACTTTTATTCTGGAACTCCTATTTTTATTGGTGGTAAAAAAGACATGTATTCAAATTCTGATTCTACTACTTAACAGCAAGTTACTTAATCTCTGAGACATTTCTTATCTGAAAAAAAGGATAATAGTACCAGAGTTTTTGAAGACTAAATGAAATAATGTATTGTAAAGAGCTTAGAACATAGTACATGTTCCCAAATATTAGTTCTTTTCCTCTCTTCCTTTCTTTTACATTTTAGGTCACGATTTTCTTCTGCAATGAGAATGCAATCAAAAGCACTGCTCCCTCCTACTTAGTGTCTTTAGTCTCCCATCTTGAGAGTAGAACTTGGTAAGACAGTCATAATGTTAAAGAATTTCTGTTATGGACCCTAAGTGTAAGGAGAGTGACTATTTAGGGTTGGGGGGGATATGTGAAAATCTTTCATTTTCCCAAATGAATGACATCTGGATAATTTTTCCATAAAGAGAGCTACAGATGTTTCATTTCTTTGGGGAGTTTATGGGCTCAGTGTGGCTGCATCTGAAATTAGTATTCTGAATGTTATCTGATCTTTTTTTTTTTTTTCAGATGTTTTCAGATTTCTTCTTCACTGAAGCTTGAAAACATTGATAAGTAAATATCTTGGTATCTTTTTTGGTTGCTAATTTACATTTACAGGCCAAGGCTTCAATCAATTCTGCAAATGTTTTATACCTTAAGATGTTGGTTCTTTAAATTTAATTTCTTCTATTGGCTCAAGTATTTACTTCTATTATTTTTAAGTTAAAATACTGTGCTTAATTCTAGAAGCAGATCATTTTGTTCCAGCATTATTTATTTACACATTTTCATTTAAGCCATCTAATTTTAAATTTACTCTGTAGTTAATAAACATGCTTCTTAATGTAAATTCTTCTCTTTACTACTTCTAGAAATGCCCTTCTCATTGTGCTACTGCAATTTTCACTACACGGTCTTTGTTTCACAGCTTTGTATCTTCTTTCCTCTCATTTAGAATATATTTGAGTTATTTTCTTTTCAATTCTGCTTGAGACTTCTTGGATGTTTCATATGAGATCATTTTAAAGTTTATTTTTATTTTTTTCTATTCCTTTATAGTTTTTGTGTTTGGAATTACAATATTTCAAAATTAGTTGGGTTATTTTAAAAAATTCTGCCTTGACTTACTTTGTGGATATTGAGGTTATACTACTGACAAATTTTGTTTGATACATTTTCATTGCCATTTTAAAGGTTTTAATATGAAGAAGGATGTCTATACAGCTATTCAGGCCTTTACCTTCCTCAGAGGTAAAAATATTTCTACTTGAAAAGTCTTGTCTTTAGAAGTACAGAAGTACTGTAGGACATTTTTTTAAAACTGAGGATAAAATTCCTCCAGCAAATGATATTCCTGATCTGCTAATAGCTTTTATCTTGAGGTTTTATCTTCAAATGAGCCTCTGTCCAACAAATAAAATTATACTTCAAAGAAAATTGAGATTTAAATATAATTAGTTTACTCTATTAGAATCCCAGTTTTAGTAGTATTGGTTGATCTAGAACTGAAAGAAGAAATGACATGCAAGTTCACATAGAGCTCAGTGTGCCGCCTTCATCTAGAATCAGTGACCCATAGTATTAAAGTTGGAATGAGGTCAAGTAGCACAAAGCTCTTCTTTAATGTTCTTTAAATCCAGCTTATCTCTCTGTGCCTAGTGACCTGAACTAGGGACTCCTCTGTATTTTAGTCCGAGAACAAGTTTTAGCACTAAGGGAAGAAAAGCGGTTTCTTTTTATATTTATCTTACCTCCAGCTATTTTACCACACCTCCAATTCCAAAAGAAACAAGACTCGTAAATACTGAGGAATATATTTAAAAGGCAAACTACACTACCTATTTGAAAACCATTATAAATTATTACTAAAGGATATAAAACAACAAAAAGGTATGTTTCCCAAATGGAAAAAACTGAAAATAAAAAAAATTGTTCTTTTCCAAATTAACATGTATAATAATTTCAATGAAATTTTAAATGAATCGCCAAGGCTTATGTCTCCCTTCTGGAACAAAATGAGTTTAAAGTTATATAGAAAAATTGGGAAGCAGACTTGGCCCAATGGATGGGGCGTCCACCTACCACATTGGAGGTCCGTGGTTCAAACCCCAGGCCTCCTTGACCTGTGTGGAGCTGGCCCATGCGCAGTGCTGATGCGCGCAAGGAGTGCCGTGCCATGCAGGGGTGTCCCCCACGTAGGGGAGCCCCACATACAGGGAGTGCACACCGTAAGGGGAGCTGCCCAGCACGAAAGAAAGTGCAGCTTGCACAGGAATGGCACCGCACACACAGAGAGCTGACACAACAAGATGATGCAACAAAAAGAAACCCAAATTCCTGGTGCCGCTGTTAAGGATAGAAGCAGTCACAGAAGAACACACGGCGAATGAACACAGAGAGCAGACAACGGGGGGGGGGGGGGCGGATAAAAATAAATAAATAAAGTTAAATAGAAAAATAAATGACAAATAATATCGAGGAATATTTAAAAAGAAGAGTGAAATAGGACTTATTTGCTTTTCTAGACAGTAAAACCTAAAATACTCAAGATGGTATTTTGAATAGAGAATAAATCCAATAAACAGAATACAAAGTACAGAAATTTGTATGTGGAAACAATACATGACAAAGTGGCCCCTCTATTCAGTAGATAAAGGATGGTTTTTAAAGTGAATGGTGTCATCAGAACTGGCTACACATCTGAAAGAAAAAGTTATATTCCTACATCTAACCATATGTAAAATACATTCCATAGGTAGTTAGCATATATATGTAAAAAATAAAGTGATAAAAATATCAGGGGAAGCAGATGTGGCTCAAGTGATAAGGTCTCCACCTACCATATGGAAGGACCCAGGTTTGATCCCTGGGGCCTCCTGGTGAAAAAGAAGAAGAGAAAGCATGCCTGCACGGCAAGCCAGTGCTCACGTGGTAAGCTGAGTGCCCATGTGGCGAGGCAAGTGCCCATGTGGGTGTCCACATGGCAACTGCCCGTGCAGTGAGGTGAGTGCCCACATAGCGAGCCAAGTGCCCATGCAGCAAGCCGAGTGCCCACGTGGTAAGCCAGTGTCCACACAAGTGAGTCACGCAGCAAGATGATGACGCAACCAGAGAGACAAAGGAGAGAATCAAGGTGAAGTGGAGCAGAGACCAGGAACTGAGGTGGTGCAATTGACAGGGAATCTCTCTGCACATCAGAGGTCCCCAGGATCAAATCCCAGTGAATCCTAGTGGAGAAAGAGGAGAAGAGAAGACAAAAAGAGAAAGAGACACAGAAGATCACACAGTGAATGGACACAGACAGCAAAAACAGCAGAGTGGGGAAGGGGTGGGGGAGGAGTGGTTGGGGAGGGGAAGAGAAAAAATTTAAAAATATCTGAAGAAGAGTTAGGAGGAGCTTTATATTACCTTGGATAGACAGGCCCTTCCTAAACAAAATAAAGAAACCAAAAAACCATTAAGAAAAAGATAGATATATGTGACTAAGCACCAAAAAAAAAATTGTATGGCAAAGATACCATAAACAAAAGCCTAGACAACTGATAGACTAGGGAAAAAGTGTATCAGTAGAGAAAAGTACAGCTATCACTAATAAACTAAGAGCTCCCTAACCTTGTAGAAACACAGGCAAATAATATGAAATGACAATTCAGAGAGAGACAAGCAAACGATCTATTAAAACATTTGAAAACATGCTCAACATCACCAGAATTCAGGGGAATGCAAATTAAAATAGAACACCATTCTTCACCCAGCTGAGTGATAATACTTGATCACTATGATATAGAAAACAGTCTCACACTTGTTAATGGGAGCCTGAATTGCTACTTTCCTGGAAAGAACACTGGCAATATAATTTAAAATGTAAAATATCCTCAGCAATATCTCTTTTGGGATTCAATCAAAGTGTCTTTATATGCACCAGCATATAAATAAGGTGAATAAGAATGTTCACAGAAGAACTGTAGGTAGGGACAAACAAGAACAGCCAACAGGGAAATGTTAATATCTCTCCACTGGAGACAGCGGAGTGAATATCAAACAATTAATTACAGGGAAGCAGATTTGGCTCAACAGATAGAGCATCCTCCTACTACCCGGGAGGTCCAGGGTTCAAACCCAGGGCCTCCTTAACCTGTGTGATAAGCTGGCCCTTGCGTAGTGCTGATGTAGGGGTGTCCCCTGCGTAAGGAAGCCCCACACGCAAGGAGTGTACCCCGTAAGGAGAGCCGCCCAGTGTGAAAAAAAGCCTGCCCGGGAGTGACACTGCACACATGGAGAGCTGATGCAGAAAGATGATGCAACAAAAAGAAACACAGATTCCCTGTGCCGCTGACAAGAATACAAGCGGACACAGAAGAACACACAACAAATGGACACAGAGAGCAGACAACTGGGGGGTAGGGAGGGTGGGGAAGGGGAGAGAGAGAAATAAAAATAATAAATAAATAAATCTTTAAAAAAACAACAACAATCAATTACATGAATGTGCTAGATCCAAGCCTATGAATGTCCAGGACACTTTACATTTAAAAAAAAAATGTAGTTGTGCGGTAATGTTTGTATTTTTTTCATCCTGAGAGAAACATATGATAAGCATGTGTGTGACTGAACTATACGAAATCACTGATATCCAACTCCTTTTGAGTTAATAAAATGGCAATCTCTTAGGTTTCAACCTAATATATGTTTATTACCTATTCAAGTGCATTAAGAAAAATGTGGAATGATACAAATCCAGCACATTAATAATCTTGGCTACCCAGGGGAGGGGGAGATAAAGAAAAAGGTAAATGAACTTTCATACATCTTTGCACTATTAAAACAAGTACATATTACTTTTATAAATTAAAAGTATCCAAAATGGAAAAACTGAAGAAAAAAAGTAAAGAAACAAGACTCTCAGGCTATTACTTGAAAACATACATGTAGGGGCAAAATCCACAGCAATTGTCCATTTGACTTTATCAAATACAATAAACAAAAACTGATTTATTTCCTTGTGTCTTTCACCAAGATAGTTCAAAAACAAACAAAACCCAACCAACTTTGTGACTAAAAAAAAATATTACACAGTAGATCTGCACCAGAACTAAAATTTAGAGAAGAAAGTGCTGAAAAGTGGAGCATTAGGAACGCTTTACATTGTTAATGGGAGAGTACATTGGTGTAACCATTTTAAAACAATTTGGCATTCCCTAATAAAATTGAATATTAAAATTACATATGACCCAGCAACTGAACTATGTCCTAGAAACACTACTAGATGTGAACTAGGAGACATATACAGAAAATACTGTGCAACATTGTTCAGGGAAAAGTTAGAAGTAACCCAAATGTCCCGAAAGGGTAGCAATGATAAATACAGTGTATTATATTCCACATACTGGAAAAAAAATACTGATATACTAATTAATACTAGATAGCAGTGAAGACGAGTGAACCCCAGCTATATACATTCACCTGAAAGAATCTCTAAACATAATGTGGGTAAAAAGCCAAGCTAGAGAAAAAGAATGATTCCATTTGTTCAAAACTCAAAAAAGGCACAACTAAACAATGTAAGAAAGGGCAGGGAAATAATAAACTCTGGATTATGGCTTTCTAGGAAGGGGAAGGTATCAGAGAGAGGCACACAGGGGTCTTTAAGGTATTATTTAAAGATGGGGAATATATTCACATTTGTTTTATTAAAGGTCTTGAATATATGTGCATGAACATTCAAATAATCTTTAAAGATACAATATGTTCCATGCACACATACATACGTATACATAGAAAGAAGGAATTTGTTTATGTTTATGTTTGTCACACCTTCAAAACCCATCCTCTTACTGGTAAAGCCACTTAACCACCTTTCAGACATGTTTTGTGTATCATAGATATTTAGTGTATAAGTGAATGAATATCTTTCTAAAATAATATTCAAAGGAACATCCCTGGGGCCATATTCATTTTATTTATTTACTTCCCCCCCCCCCCACTATCCCCATGCAGCTTGCAATCAATGTCTGCTATGCCCATTTACTGCATGGTTTTCTGTGTCTGCTTGTTTTCTCTTCTCATCTTCTCTTTAGGAGGCACCAGGGATTTATCCTGGGACCTTCCAACATGGGAGAGATGCACTTAATCACTTGGGCCACCTCAGCGCCCTGGTTTGTTGTGTCTCTTTTTTGTTACATCATTTTGTTGTGTCAGCTCACTATGCGGGCCAGCTCACTTTCACTAGGAGGCCCCCAGAATTGAACCTGGGGCCTCCCATATGGTAGATGGGAGCCCAATCACTTGAGCCATATCCATTTCCCATCTTATGCATTTTTTTCGTAGTGCACTGAAAGCAGGAAAGAATATAACCATACACCCAAGATAAATGCACACAATGGCATAAAAGTTTTCAAGTCACTTTGAGAAAACTTTATTTACCAAGTAGCATAAAAAAAAGCAACACCCAATGGGATATTATTCTGCCATAAAAAGGAATGAAAATCTGATATATGCTATAACCTGGATAAATCCTGAAGGTTTCATGTTGAATGAAATAAGCCAGATACAAAAGGACAAATATCCTGTGATTTCACTAATACTTAATGCCTAAAATAAGCAAATTCATAAAGGCAGAAAATAAACTACCACCAGAGGTTGGTAGACAGGGAATGGGGAGTTTCTGTTTACTGGATACAGTTTCTCTTTGGGCTAATGAAAAATTTCGGTAATGGATGGTAGTGACAATAGAACAATATTGTGAATATAACTGATATCACTGACTTGTACATATATAAGTGGTTAAAATGGGAAATTTTTCGGGTAGTTCTGGATCACAGAGTGTTTCAACAATGGCAATGGAGGGATACTGGTATGGGATACCAATGACAGGTGATATATGACTGACAGGGAGCGGTACAGAACATATGTCCAGGGTGCATGGCAATGTTTGGATATACTCATAGTGGCAACAATTAAAAACCACAGTAGGGGGGGTACTGGGTTCCTGGCCAGTGGTGCTCTGTCGTGGTCCCTAGGGGAGCAGCGACAGTCTCCCAGATACAGTGGTGGGGACCGGGAGGGAGTGAGGGTTCAACAGTGAGCCCCTGATACTAATGACTATGCTTGTGAGCTGATAAACCCAAAATAATAACAAGGCCTAGAGCAACTTTGTGCCTGGGAATTTCCTTCTGTCAGCCTTCATGTTACTCAAATGTGGCCAGTCTCGAAGCCAAACTCAGCATGTAAATGCAATGCCTTCCCCCCAGCGTGGGACATGACACCCGGGGATGAGCCTCCCTGGCAACGAGGGACCACTATCAACTACCAACTGATGATGCAACTGGAAAATGACCTTATACGGAAGGTTCAATGCGGATCAGCAGAATATCCATGTCTACATAAAATACCATGACTTTAAAATGCTGTTTGACCTAAAGTAAGGGGGAAATGGAAAGGAGAAATGAGTTTATATGGCTACGAGTTTCTAAAAAAGAGTCTGGAGGCTGGCAGAAGGTTTGCCCTCATGCACAACTGAGCAGAGTCAGAGAGACAGATAAAGCAGATACAACCCCCAGATATTGGTTCCTTTGAGGGCTAAAGAGACCCATGGGAGTTATGGTCATGGCCGATGGGGTTAACTACCAGGGCAGATGGCCCCTCTTTGGAAATGGTGTTTATGTGTGATGAATCTGGACTCAGATGGGATCTCCCTTCATAAGACTTTCATGCTAATGTGCTGGAGGTGCAGTTAATGTTGGGGTTTAAGATATATTTAGGGGATTTGAATCTCTGGACTGACAATGTGATAGCCAGATCCTGAGCCTCAACAGACTCCAGCACCTACAATCTGATTTATTGGACTTACCACACTCAGCTAAGATGGAGGTGAAGAAGGACAACCACCACACCATGGAGCCTAGAGTGATTACAACTGAAAATGGGAGGATTGCATCCAGCATCCAGGTGGAATCTGAGCCTCCTCTTGACATAAAGGTGCAATGGACACAACCAATCCAGTGTCCACATAGAAGAGGTGGCATTGGATTGGGAAAAGTGGACATAATGGACAAAGGGCATGGGGAAAGGCAGGAAGAGATGAGAGGTGGAGGCGTCTTCGGGACATGGAGCTGCCCTGGATGGTGCTTCAGAGGTAATCACCGGACATTGTAAATCCTCACAGGGCCTACATGATGGAATAGAGGAGAGTATGGGCCATGATGTGAACCAATGTATATGAGGTGCAGAGGTGCCCAAAGATGTACTTACCAAATCCAATGGATGTGTCATGATGATGGGAACGAGTGTTGTTGGGGGGGGGGGAGAGGGGGGGGTGGGGGGGTGGGGTTGAATGGGACCTCACATATATATTTTTAATGTAATATTATTACAAAGTCAATAAAAAATTAAAAAATTAAAAAAAAAAAAAATGGGAAATTTTGTGTTGTATATATGTTACCACAATACATTTTTTAAAAATCAAAGGCAACATTTCTGAATAGAGGTGCATTTGTTTTACTTTCACCTCGGGTTAATATGTTTCACCCATTTCAAGATTTAAACTAAATGACACCCAAATTCAGTCCCTAGCTAGTAAGAGTTTTAAGAGTAGGAAAAGATGCTGTTTTTTTGTTTGTTTTTACCAGAAATTGTGAGTACATAGGAAGCACTAGTTTATTAGGTGTAGGCCAGGTAGAGCACAATTTCCAGATATTAAAATGTCCTAGGTGGGTGGGGGAGTGGGGTATGTGGGAACTTCTTATATTTTTTAATGTAACATTTTGTGTGATCGATGGATCTTTAAAAAAAAAAAAAAGACAAAAAAAATTTTTTTTAAAACAACAACAAAAATGCTGGTCCTGCTTCACAGCAGCTGAGCAGCTGTAAGGATTCTAAATAACGCAGTGTTTCACCATGTGAAAGAAGACAATTAGAAAGGGAGAGAGAGAGGATGTAGCTCACTGGTTGAGCGCCTGCTTCCCATGTATGAGGTCCGGCTTCAATCCCCAGCTGTTTGAAACCAAAGTTGCACCCCACCCCACCCGACTGAATAGCTATTAATTCTTATCTACTTTTTCTCTCCAAGGATTACTTTGAGTATTTGGATTCTCTGTTCCACCTAGACGTACTCCTCTTAGAAGTTTGGCAAACAATCTGATTTAGCTAAAACGCTTTACTGACAGGATATCCTGTATCTAGTTAACTAATGCTAGAGGAAAGGTAATGAAACAATCTATGTTATTTTTTTAAAGAAAAGGAAAAGACCAAAATGTCAAAGTACCTATAGCCTTTTATCATCTCAAATAAACTAAAACAAGGTGATGCTGCACTACCTCCCCAAATACAATTTATTTGAAGATGTGATATGTCTACTTCCTATAGCTAGAAAGTTTCCACTTTGTGCTCAAGACCTGGAACAGATGCAGCACAGCCAAAGAGGTAAACAGTTTTCCCTTTAGCAAATGCAAAAAGAGAAATTAAATCAATTGCTGCTCTTGAATGTTTTCCCAAAGCAAAATTTTTCCAGATTACATTTTTTTAAAATAACACCTTTATTGAGACATAATTCACATACCATAAAGTTTATCCTTTTAAAAGCATACAATTCATTGGGTTTTTGTCTGTTCACAAGAACGTGCATCACCACTATCAATTTCCGAAATACTTTCATCATCCAAAAATAAACCCCATACCCAATGGCAGTCACTCCCCATTCTATTAATCTACTTTCTGTCTCTATAGATTTGCCTTTTCTGGACATTTCATATAAATTGAATTATAGAGTATGTGATGTGGCCTAATGTGTCTGACGTCTTTCACTTGGCATAGTGTATTAAGATTCATCCATGCTGTAGTAGGAGTCAGTACTTTTCTTTTGGCCATTTTTATGGCCAGACAATATTCCTCTGAATAGATACATGACATTTTGTTTATCCATTCATCAGTTGTTGGGCATTTTGATTCTTTCCTCCAAGTTGCTGATCTATGGTAAAGAACAAAAGGAAGCCTAGCAGGGAGAAGGAAAAAGACGTGTGATATTCGGGCATTTTCGGGACTTGGAGTTGTCCTCAATGATATTGTAGGGACAGAAACAAGACACTATATATCCTGCCATATCCCACTAAATGGACTGGGAGAGAGGGTAAACTACAGCATAGACTATAATCCATACTGTGTAGCAATGCTCCAAAATGTACTCATCAAATGCAATGAATGTACCACACTAAGGAAAGAAATTGTCGATGTGAGCATGTGGAGAGTGGGGTACATGGGAACCTCTTATACTTTTTAATGTAACATTTTATATGATCCATGTATCTTTAAAAAATTTATTAAAAAAAAAGGAAGCCTAGGATGCAGAAGGGACCACAATGCAGTTCAGAAAACAACTTAAACCTGGGATTAAGAAACATAATCATGGGTGGCGGACTTGGCCCAGTGGTTAGGGTGTCCGTCTACCACATGGGAGGTCTGCGGTTCAAACCCCGGGCCTCAGATCCTGAGCCTCAACAGACTCCAGCACCTACAATCTGATTTATTGGACTTACCACACTCAGCTAAGATGGAGGTGAAGAAGGACAACCACCACACCATGGAGCCTAGAGTGATTACAACTGAAAATGGGAGGATTGCATCCAGCATCCAGGTGGAATCTGACCCTCCTCTTGACATAGAGGTGCAATGGACACAACCAATCCAATGTCCACATAGAAGAGGTGGCATTGGATTGGGAAAAGTGGACATAATGGACAAAGGGTATGGGGAAAGGCAGGAAGAGATGAGAGGTGGAGGCGTCTTCGGGACATGGAGCTGCCCTGGATGGTGCTTCAGAGGTAATCACCGGACATTGTAAATCCTCACAGGGCCCACTTGATGGAATAGAGGAGAGTATGGGCCATGATGTGAACCAATGTATATGAGGTGCAGAGGTGCCCAAAGATGTACTTACCAAATCCAATGGATGTGTCATGATGATGGGAACGAGTGTTGTTGGGGGGGGGGGAGAGGGGGGGTGGGGGGGTGGGGTTGAATGGGACCTCACATATATATTTTTAATGTAATATTATTACAAAGTCAATAAAAAATAAAAAAATTAAAAAAAAAAAACAAAAAAAAAAACCCGGGCCTCCTTGACCTGTGTGCAGCTGGCCCATGCACAGTGTTGATGTGCGCAAGGAGTGCCCTGCCACGCAGGGGTGTCCCCTGCGTAGGGGAGCCCCACGCACAAGGAGTGTGCCCCGTAAGGAGAGCCGCCCAGCGCGAAAGAAAGTGCAGCCTGCCAGGAATGGAGCCGCACACGGAGAGCTGAAACAACAAGATGATGCAAGGAAAAAAAACACAGATTCCCGTGCCGCTGACGACAACAGAAGCAGACAAAGAAGTAAATTTAATTTAATTTAAAAAAGACACATAATCACTGTTATATCTGCATTTATACCCAATTCTTGTAAATCACACAACTCCTGGAGGATGTTAATGGAGATGTCAACTACAGTAACATGGAATATACGAATTTTTTCCTTATATTATTAAAAATGATGGAATATATGAATTTTTTTCTTATACTATTAAAAACAAAAGAAGAATAGAATTACAATATAGTTATGTCCACCAACAGGTGATCAGATAAGCAAATTGTGGAATATCAATACAGTAGAATACTACTCAACAATAAAAGGAACTATTGATACGTACAATAACATGGATATATCACAATGTAATTATGCTGAGCAAAAAAAGGCAGACAAAAATGTATATATTGTATGATTACATTTATAGAGAATTCTAAAAAATGCGAATACTTCTAGACTGACAGAAAGCAGATCAGTGGTTGCCTGGGGACATGAATGGGGAAGGGGCTACCAAGAGGCAAGAGGAAACTCTTAGATGGTTATGTTCATTATCTTGATTGTGATGATGGTTTCATGGGTGTATATAGTCAAAACTCATCAAATTGCACACTTTAAATGTTTTATTTATTGGAAGTCAATTTTACCTCAATAAAGCTGTTTTAAAGTGAACATACAAGAAAAATATATTTGAAAGACTATGTGGAAACACTGCCTTCAGTTTGCATATATGGTTTTATTAATTTTTATAACAAGCCAGAGAAATGAAAATTATTCATTGTACACATGAGGAAATTTGAGAATGAGAGAGCACAGTAATTTGCCAAGGTGGTCCCAGTCAGCATTAAGCTGAGATCTTCTTCCTAACCCCAAAGTCTGTACACCACATGGTCTTTCACTGTTCCTATCATAGACCCAACTCTTTTTCTTTCTGGAATCCCTAGGTCCCATCATTTCCTAAGTCTGGTTCACAGAAAATGCTTTAAGGTGGTTTTCCTGTCTTGTTTGCTTTTGCCTATCACTTCAAGCTGTCACAAATACCTCTCCAATTACAAGGGTTTATCTGATTCAGTTGATATTTTGATTTTCACTGATTCAGAGTGGTTAACCTGAATTCAGTCAAAGCAAATAATCCTGGTCCCTGAATCAAAGGGGTGAAAATACTCCATATGAGACTGAAAGCAAGCTGGATCTGAAAAAGTTTTGGAATATAATTAAGGCCAGTGAATTATACACTTAAAAATGGTTAAAATGGAAGAGTTTATGTTATATAAATTTTACCACAATCAAATATATATAAATAAAGCAAGCTGGACAAAAACAAAAATTGCCCATTCAGCCCACTAGCTGAGCATCACGCTTCTTTAGGATAACAGTCACTCCTTTGACTGTGGGAGATCTGAGAATGTTTAATAGTCAAAGTTGCTTTGAGGGATCCGGCTATTTCTTACAGCTCCTTCCACGAATCTTGAACTTTCAGCTGGGGTGCCATTCCATATCTGAATAGCACAAGAGGGTAGTTTCCTCACTCTTATCTCCTTCAGATAATCTTTCACCACTCGAACAGCTGAACTCTGTCTAAATGCTACTGTTGTATTTGCCCCCATTTGAACATGGGCCATGACCTTAATTAAGCAAAATTAATGAAAATGCAAAAACTGGTTAAAACAATGGGCAGATTTTGAAATTTGCAACTTGAATTAGCTTAGGTCAAAAAATAGAAATGTACTGTCTCACAAAACCAACAACAAAAAAATAGAAAAATCTTGATTCGTCAACTCTATCCATGGACTCAAGTTGTTATTGGGAGCTCTTTCTTCTTCTTTTTTGTTTTTCTTTTCTTTTGCCTGTCTCTCTCTCTCTCTCTCCCTGTCTCTCTCTCTCTCCCAGTCTCTCTCTCTCTCTCTCTCTCCCTGTCTCTCTCTCTCTCTCTCTCTCTCTCTCTCTCTTTCTCTGCTTCCTTTCCCCTCTGTACACTGGACTTCATTCTCTCAGCAGACTAAAATGTGATCCTTCATGATTCTTACCACAATGAGACCAGAAAGGATGAGACCTCTCCTCCTTCAGCTTGAGTTGGAAAATTTCAGAGGAAGAACCTATTGGCCCAGGCTGGGTATGCCCACCCTTTGAACCAAGCCCTGTTGTCTGGGGATGAAATACCAGGGCTCATACTGCTTGGGTCAAGATCTCTCCCAAGGCCAATATTACTAAAACAAACAAACAAAATGGGAAAAGACAAAGCCACTGAGGAAACTGGGAGAAGAGAGCCAGCCACCCTAATTTGTACTACTACAAGGGGCAGAATCAGATCTGTGTCTTAACTAGTATGTATCCATCCTGCTTCATTTCACAACCTTTCACGGCGGAAGCCACAAAGATGTTACTGCGGTTCTCTCTTCCTCAGTTACCAATTGGGTCTGGTTCAAGACTAAAATTTGAAAAACACTTGAGTTTTAGTCCTGATCCTGTCACTCACCAGCTGTGTGCCCATGGGCAAATTACTTAACCTCTGTAAACCACAGCTTCCTCCTCTGTAAAAGAAAGTAAACAAATCCTACTTCCCAGGGTCATCAAAAGGATGAAGGGAGATAACATACTCCACTCCAAATGACTTTGAAAATTACAAATGAATGACTAAGGTTTATCGCTCAAGTTCTATACTTAAGTTTTACTAAGGCTAAAATTACATACTAACAGTCTTTGGTTGTAGTTCTCCCAACCACCTACTTTCTCTATTAACATCCCTTTGGTTCTGGCATTTTCACTCTTTCAGTTTTAAAAGGCACATTTCTAAAAGCAGCACCAAATGGTGCCTCAAAATTCAAAGACTTAGAAATTCAGAAGAGAAGCTTATGAACAGATGGTTTAATGGAACTTATCACACTCACCTTTGCAATATGGATAAACCAGGAGATGGACAATTTTGGGAAGACACATAAGGTACTATTGACAGAGGTTACCTCCAAGGAGTAGGGCTAGAAGTTGCTAGAAAAGAACATTTTCTTTTTCATGTACACCTGTCTTTAATACTTGTATTTGTAAAACCTTTCACCTATGTTCCTTTCATAACTTACTTTTTTAAATTAAAAGAAACAATATCACATAAAAAGGAATATAGTATATGCCTAGCATGGTGTCTGACACAAAGTTTTTGATAAGTTCTTTTTTTTTCCCTCCCTCCCTCCCTTCCTCCCTCCCTTCCTTTCTTTCTTTCTTCCTCTCCCTCCCTCCCTCCCCCAGCCTGGTGTCTGTTCTCTGTGTCTATTTGTTGCATCTTGTTTCTTTGTCTGCTTCTGTTGTTGTCAGCAGCACGGGAATCTGTGTCTCTTTGTTGTGTCATCTTGTGTCAGCTCTCCGTGTGGGTGGTGCCATTCTTGGGCAGGCTGCACTTTCTTTCGTGCTGGGCAGCTCTCCTTACGGGGCACACTCCTTGCGCATGGGGCTCCCCTACGCTGGGGACACCGCTGTGTGGCATGGCACTCCTTGCAAGCTTCAGCACTGCACATGGGCCAGCTGCACACTGGTCAAGGAGGCCTGGGGTTTGAACCACGGAACTCCCATGGGGTAGACGAACGCCCTAACCACTGGGCCAAGTCCGCTTCCCTGATAAGTTCTTGCTCATTTGTTAAAGTAAGAATTTCTTGTTATTACCTGGTCAGCAAAGGAAAATCAGCTTCTGTAGAATAAAAGCTAACTTTCCTCTCTGTCAATGTACTTGTTTTCTATTAATTATATGGAAGGAATGCTCTTTACCACCAGCTAAGGATATTGGTTTAAACTCTTACACCTTCACACATCAAAAATGAAACCTACCTTCTTAATTCCCAATTATAAAACACAGTTCATGCAGATGCCTCTCAACGCTATTATTATTGCTCCTCTTATAAGCATTTCTCCTTATTGACATCAGAGGATGCTAGGCTTCTAGGAACCATTCCACTTTACAGCTGGGGGTTTACATGATATTTTCTAAGAAATTAAAGGTTTTATGGCAGCTTATGCCAAATCTAACAAACAGTACCCAAAAAAAATATGATGCAATAGCAATGAAAATTGGATGCTATGCCAGCTAAGTGCAATACTGGTTGCCTAGTTACATCTCTGTAGAAAGGTCAGAATGGTTGTCTCTAAAATTCCATAGAAGGAATTTAAAGCCCTAAACTTTCATAAGTAAACCAGGGATTATGCTAACCCATAGGCAGTCATCCCTTGACAAGTCTTCATCAGACTTTGATCAGGTGATAGCCCTTGGGGATATGTAAGGAAATATTTTAAGAAAAGACATTTATGTATGAAATACATTAATCTGCTCACATTTCATCAAAGTTATCACATCAGGACACTTCCTACTTTATCATTTCCAATTGCAGCCCCCTACTATAGGCTATTAAAAAACTTCCCAACCAAGCTGATACAATTTCAATCCCCTGATAGATGAAGAAAGTCCAGGGTTTTAATTGTTAACCTTAAAAAGCAAATATTTATTATGATCACTCTTGCAAAGTATAGGCTGGCCTATAATCAAGTAACAAAAAGTATGCATATTAAAATATAAGCCACTAGTTTAACGATTACAGATGTTCTTTCACTCGCTCAGGTTTCCTCATTAGCTTTGCCTGTAGACACTTCCAAGTCTAATGATCTTCTCCCAGTAATAGAATAGAATAGATCAACTTTGTTCTAGAAATTTAATAAGAATGTTTTAAAAGACACAGACTTCTTCCAGAATTTGAAGATATGGAGAAGTAGTCTTTATTTTCTTAAATTTCAGTAGTATTTTTTTTTCCAATTGTGGTAAAATTTATATAACACAAAATTAACCATTAACCATTTTAAAATGTACACATCAATGATACAGTACCTTCACAATGTTGTGCATCCATCACCTCTATCTAGTTCCAAGACATTTTCATCATCCCAAAAGGAAGCCCCATACCTCTAGAAATAATCATTTTAATCTCATATTTATATTTACTCTCTAATTTTTCTTTGGAAAAGAATGAAATAATTTTTTTTTTTAAAGATTTATTTATTTATTTATTTAATTTCCCCCCCTCCCCGGTTGTCTGTTCTTGGTGTCTATTGCTGCGTCTTGTTTCTTTGTCCGCTTCTGTTGTCGTCAGCGGCACGGGAAGTGTGGGCGGCGCCATTCCTGGGCAGGCTGCTCTTTCTTTTCACGCTGGGCGGCTTTCCTCATGGGCGCACTCCTTGCGCGTGGGGCTCCCCTACGCGGGGGACACCCCTGCGTGGCACGGCACTCCTTGCGTGCATCAGCACTGCTCATGGCCAGCTCCACACGGGTCAAGGAGGTCCGGGGTTTGAACCGCGGACCTCCCATATGGTAGACGGACGCCCTAACCACTGGGCCAAAGTCCGTTTCCCAAGAATGAAATAATTTTAGCTACTGCAGAATAAGGATTTGGACTGCTTTCATGCCTGAGTTCTCAACTTGTTTAATTCACAAACACACACACACACAAAGAGTAGAGGTTTAAAGCTGAAATGAGGCTAGCAAAATGAAACCAGGATTAGGAGTCCAAGAAGGAAGGATGCAGGAGAATATCAAAGTAATTCATAATCCTGTATAGGACTCACCCTTGTCAGAAACCCAGCTGCTAACTCAATGCCTGATAGTGCTCAATCTTTTATTTTGGGGGGAAAAAATGAAGTGAAAGAAGATCCTTGGACCAGAACATAGGAAATGATTAAATACAATTTTTAAGAAAAAACAAAGAAAAAGAAAAGATTGCCAGCTCCTAAAATCCAAATCCTCCTTGTTTAATTTCAGTGGCTTAAAGGGGGAAAAAAAATGTTTTCTAAAAATCCCTTAGAAATGTAAGGTATGAGGCCATAGGACCTCCTGCATTCCCAGTTTCTTTTCAGTCCCAAGCTTCCTTTTCAGCCTGGCTTTGCTTTGAATGACCTGGAGCAGGATACTGTGGAAGGAGGCAGGGGGAAAAAGTGAGCAAGGGTCTAAATGCAGCAACTTTACCTCAGGGTGAGTAAGTAGCTCACGCTCTGCTGCTGGGAGATCAGAAAGCACCACATCCTTAGGAATGGATAAGACTCTAAGACATTATCGGCTCCAATTCCCAACCCTCAGTCATTCATGATAGTCTGCCTAATACTTATCTCCTCCTGAACAGGCTTTGCCGCTTTTCAGGGGTTGGGGGGAGTTCAGTTTTGTCATAGAAAAGGCAGGATCAAAGTTAAGGGAGCTCCCTACCGCTTTGGCAAACTTGGATTTTATTACTTCCAAACAAGCTGCCCTGCTGAGAAAGATTGAGTGAGGTCCTGTGGTCACCTCCATAGCAAAGTTATTCAAAGCTGTGATCATCAGAGGCAACACGTGGGAACGTGCTGGTAACATCGAAGAACTGAAAGGTCAGTCTATATCTTGTGACTTCATAAATGTTGCTGGTTCTTTTTAGTTCTGATTCTTGGAGTTTGTTCTTGTTTGTTTGTTCTTTTAAGTTGGTTTGAGCAAATATGCTTATGTGCATACAGATTTTCTAAAAGAATTGAATTTGCCCCCATCTTCAACCCAGTCCCTGGGGCTTGTCGTCATTTATTACTTAGTTCAATCGAAATTCCTATTTTGACAATTCACCAACATGATGCCACTTTCCACTGGGGGAATTGCTAGACATTGGGGGTGACCAACCTGCCCAATTTGCTTGCCTGGCTCTCTCACAATTTTAGCACTGGAAGTCATGCATCCCAGAAAACCTCTCAGTCTTAGGCAAACCAGAAACGTTTGTTAATCTACTGCTACCCCTAGGTTAGGTCTTCAGATCTGCCTTGCTGAAGTACCAAGAAGTGGATAGAAAAAGGAGGTTGCTACAAAAGTAGCTGAAATTTTAAAAATCACCACCAAAAATTTCCAGCCACATTCCACTCCAAAGATGATTATCAAAAAACAACCCAATGATTCGTTTTATTCACTAGGCAAGAAACGGTTTCTTACTTTCTGGGAATAACCTACTAATGCAGGGAGGAAACTAAACCATACCTAGAAATTAGCTGTAATAAATAACCACTAGGGTGAGTATTACAAGTTATTTCCCCTCAAATTTCCACATTTTAGAACCTAATAAATAAAGCATAATATGACAGGCAGACATAACAGCATAAAAGAAATATCTCACATTTCTTTGGTGCTAT